>NC_092277.1:6007141-6357887 GCF_036320965.1 Panulirus ornatus | reverse complement strand
GTTATTTTTCTTATTATACTTTATCGCTCTTTAGTAAGTTAGCAAGGTAGCGCAAGGAAACAGATGAAAGAAATGGCCCAACCCACTCACAAACACTGTATATACATAAACGCCCACACGCACACACATATACATACCTGTGCTGAGAGGTACAACTGGAGGGATGTCTGATCATTATCTTATGGAGGCGAAGGTGAAGATTTGTAGAGGTTTTCAGAAAAGAAAAGAGAATGTTGGGGTGAAGAGAGTGGTGAGAGTAGGTGAGCTTGGGAAGGAGACTTGTCTGAGGAAGTACCAGGAGAGACTGAGTACAGAATGGAAAAAGGTGAGAACAAACGAGGTAAGGGGAGTGGGGGAGGAATGGGATGCATTTAGGGAAGCAGTGATGGCTTGCGCAAAAGATGCTTGTGGCATGAGAAGAGTGGGAGGTGGACAGATTAGAAAGGGTAGTGAGTGGTGGGATGAAGAAGTAAGACTATTAGTGAAAGAGAAGAGAGAGGCATTTGGACAATTTTGGCAGGGAAATAATGCAAATGAGTGAGAAATGTATTAAAGAAAGAGGCAGGAGGTCAAGAGAAAGATGCAAGAGGTGAAAAACAGGGCAAATGAGAGTTGGGGTGAGAGAGTATCGTTAAATTTTAGGGAGAATAAAAATATGTTTTGGAAGGAGGTAAATAAAGTGCGTAAGACAAGGGAACAAATGGGAACTTCAGTGAAGGGGGCTAATGGGAAGGTGATAACAAGCAGTGGTGATGTGAGAAGGAGATGGAGTGAGTATTGTGAGGGTTTGTTGAATGTGTTTGATGATAGAGTGGCAGATATAGGGTGTTTTGGTCGAGGTGGTGTGCAAAGTGAGAGGGTTAGGGAATATGATTTGGTAAACAGAGAAGAGGTAGTAAAAGCTTTGCGGAAGATGAAAGCCAGCAAGGCGGTGGGTTTGGATGGTATTGCAATGGAATCTAAGGGGGGGGGGTGACTGTGTTGTTGACTGGTTGGTGGGGTTATTTAATGTATGTATGACTCATGGTGAGGTGCCTGAGGATTGGCGAAATGCTTGCATAGTGCCATTGTACCGGGGCGGAGGGGACAGGGGTGAGTGCTCAAATTGCAGAGGTGTGGGTTTGTTGAGTGTTCCTGGGAAGTTATATGGGAGGGTGTTGGTTGGGGGGGGGGCATGTGCAGAGCGTCAGATTGGGGAGGAGGGGTGTGGTTTCGGAGGTGGTGGAGGATGTGTGGCTCGGGTGTTTGCTTTGAGGAGTGTGAGTGAGAGGTGCTTGGAGGGGCGGATGGATTTGTATGTGGCATTTGTGGATCTGGAGAGGGCGTGTGAAAGAGTTGATGGAGATGCTCTGTGGAAGGTACTAGGAGTGTGTGGTGTGGGAGGCGAGTTGTTAGAAGCAGTGAAAAGTTTCTATCGAGGATGTAAGGCATGTGTACGTGTAGGAAGAGAGGAAAGTGATTGGTTCTCAGTGAATGTAGGTTTGCGGCAGGGGTGTGTGATGTCTCCATGGTTGTTTAATTTGTTTATGGATGGGGTTGTTAGGGTGGTGAATGCAAGAGTTTTGGAAAGAGGGGCAAGTATGCAGTCTGTTGTGGATGAGAGAGCTTGGGAAGCGAGTCAGTTGTTGTTCGATGGTGATGCAGCGCTGGTGGCTGATTCATGTGAGAAACTGCAGAAGCTGGTGACTGAGTTTGGTAAAGTGTGTGAAGGGAGAAAGTAAAGAGTGAATGTGAATAAGAGCAAGGTTATTAGGTCAGTAGGGTTGAGGATCAAGTCAATTGGGAGGTAAGTTTGAATGGAGAAAAACTGGAGGAAGTGAGGTGTTTTAGATATCTGGGAGTGGATTTGGCAGCGGATGGAGCCATGGAAGCGGAAGTGAATCATAGGGTGGGGGAGGGGGCAAAAATTCTTGGGGGCCTTGAAGAATGTGTGGAAGTCGAGAACATTATCTCGGAAAGCAAAAATGGGTATGTATGAAGGAATAGTGGTTCCAACAATGTTGTATGGTTGCGAGGCGTGGGCTATGGATAGAGTTGTGCGCAGGAGGATGGATGTGCTGGAAATGAGATGTTTGAGGACAATGTGTGGTGTGAGGTGGTTTGATCGAGTGAGTAACGTAAGGGTAAGAGAGATGTGTGGAAATAAAAAGAGCGTGGTTGAGAGAGCAGAAGAGGGTGTTTTGAAGTGGTTTGGGCACATGGAGAGGATGAGTGAGGAAAGATTGACCAAGAGGATATATGTGTCGGAGGTGGAGGGAACAAGGAGAAGAGGGAGACCAAATTGGAGGTGGAAAGATGGAGTGAAAAAGATTTTGTGTGATCGGGGCCTGAACATGCAGGAGGGTGAAAGGAGGGCAAGGAATAGAGTGAATTGGAGCGATGTGGTATACCGGGGTTGACGTGCTGTCAGTGGATTGAATCAAGGCATGTGAAGCGTCTGGGGTAAGCCATGGAAAGCTGTGTAGGTATGTATATTTGCGTGTGTGGACGTATGTATATACATGTGTATGGGGGGGGTTGGGCCATTTCTTTCGTCTGTTTCCTTGCGCTACCTCGCAAACGCAGGAGACAGCGACAAAGTATAATAAAAAAAAAAAAAATACCTTCCACAGAGCATCTCTATCAACTCTATCATATGCCTTCTCCAGATCCATAAATGCTACATACAAATTCATTTGCTTTTCTAAGTATTTCTCACATACATTCTTCAAAGCAAACACCTGATCCACACATCCTCTACCACTTCTGAAACCACACTGCTCTTCCCCAATCTGATACTCTGTACATGCCATCACCCTCTCAATCAATACCCTCCCATATAATGTCCCAGGAATACTCAACAAACTTATACCTCTATATTTTGAGCACTCACTTTTTTCCCCTTTCTCTTTGTACAATGGCACTATGCAAGCATTCCGCCAATCCTCAGGCACCTCACCATGAGTCATACATACATTAAATAACCTTACCAACCAGTCAACAATACAGTCACCCCCTTTTTTAATAAATTCCACTCCAATACCATCCAAACCTGCTGCCTTGCCAGCTTTCATCTTCCGCAAAGCTTTTACTACCTCTTCTCTGTTTACCAAATCATTTTCCCTAACCCTCTCATTTTTAATACCACCTCGACCAAAACACCCTATATCTGCCACTCTATCATCAAACGCATTCAGCAAACCTTCAAAATACTCACTCCATCTACTTCTCACATCATCACTACTTGTTATCACCTCCCTATTAGCTCCCTTCACTAAAGTTCCCATTTGTTCACTTGTCTTACGCACTTTATTTACCTCCTTCCAAAACATCTTTTTATTCTCCCTAAAATTTAATGATACTCTCTCACCCCAACTCTCATTTGTCCTCTTTTTCACCTCTTGCACCTTTCTCTTGACCTCCTGCCTCTTTCTTTTATACATCTCCCACTCATTTGCATTACTTCCCTGCAAAAACTGTCTAAATGCCTCTCTCTTCTCTTTCACTATTAATCTTACTTCTTCATCCCACCACTCACTACCCTTTCTAATCTGCCCACCTCCCATGCTTCTCATGCCACAAGCATCTTTTGTGCAACCATCACTGCTTCCCTAAATACATCCCATTCCTCCCCCACTCCCCTTACCTCCTTTGTCCTTACCTTTTTTCATTCGGTACTCAGTCTCTCCTGGTATTTCCTTACACAAGTCTCCTTCCCAAGCTCACTTACTCTCGCCACTCTTTTCACCCCAAAATTCTCTTTTCTTTTCTGAAAACCTCTACAAATCTTCACCTTCGCCTCCACAAGATAATGATCAGACATCCCTCCAGTTGCACCTCTCAGCACATTAACATCCAAAAGTCTCTCTTTCGCACACCTATCAATTAACACGTAATCCAATAACGCTCTCTGGCCATCTCTCCTACTTACATATGTATACTTATGTATATCTCTCTTTTTAAACCAGGTATTCCCAATCACTAGTCCTTTTTCAGCACATAAATCTACAAGCTCTTCATCATTTCCATTTACAACACTGAACACCCCATGTACACCAATTATTCCCTCAACTGCCACATTACTCACCTTTGCATTCAAATCATCCATCACTATAACCCGGTCTCGTGCATCAAAACTACTAACACACTCACTCAGCTGCTCCCAAAACACTTGCCTCTCATGTTCTTTCTTCTCATGCCCAGGTGCATATGCACCAATAATCACCCATCTCTCTCCACCCACTTTCAGTTTTACCCATATCAATCTACAGTTTACTTTCTTACACTCTATCACATACTCCCACCACTCCTGTTTCATGAGTAGTGCTACTCCTTCCCTTGCTCTTGTCCTCTCACTAACCCCTGACTTTACTCCCAAGACATTCCCAAACCACTCTTCCCCTTTACATTTGAGCTTCATTTCACTCAGAGCCAAAACATCCAGGTTCCTTTCCTCAAACATACTACCTATCTCTCCTATTTTCTCATCTTGGTTACATCCACACACATTTAGACAACTCAATCTGAGCCTTCGAGGAGGATGAGCACTCCCCGTGTGACTGCTTCTTCTGCTTCACCTTTTAGAAAGTTAAAATATAAGGAGGGGAGGGTTTCCAGCCCCCCGCTCCCGTCCCCTTTAGTCACCTTCTACGACACAAGAGGAATGCGTGGGAAGTATTCTTTCTCTTCTATCCCCGTATACTTTACCAAATTCTAACACAACCAGCACTGTATCAAAAGCGAACAAACACTGACTCATTTCCCAAGCCCTCTCATCCACATTAGACTGCATACTTGCCCCTCTCTCCAAAACCTTGCATTCATCTCCCTAACCACCCCACCCATAAACAAATTAAACAACCATGGAAACGTCACACACATCTGCCGTAAACCAAAATTCACTTGGAACCAATCACTTTCCTCTCTTCCTACTTGTACACATGCCTTACATCCTTGGTAAAAATCACTTGGAACCAATCACTTTCCTCTCTTCCTACTTGTACACATGCCTTACATCCTTGGTAAAAACCTTTCACTGCTTCTTGCAACTTATCTCCCATCCCACACCATATACTCTTAAAATCTTCCACAAAGAATCTCTATCAACCCTTTTATATGCCTTATCCAGATCCATAAATTTACTTATGCCTTACATCCTTGGTAAAAAGTTTTCACTTCTTCTAGCAACTTATCTCCCACACCAAATACTCTTAAAACCTTCCACAAAGAATCTCTATCAACCCTATAATATGCCTTCTCCAGATCCATAAATGCTACATACAAATCCATCTGTTTTTTTAACTATTTCTCACATGCATTCTTCAAAGGAAATACCTGATCCACACATCCTCTACCACTTCTGAACCCACACTGCTCTTCCCCAATCAGATGCTCTGTAAGTGCCTTTACCCTTTCAATCAATGCCCTGCCATATAATTTCCCAAGAATACTCAGCAAACTTATACCTCTGTAATTTGAACACTTACCTTAATCCACTTTGCCTTTGTACAATGGCGCTATATATGCATTCTGCCAATTCTCAGGCACTTCACCATGATCCATACATATAATGAATATCCTTACCAATTAGTCAACAACACAGTCACCCCCTTTTTTTAAATAAATTCTACTGCAATACCATCTAAAACCATCGCCTTCCCTGCTTTCATCTTCCGGAAAGCATTCACTACCTCTTCTCTGCTTACCAAACCATTCGCACACCATCCCAACCAAAGCACCATATATCTGCCACTCTATCATCAAATACAATTAACAAACCTTCAAAATGCTCACCCCTTCTCCTTCTCACTTCATCACTACTTGTTATTACCTCCACATTTGCCCCCTTCACTGATGTTCCAATTTGTTCACTTGTCTTACACACGCTCTTTACCTCCTTCCAAAACATAGTTTTATTCTCCCGAAAACTTAATGATACCCTCTCATACCAACTCTCATTTGCCATCTTTTTCACCTCTTGCACCTTTCTCTTGACCTCCTACTGCCCTCTGTTATATATCTCGTAGTCATTTGCACTAATTCCCAGCAAAATCATCCAAATGCCTCTCTCTTATCTTTCACTAGCGATCTTACTTCTTCATCTCACCACTCACTACCTGTTCTAATCTGCCCACCTCCCACCTTTCTCATACCACATTCATCTTTTGCACAAGCTA
Organism: Panulirus ornatus; assembly: GCF_036320965.1. NCBI lineage: Eukaryota > Metazoa > Arthropoda > Malacostraca > Decapoda > Palinuridae > Panulirus > Panulirus ornatus. Next base: position 6,351,732 of record NC_092277.1, on the reverse strand, counting down.
TCACTGCATTCCTAACTACATCCCATTCCTCCCCCTTTCCCCTTACATCATTTGCTCTCACCTTTTGCCATTTTCCACTCAATCTTTCCTGGTACTTCCTCACACAGATCTTTCCAAGCTCACTTATTCTCACCACTGTCTTCTCCCAAACATTCTCTCTTCTTTTCTGAAAGCCTGCACAAATCTTCAACTTCGCCTACACAAGATAGTGATCAGACATCCCTCCAGCTGCCCCTCTCGGCACATTAACATACAAAAGTCACTCTTTAACAGGCCTATCTATTAATGCGCAATTCACTAACGCCCTCTAGCCATCTCTCCTACTTACATACATTTACTCATGTACATCTCTCTTTTTTAAACCAAGTATTCCCAATCATCAATTCTTTTTCAGCATATAAATCCACAAGATTTTCACCATTTCCAATTACAATAATGAACACCCCATGTACACCAAATATACCCTCAACTGCCACATTACTCACCTTTGCATTCAAATCACCCATTACTATAACCGTCTCGTGCATCAAAACTGCTAACACACTCATTCAGCTGCTCCCACAACACTTGCCTCTCATGATCTTTCTTCTCATGACCAGGTGCATATGCACCAATAATCACCCATCTCTCTCCATCTACTTCCAATTTTACCCATATCAATCTGGAGTTTACTTTCTTACACTCTATCACATACTCCCACAACTCCTGCTTCAGGAATAGTGGTACTCCTTCCTTTGCTCTTGTCCTCTCACCAACCTCTGACTTTACTCCCAAGATATTCCCAAACCATTCTTTCCCTTTACCCTTGAGCTTCATTTCACTGAGAGCCAACATCCAGGTTTCTTTCCTCAAACATAATACCTAATTCTTCTTTTTTCTCATCTTGGTTACATCCATACACATTTAGACCACACAATCTGAGCGTTCGAGAAGGATGAGCAGTCCTCACATAACGCTTTCCTGCTTCCCCTTTTAGAAATTGAAATACAAGAGGGGGGGGAGGGGGGGTCCAGCCCATGTGGACTCATGCCACCTTTAGTTACCTTCTATGACATGCGAGGAATAAGTGGGACGTATTCTTTCTCCCCTATCCCTAGGTTGGCGGGGTGGCAACAGGAATGGACGAAGGCAGCAAGTATGAATATGTATTTTATTTATTTTATTTTGCTTTGTCACTGTCTCCCACGTTAGTGAGGTAGCGCAACGAAACAGACGAAAGAATGGCCAAACCCACCCACATGCACATGTATATACATACACGTCCACACACACAAATATACATAACTATACAGCTCAAATGTACACATATATATACACACACAGACATATACATATATACATATGCACATAATTCATACTGTCTGCCTTTATCTATTCCCATCGCCACCCATGGAATAACAACCCCCTCCCCCCCTCATGTGAGCGAGGTAGCGCTAGAAAAAGACAACAAAGGCCCCATTCGTTCACACTCAGTCCCTAGCTGTCATGTAATAATGCACCGAAACCACAGCTCCCTTTCCACATCCAGGCCCCACACAACTTTCCATGGTTTACCCCAGACACTTCACATGCCCTGGTTCAATTCATTGACTACACGTCGACCCCAGTATACCACATCGTTCCAATTCACTCTATTCCTTGCACGCCTTTCAACCTCCTGCATGTTCAGGCCCCGATAACTCAAAATCTTTTTCACTCCATCTTTCCACCTCCAATTTGGTCTCCCACTTCTCCTCGTTCCCTCCACCTCTGACACATATATCCTATTGGTCAATCGTTCCTCCTCATTCTCTCCATGTGACCAAACCATTTCAAAACACCCTCTTCTGCTCTCTCAACCACACTCTTTTTATTTCCACACATCTCTCTTACCCTTACATGACGTACTCGATCAAACCACCTCACACCACACATTGTCCTCAAACATCTCATTTCCAGCACATCCATCCTCCTGCGCACAACTCTATCCATAGCCCACGCCTCGCAACCATACAACATTGTTGGAACCACTATTCCTTCAAACATACCCATTTTTGCTTTCTGAGATAATGTTCTCGACTTCCACACATTCTTCAAGGCTCCCAGGATTTTCGCCCTCTCCCCCACCCTATGATTCACTTCCGCTCCCATGGTTCCATCCGCTGCCAGATCCACTCCCAGATATCTAAAACACTTTACTTCCTCCAGTTTTTCTCCATTCAAACTTACCTCCCAGTTGACTTGACCCTCAACCCTACTGTACCTAATAACCTTGCTCTTATTCACATTTACTCTTAACTTTCTTCTTTCACACACTTTACCAAACTCAGTCACCAGCTTCTGCAGTTTCTCACATGAATCAGCCACCAGCGCTGTATCGTCAGCGAACAACAACTGACTCACTTCCCAAGCTCTCTCATCCACAACAGACTTCACACTTGCCCCTGTTTCCAAAACTCTTGCATTCACCTCCCTAACAACCCCATCCATAAACAAATTAAACAACCATGGAGACATCACACACCCCTGCCGCAAACCTACATTCACTGAGAACCAATCACTTTCCTCTCTTCCTACATGTACACATGCCTTACATCCTCGATAAAAACTTTTCACTGCTTCTAACAACTTGCCTCCCACACCATATATTTTTAATACCTTCCACAGAGCATCTCTATGAGCTCTATCATATGCCTTCTCCAGATCCATAAATGCTACACAAAAGTCCATTTGCTTTTCTAAGTATTTCTCACATACATTCTTCAAAGCAAACACCTGATCCACACATCCTCTACCACTTCTGAAACCACACTGCTCTTCCCCAATCTGATGCTCTGTACATGCCTTCACCCTCTCAATCAATACCCTCCCATATAAGATTGGGGAAGAGCAGTGTGGTTTCAGGAGTGGTAGAGGATGTGTGGATCAGGTGTTTGCTTTGAAGAATGTATGTGAGAAATACTTAGAAAAGCAAATGGACTTTTGTGTAGCATTTATGGATCTGGAGAAGGCATATGATAGAGCTCATAGAGATGCTCTGTGGAAGGTATTAAAAATATATGGTGTGGGAGGCAAGTTGTTAGAAGCAGTGAAAAGTTTTTATCGAGGATGTAAGGCATGTGTACATGTAGGAAGAGAGGAAAGTGATTGGTTCTCAGTGAATGTAGGTTTGCGGCAGGGGTGTGTGTTGTCTCCATGGTTGTTTAATTTGTTTATGGATGGGGTTGTTAGGGAGGTGAATGCAAGAGTTTTGGAAAGAGGGGCAAGTATGCAGTCTGTTGGGGATGAGAGAGCTTGGGAAGTGAGTCAGTTGTTGTTCGCTGACGATACAGCGCTGGTGGCTGATTCATGTGAGAAACTGCAGAAGCTGGTGACTGAGCTTGGTAAAGTGTGTGAAAGAAGAAAGTTAAGAGTAAATGTGAATAAGAGCAAGGTTAATAGGTACATTAGGGTTAAGGGTCAAGTCAATTGGGAGGTAAGTTTGAATGGAGAAAAACTGCATGGAGTAAAGTGTTTTAGATATCTGGGAGTGGATCTGGCAGCGGATGGAACCATGGATGCGGAAGTGAATCATAGGGTGGGGGAGGGGGCGAAAATTCTGGGAGCCTTGAAGAATGTTTGGAAGTCGAGAACATTATCTTGGAAAGCAAAAATGGGTATGTTTGAAGGAATAGTGGTTCCAACAATGTTGTATGGCTGTGAGGCCTGGGCTATGGATAGGGTTGTGTGCAGGAGGGTGGATGTGCTGGAAATGAGATGTTTGAGGACAATATGTGGTGTGAGGTGGTTTGATCGAGTAAGTAATGTAAGGGTAAGAGAGATGTGTGGAAATAAAAAGATCGTGGTTGAGAGAGCAGAAGAGGGTGTTTTGAAATGGTTTGGGCACATGGAGAGAATGAGTGAGGAAAGATTGACCAAGAGGATATATGTGTCAGAGGTGGAGGGAACGAGGAGAAGTGGGAGACCAAATTGGAGGTGGAAAGATGGAGTAAAAAACATTTTGAGTGTTCGGAGCCTGAACATGCAAGAGGGTGAAAGGCGGGCAAGGAATAGAGTGAATTGGATCGATGTGGTGTACCGGGGTTGACGTGCTGTGAGTGGATTGAATCAGGGCATGTGAAGCATCTGGGGTAAACCATGGAAAGCTGTGTGGGGCCTGGATGTGGAGGGGAAGCTGTGGTTTCGGGCATTATTGCATGACAGCTGGAGACTGAGTGTGAACGAATGAGGCCTTTGTTGTCTTTTCCTAGCGCTACCCCGCACATATGAGGGGGGAGGGTGATGGTATTCCATGTGTGGCGAGGTGGCGATGGGAATGAATAAAGGCAGACAGTGTGAATTGTGTGCATGGGTATATATGTATGTGTCTGTGTGTGTATATATATGTGTACATTGAGATGTATAGGTATGTATATTTGCGTGTGTGGACATGTGTGTATATACATGTGTATGGGGGTGGGTTGGGCCATTTCTTTTGTCTGTTTCCTTGCGCTACCTTGCAAACGCAGGAGACAGCGACAAAGCAAAATAAATGAATGTGTGTGGATGTAACCAAGATGTGAAAAAAGGAGAGATAGGTTGTATGTTTCAGGAAAGGAACCTGGATGTTTTGGCTCTGAGTGAAACGAAGCTCAAGGGTAAAGGGGAAGAGTGGTTTGGGAATGTCTTGGGAGTAAAGTCAGGGGTTAGTGAGAGGACAAGAGCAAGGGAAGGAGTAGCAGTACTCCTGAAACAGGAGTTGTGGGAGTATGTGATAGAATGTAAGAAAGTAAATTCTCGATTAATATGGGTAAAACTGAAAGTTGATGGAGAGAGATGGGTGATTATTGGTGCATATGCACCTGGGCATGAGAAGAAAGATCATGAGAGGCAAGTGTTTTGGGAGCAGCTGAATGAGTGTGTTAGTGGTTTTGATGCACGAGACCGGGTTATAGTGATGGGTGATTTGAATGCAAAGGTGAGTAATGTGGCAGTTGAGGGAATAATTGGTATACATGGGGTGTTCAGTGTTGTAAATGGAAATGGTGAAGAGCTTGTAGATTTATGTGCTGAAAAAGGACTGATGATTGGGAAAACCTGGTTTAAAAAGCGAGATATACATAAGTATACTTATGTAAGTAGGAGAGATGGCCAGAGAGTGTTATTGGATTACGTGTTAATTGACAGGCGCGCGAAAGAGAGACTTTTGGATGTTAATGTGCTGAGAGGTGCAACTGGAGGGATGTCTGATCATTATCTTGTGGAGGCTAAGGTGAAGATTTGTATGGGTTTTCAGAAAAGAAGAGTGAATGTTGGGGTGAAGAGGGTGGTGAGAGTAAGTGAGCTTGGGAAGGAGACTTGTGTGAGGAAGTACCAGGAGAGACTGAGTACAGAATGGAAAAAGGTGAGAACAATGGAAGTAAGGGGAGTGGGGGAGGAATGGGATGTATTTAGGGAATCAGTGATGGATTGCGCAAAAGATGCTTGTGACATGAGAAGAGTGGGAGGTGGGTTGATTAGAAAGGGTAGTGAGTGGTGGGATGAAGAAGTAAGAGTATTAGTGAAAGAGAAGAGAGAGGCATTTGGACGATTTTTGCAGGGAAAAAATGCAATTGAGTGGGAGACGTATAAAAGAAAGAGACAGGAGGTCAAGAGAAAGGAGCAAGAGGTGAAAAAAAGGGCAAATGAGAGTTGGAGTGAGAGTATCATTAAATTTTAGGGAGAATAAAAAGATGTTCTGGAAGGAGGTAAATAAAGTGCGTAAGACAAGGGAGCAAATGGGAACTTCAGTGAAGGGCGCAAATGGGGAGGTGATAACAAGTAGTGGTGATGTGAGAAGGAGATGGAGTGAGTATTTTGAAGGTTTGTTGAATGTGTTTGATGATAGAGTGGCAGATATAGGGTGTTTTGGTCGAGGTGGTGTGCAAAGTGAGAGGGTCAAGGAGAATGATTTGGTAAACAGAGAGGAGGTAGTAAAAGCTTTGCGGAAGATGAAAGCCGGCAAGGCAGCAGGTTTGGATGGTATTGCAGTGGAATTTATTAAAAAAGGGGGTGACTGTATTGTTGACTGGTTGGTAAGGTTATTTAATGTATGTATGACTCATGGTGAGGTGCCTGAGGATTGGCGGAATGCTTGCATAGTGCCATTGTACAAAGGCAAAGGGGATAAGAGTGAGTGCTCAAATTACAGAGGTATAAGTTTGTTGAGTATTCCTGGTAAATTATATGGGAGGGTATTGATTGAGAGGGTGAAGGCATGTACAGAGCATCAGATTGGGGAAGAGCAGTGTGGTTTCAGAAGTGGTAGAGGATGTGTGGATCAGGTGTTTGCTTTGAAGAATGTATGTGAGAAATACTTAGAAAAGCAAATGGATTTGTATGTAGCATTTATGGATCTGGAGAAGGCCTATGATAGAGTTGATAGAGATGCTCTGTGGAAGGTATTAAGAATATATGGTGTGGGAGGCAAGTTGTTAGAAGCAGTGAAAAGTTTTTATCGAGGATGTAAGGCATGTGTACGTGTAGGAAGAGAGGAAAGTGATTGGTTCTCAGTGAATGTAGGTTTGCGGCAGGGGTGTGTGATGTCTCCATGGTTGTTTAATTTGTTTATGGATGGGGTTGTTAGGGAGGTGAATGCAAGAGTTTTGGAAAGAGGGGCAAGTATGAAGTCTGTTGGGGATGAGAGAGCTTGGGAAGTGAGTCAGTTGTTGTTCGCTGAAGATACAGCGCTGGTGGCTGATTCATGTGAGAAACTGCAGAAGCTGGTGACTGAGTTTGGTAAAGTGTGTGAAAGAAGAAAGTTAAGAGTAAATGTGAATAAGAGCAAGGTTATTAGGTACAGTAGGGTTGAGGGTCAAGTCAATTGGGAGGTGAGTTTGAATGGAGAAAAACTGGAGGAAGTGAAGTGTTTTAGATATCTGGGAGTGGATCTGGCAGCGGATGGAACCATGGAAGCGGAAGTGGATCATAGGGTGGGGGAGGGGGCGAAAATTCTGGGAGCCTTGAAGAATGTGTGGAAGTCGAGAACATTATCTCGGAAAGCAAAAATGGGTATGTTTGAAGGAATAGTGGTTCCAACAATGTTGTATGGTTGCGAGGCGTGGACTATGGATAGAGTTGTGCGCAGGAGGGTGGATGTGCTGGAAATGAGATGTTTGAGGACAATGTGTGGTGTGAGGTGGTTTGATCGAGTAAGTAACGTAAGGGTAAGAGAGATGTGTGGAAATAAAAAGAGCGTGGTTGAGAGAGCAGAAGAGGGTGTTTTGAAATGGTTTGGGCACATGGAGAGAATGAGTGAGGAAAGATTGACCAAGAGGATATATGTGTCGGAGGTGGAGGGAACGAGATGTGGGAGACCAAACTGGAGGTGGAAAGATGGAGTGAAAAAGATTTTGTGTGATCGGGGCCTGAACATGCAGGAGGGTGAAAGGAGGGCAAGGAATAGAGTGAATTGGATCGATGTGGTATACCGGGGTTGACGTGCTGTCAGTGGATTGAATCAGGGCATGTGAAGCTGTCTGGGGTAAACCATGGAAAGCTGTGTAGGTATGTATATTTTGCGTGTGTGGAGGTATGTATATACATGTGTATGGGGGTGGGTTGGGCCATTTCTTTTGTCTGTTTCCTGGCGCTACCTCGCAAACGCGGGAGACAGCGGAAAAAAAAAAAATTCATACTGTCTGCCTTATTCATTCCCATCGCCACCTCGCCACACATGAGATAAAAACCCCCTCCCCCCGCATGTGCGTGAGGTAGCGCTAGGAAAGGACCCATTCGTTCACAGTCAGTCTCTAGCTGTCATGTATAATGCACCGAAACAATAGCTCCCTTTCCACATCCAGGCCCCACAAAACTTACCATGGTTTACCCCAGACGCTTCACATGCCCTGGTTCAATCCACTTGACAGCACATTGACCCCAGTATACAACATCGTTCCAACGCACTCTATTCCTTGCACACCTTTCACCCTCCTGCACGTTCAGGCCCCGATCTTTCCACCTCCTATTTGGTCTCCCGCTTCTCCTTCGTTCCCTACACCTCTGATATATATATCCTCTTGGTCAATCATTCCTCACTCATTCTCTTCATGTGCCCAAACCATTTCAAAACACCCTCTTCTGCTCTCTCAACCACACTCTTTTTATTTCCAAACATCTCTCTTACCCTATTATTACTTATTCAATCAAACCACCTCACACCACATATTGTCCTCAGACATCTCATTTCCAGCACATCCACCCTCCTCTACACAACTCTATCTATAGCCCACACCTCGCAACCATATAACATTGTTGGAACCACTATTCCTTCAAACATACCCATTTTTGCTTTCTGAGATAATGTTCCCGACTTCCACACATTCTTCAACGCTCCCAGAAATTTCGCCCCCTCCCCCACCCTATGATTCACTTCCGCTTCCATGGTTCCATCCGCTGCCAGATCCACTCCCAGATATCTAAAACACTTCACTTCCTCCAGTTTTTCTCCATTCAAACTTACCTCCCAATTGACTTGCCCCTCAACCCTACTGTACCTAATAACCTTGCTCTTATTCACATTTACTCTCAGCTTTCTTCTTTCACACACTTTACAAAACTCAGTCACCAGCTTTTGCAGTTTCTCACACGAATCAGCCACCAGCACTGTGTCATCAGTGAACAACACAGACTCACTTCCCAAGCCCTCTCATCCACCATAGACTGCACACCTTGCCCCTCTTCGCAAAACTCTTGCATTCATCTCCCTAACAACCCTATCCATAAACAAATTAAACAACCATGGAGACATCATGCACACCTCCTGCAAACCTACTCTCACTGAGAACCAATCATTTTCCTCTCTTCCTACATGTACACATGCCTTACATCCTAAATAAAAACTTTACACTGCTTCTAACAACTTACTTCCCACACCATATATTCTCAATACCTTCCACTGAGCATCTCTATCAACTCTATCACTTGCCTTCTCTAGATCCATAAATGCTACACACAAATCCATTTGCTTTTCTAAGTATTTTTCACATACATTCTTCAAAGCAAACACTTGATCCACACATCCTCTGCCACTTCTGAAACCACAATGCTCTTCCCCAATTTGACGGTCTGCACATGCATTCACCCTTTCCATCAATACCCTCCCATATAATTTCCCAGGAATACTCAACAAACTTATACCTCTGTAATTTGAGCACTCACTTTTATCCCCTTTGCCTTTGTACAACGGCACTATGCAAGCATTCCACCAATCCTCAGGCACCTCACCATCAGTCAAACATACATTAAATAACCTTACCAACCAGTCAACAATACAGTCACCCCCATTTTTAATAAATTCCACTGCAATACCATCCAAATGCGCTGCCTTGCCAGCTTTCATCTTCTGCAAAGCTTTTACTACCGCTTCTCTGTTTACCAAATCATTTTCCCTAACCCTCTCACTTTGCACACCACCTCGACCAAAACACCCTATATCTGCCACTCTATCATCAAACACATTCAGCAAACATTCAAAATACTCACTCCATCTCCTTCTCACATCACCACTACTTGTTATCACCTCCCCATTTGCCCCCTTCACTGAAGTTCTCATTGATTCCCTTGTCTTACGCACTTTATTTACCTCCTTCCAAAACATTTTTATTCTCCCTAAAATCTAATGATACTCTCTCACCCCAACTCTCATTTGCCCTCTTTTTCACCTCTTGCACCTTTCTCTTGACCTCCTGCCTCTTTCTTTTCTACATCTCCCACTCATTTGCATTATTTCCCAGCAAAATTAGTCCAAATGCCTCTCTCTTCTCTTTCATTAACAATCTTACTTCTTCATCCCACCACTCACTCACTACCCTTCCTAATCTGCCCACCTCCCACGCTTCTCATGCCACAAGCATCTTTTGCGCAAGCCATCACTGCTTCCTTAAATACATCCCATTCCTACCCCACTCCCCTTACCTCCTTTGTTCTCACCTTTTTCCATTCTGCCATTCTGTACTCATTTTCTCCTGGTACTTCCTCACACAAGTCTCCTTCCTAAGCTCACTTACTGTCACCACTCTCTTCACCCCAACATTCTCTCTTCTTTTCTGAAAACCTCTAAATATCTTCACTTTCGCCTCCACAAGATAATGATTAGACATCCCTCCAGTTGCACCTCTCAGCACATTAACATCCAAAAGTCTCTCTTTTGCGCGCCTATCAATTAACGTGTGATCCAAAAACGCTCTCTGGCCATCCCTCCTACTTACATATGTATACTTATGTATATCTCTCTTTTTAAACCAGCAGTCCTTTTTCAGTAAATAAATCTACAAGCTCTTCACCATTTCCATTTACAACACTGAACACCCCATGTACACCAATTATTCCCTCAACTGCCACATTACTCACCTTTGCATTCAAATCACCCATCACTATTACCCGGTCTCGTGCATCAAAACTACTAACACACTCACTCAGATGCTCCCAAAACACTTGCCTCTCATGATCTTTCTTCTCATGCCCAGGTGCATACGCTCCAATAATCACCCATCTCTCTCCATCCACTTTCAGTTTTACCCATATCAATCTAGAGTTTACTTGCTTACACTCGATCACATACTCCAACCACTCACGTTTCAGGAGTAGTGCTACTCCTTCCCTTGCTCTTGTCCTCTCACTAACCCCTGACTTTACTCCCAAGACATTCCCAAACCACTCTTCCCCTCACAAGTCGTATATGGCGACTAAAGGGGATGGGTGCGGGGGCTTAAAACCCTTTCATTTTTGTACTTCAAATTTCTAAAAGAGGAAACAGAAGAAGGAGTCATGCGAGGAGTGCTCATCCTCCTTGAAGGCTCAGATTGGGGTGTCTAAATGTGTGTGGATAGAACCAAGAAGAGAAAAAAGGAGAGATAGGTAGTATGTTTGAGGAAAGGAACTTGGATGTTTTGGCTCTGAGTAAAACGATTGTTTTGGGATTGTTTTGGAAGTAAAGTCAAGGGTTGAAGAGAGGACAAGAGAGAGGGAAGGAGTAGCACTACTCCTGAAACAGGATTGGTGGGAGTATGTGATAGAGTGTAAGAGACTAAACTAGATTGATATGGGTAAAACTGAAAGTAGATGGAGAGAGATGGGTTATTATTGGTGCCTATGTACCTGGTTATGAGAAGAAAGATCATGACACGCAAGTGTTTTGGGAGCAGCTGAGTGACTGTGTTAGCAGCTTTGGTACTCGAGACCCTGTTATAGTGATGGGTAATTTGAATGCAAAGGTGAGTAATGCGGTAGTTGAGGGTATAATTGGTGTACATGGAGTGTGCAGTGTGGTAAATGGAAATGGTGAAGAGCTTGAAGATCTGTGTGCTGAAAAAGGACTGGTGATTGGGAATACCTGATTTAAAAAGAGATATACATAAGTATACATATGTAAGGCATGTACAAAGCATGAGATTTGGGAAGAGCACTGTGGTTCCAGAAGTGGTAGAGGATGTGTGGATAAGGTGTTTTCTTTGAAGAATGTATGTAAGAAATACTTAAAAAACAAATGGATTTGTATGTACCATTAATGAATCTGGAGAAGGAATATGATAGAGTTCATAGAGGTGATCTGTGGAAGGTATCAAGAGCATATGGTGTGGGAGGCAAATTGCTAGAAGCAGTGAAAAAATTTTATCAAGGATGTAAGGCATATGTACGAGTAGGAAGAGAAGAAAGTGACTGGTTCTCAGTGAATGTCGGTTTGCGGCAGGGTTGCATGATGTCTCCATGGTTGTTTGATTTTTTTATGGATAGGGTTGTTAGGGAGGTGAATGCAAGAGTTTTGGAAAGAGGGGCAAGTATGCAGTCTATGGTGGATGAGAGGGCTTGGGAAGTGAGTCAGTTGTTATTCGCTAATGATACAGCGCTGGTGGCTGATTCGGGTGAGAAACTGCAGAAGCTGATGACTGAGTTTGGTAAAGTATATGAAAGAAGAAAGCTGAGAGTAAATGTGAATAAGAGCAAGGTTATTAGGTACACTAGGGTTGAGTGAGAAGTCAACTGGGAGGTAAGTTTGAATGGGGAAAAACTGGAGAAAGTAAAGTGTTTTAGATATCTAGGAGTGGATTTGGCAGCAGATAGAACCATGCATGCGGAAGTGAGTCGAAGGGAATGAAGGTTCTGGGAGCGTTGAAGAATGTGTGGAAGGCGAAAAAATTATCTCGGAAAGCAAAAATGGGTATGTTTGAAGGAATAGTGGTTCCAACAATGTTATATGGTTGCGAGGCGAGGGCTATACATAGGGTTGTGCGGAAGAGGGTGAATGTGTTGGTAATGAAATGTTTGAGGACAATATGTGGTATGAGGTGGTTTGATCAAGTAAGTAATGAAAGGGTAAGAGGGATGTGTGGTAATAAAAAGAGTGGTTGATAGAAAAGAGGGTGTATTGAAATGGTTTGGTCACATGAAGAGAAAGAGTGAGGAAAGATTGACGAAGCAAATATATATGTCAGAGGTGGAGGGAATGAGGAGAAGTGGGAGACCAAATTGGAGGTGGAGGGATGGAGTGAAAATGATTTTGAGCAATTGGGGCCTGAACATGCAGGAGGGTGAAAGGCATGCAAGGAATAGAGTGAATTGGAATGATGTGGTATTCCGGGGTCGACGTGCTGTCAATGGATTGAACCAGGGTATGTGAAGCGTCTGGGGTAAACTATGGAAAGTTTTTTGTGGCCTGGATGGGGAAAGGGAACTGTGGTTTCAGTGCATTACACATGAAACCTAGAGACAGAGTGTGGACGAATGTAGCCTTCATTGTCCTTTCCTAGCGCTACCCCGTGAGTGTGCGGGGGGAAGGGGGTTGTCATTTCATGTGTGGCAGGGTGGCAACGGAAATGAATAAAGGCAGCAAGTATGAATTATGTAGTGTGTATATATATATATATATATATATATATATATATATATATATATATATATATATATATATATATATATATATATATATATATATATATATATATATATGTCTGAGTATGTATATATATGTATACTTTGAAATGTATAGGTATGTACATGTGCGTGTGTGGAACTATGTATATACATGTGTATGTGGGTGGGTTGAGCCATTCTTTCATCTATTTCCTTGCGCTACCTCGATAACGCAAGAGACAGCGACAAAGTATAATAAAAACATATGTAAGTAGTAGAGATGGCCAGAGAGCGTTGTTGGATTACATGTTGATTGACAGACGCATGAAAGAGAGACTCTTAGATGTTGATGTGCTGAGAGGGGCAACTGGAGGGATTTCGGATCATTATCTTGTGTAGGCAAAGGTGAAGATTTGTAGACGTTTTCAGAAAAGAAGGGAGACTGCCGGGTTGAGGAGAGTGGTGAAAGTAAGTGAGCTTGGAAAGAAGACTTGTGTGAGGAAGTAACAGGAGAGATTGAAAGCAGAGTGGAAAAAAGTGAGAGCAAATGACGTCAGGGGAGTGGGGGAGTAATGGGATGTATTTAGGAAAGGAGTGATGGATTGCACAAAAGATGCCTGTGGCATGAGAAAGGAAGGTGTGCAGATTAGAAAGGGTAGTGAGTGGTGGGATGAGGAAATAAGATTGTTAGTGAAAGAAAACGAAGAGGCATTTGGATGATCTTTGCAGGAAAATAGTGCAGATGACCAGGAGACGTATAAAAGAAAGAGGCAGGAGGTCAAGAGAAAGGTGCGAGAGGTGAAGAAGAGGGCAAATGAGAGTTAGGGTGAGAGAGTATCATAAAATTTTAGGGATAGGGGAGAAAGAATACTTCCCACGCATTCCTCACATGCTGTAGAAGGGGACTAAAGGGGACAGGAGTGGGGGGCTGGAAACCCTCCCCTCCTTGTATTTTAACTTTCTAAAAGGGAAACAGAAGAAGGAGTCACAAGGGGAGTGCTCATCCTCCTTGAAGGCTCAGATTGGGGTGTCTAAATGTGTGTGGATGTAAGCAAGATGAGAAAAAAGGAGAGATAGGTAGTATGTTTGAGGAAAGGAACCTGGATGTTTTGGCTCTGAGTGAAACAAAGCTCAAGGGTAAAGGGGAAGAGTGGTTTGGGAATGTCTTGGGAGTAAAGTCAGGGGTTACTAAGAGAACAAGAGCAAGGGAAGGAGTAGCACTACTCCCGAAACAGGAGTGGTGGGAGTATGTAACAGACTGTAAGAAAGAAACTTCTTGATTGATATGGGTAAAACGGAAAGTGAATGGAGGGAGATGGGTGATTATTGGTGCATATGCACCTGGGCATGAGAAGAGAGATCATGAGAGGCAAGTGTTTTGGGAGCAGCTGAGCAAGTGAGTCAGTAGTTTTGATGGGTGATTTGAATGCAAAGGTGAGTAAGGTGGCAGTTGAGGGAATAATTGGTGTACATGGGCTGTTCAGTGTTGTAAATGGAAATGGTGAAGAGCTTGTAGATTTATGTGCTGAAAAAGGACTGGTGATTGGGAATACCTGGTTTAAAAAGAGATATACATAAGTATACGTATGTAAGTAGGAGAGATGGCCAGAGAGCGTAATTGGATTAAGTTTTAATTGATAGGCGCGCAAAAGAGAGACTTTTGGATGTTAATGTGCTGAGAGGTACAACTAGAGGGATGTCTGATCATTATCTTGTGGAGGCGAAGGTGAAGATTTGTAGAGGTTTTCAGAAAAGAAGAGAGAATGTTGGGGTGAAGAGAGTGGCGAGAGGAAGTGAGCTTGGGAAGGAGACTTGTGTGAGGAGAGACTGAGTACAGAATGGAAAAAGGTGAGAACAAAGGAGGTAAGGGGAGTGGGGGAGGAAAGGGATGTATTTAGGGAAGCAGTGATGGCTTGCGCAAAACATGCTTGTGGCATGAGAAGCGTGGGAGGTGGGTAGATTAGAAAGGGTAGTGAGTAGTGGGATGAAGAAGTAAGATTATTAGTGAAAGAGAAGAGAGAGGCATTTGGATGATTTTTGCATGGGAAATAAGGCAAATGAGTGGGAGTTGTATAAAAGAAAGAGGCAGAAGGTCAAGAGAAAGGTGCAAGAGGTGAAAAAGAGGGCAAATGAGAGTTGGGGTGAGAGAGTATCATTAAATTTTAGGGAGAAGAAAAAGATGTTTTGGAAGGAGATAAATAAAGTGCATACAACAAGGGAATCAATGGTAACTTCAGAGAAGGGGGCTAATGGGGAGGTGATAACAAGTAGTGGTGATGTGAGAAGGAGATGGAGTGAGTATTTTGAAGGTTTGTTGAATGTGTTTGATAATAGAGTGGCAGATATAGGGTGTTTTGGTCGAGGTGGTGTGCAAAGGGAGAGGGTTAGGGAAAATGATTTGGTAAACAGGGAAGAGGTAGTAAAAGCTTTGCGGAAGATGAAAGCCGGCAAGGCAGCAGGTTTGGATGGTATTGCAGTGGAATTTATTAAAAAAGAGGGTGACTGTATTGTTGACTGGTTGGTAAGGTTATTTAATGTATGTACGACTCATGGTGAGGTGCTGAGGATTGGCGGAATGCTTGCATAGTGCCATTGTACAAAGAGAAAGGGGAGGTGGAAAGATGAAGTGAAAAAGATTTTGAGTGATCTAGACTGAACATACAGGAGGGTGAAAGGCGTGCAAAGAATAAAGTGAATTGGAACAATGTGGTATACTGGGGTCAACATGCTGTCAATGGATTTAACCAGAGCATGTGAAGCGTCTGGGGTAAACCATGGAAAGTTCTGAGGGGCCTGGATGTGGAAAGGGAGTTTCGGTGATTATTACATGACAGCTAGAGACTGAGTGTGAACGAAAGTGGCCTTTGTTGTCTTTTCCTAGCACTACCTCGCACACATTTGGGGGGAGGGGGTTGTTATTTCATGAGTGGCAGGGTAGCGATGGTAATTAATAAAGGCAGACAATATGAATTATGTACATGCGTATATATGTATATGTCTGTGTGTGTATACATATGTATGTGTTGAGATGTATAGGTATGTATATTTGCGTGTGTGGACGTGTATGTGTATACATGTGTATGTGGGTGGGTTGGGCCATTCTTTCGTCTGTTTCCTTGCGCTACCTCGCTAACACAGGAGACAGCGACAAAGCAAAAAATAATTTTTTTTTTATTATTATACTTTGTCGCTGTCTCCCGCGTTTGCGAGGTAGCGCAAGGAAACAGACGAAAGAAATGGCCCAACCCCCCCCCCCCCCCATACACATGTATATACATACCTCCACACACGCAAATATACATACCTACACAGCTTTCCATGGTTTACCCCAGACGCTTCACATGCCCTGCTTCAATCCACTGACAGCACGTCAACCCCGGTAAACCACATCGCTCCAATTCACTCTATTCCTTGCCCTCCTTTCACCCTCCTGCATGTTCAGGCCCCGATCACACAAAATCTTTTTCACTCCATCTTTCCACCTCCAATTTGGTCTCCCTCTTCTCCTTGTTCCCTCCACCTCCGACACATATATCCTCTTGGTCAATCTTTCCTCACTCATCCTCTCCATGTGCCCAAACCACTTCAAAACACCCTCTTCTGCTCTCTCAACCACGCTCTTTTTATTTCCACACATCTCTCTTACCCTTACGTTACTCACTCGATCAAACCACCTCACACCACACATTGTCCTCAAACATCTCATTTCCAGCACATCCATCCTCCTGCGCACAACTCTATCCATAGCCCACGCCTCGCAACCATACAACATTGTTGGAACCACTATTCCTTCAAACATACCCATTTCTGCTTTCCGAGATAATGTTCTCGACTTCCACACATTCTTCAAGGCCCCCAGGATTTTCGCCCCCTCCCCCACCCTATGATCCACTTCCGCTTCCATGGTTCCATCCGCTGCCAGATCCACTCCCAGATATCTAAAACACTTCACTTCCTCCAGTTTTTCTCCATTCAAACAAAAAAAATACAAATGAATAAATAAAAAGATACTTTAGAAGGAGGTACATAAAGCGCATAAGATAAGAGAACAAATACGAACATTGGTGAAGATGGCTAACGGGGAGTTAATAACAAGTACTGGTGAAGTGCGAAGGAGATGGAGTGAGTATTTTGAAGGTTTGTTGAATGTGTTATATGACAGAGTGGCAGATACGGGATGTTTTAGTTGAAGTGGTATGTAAATTGAGAGGGTCAGGGAGAATGGTTTCGTAGACAGAGAAGAGGTAGTGAAAGCTTTGTGGAAGATGAAAGCTGGCAAGGCAGCAGGTTTGGATGTTATTGCAGGGGAATTTAATAAAAAAGGGGTGACTGTGTTGATGACTGGTTGGTGAGGAGATTCAATGTGTGTATGGTTCTTGGTAAAGTGCCTAAGAATTGGCAGAATACATGCATAGTGCCATTGTACAAAGGCAAAGGGGATAAAGATGAGTGTTCAAATTAGAGAGGTATAAGTTTGTTGAGTATTCCTGGGAAAATATATGGGAGGGTATTGATTGACAGGGTGAAGGCATGTACAGAGCATTAGATTGGGGAAGAGCAGTGTGGTTTCAGAAGTGGTAGAGGATGTGTGGATCAGGTGATTGCTTTGAAGAACGTATGTGAGAAATACTTAGAAAAACAAATGGATTCGTATGTACCATTTATGGATCTGGAGAGGGCATATGATAGAGTTGATAGAGATGCTCTGTGGAATGTATTATTTATTCAATCTTATCATACTTTGTCGCTGTCTCCCACGTTAGCAAGGCAGCGCAAGGAAACAGAAAAAAGAATGGCCCAACCCACCCACATACACATGTATATACATATGCTTCCACACACGCACATATATATACCTATACATCTCAACGTATACATACATATACGCACACACAGACATATTCATATTCATAACACTGTCGCTGTCTCCCGCGTTAGCGAGGTAGCGCAAGGAAACAGACGAAAGAAAGGCCCAACCCACCCACATACACATGTATTTACATACACGTCCACTCACGCACATATACATACTTATACATCTCAAAGCATACATATATATATATATATATATATATATATATATATATATATATATATATATATATATATATATATATATATATATATATATATATATATATATATATATATATATGCACGCATTCCGCCAATCCTCAGGCACCTCACCATGAGTCATACATACATTAAATAACCTTACCAACCAGTCAACAATACAGTCACCCCCTTTTTTAATAAATTCCACTGCAATACCATCCAAACCTGCTGCCTTGCCGGCTTTCATCTTCCGCAAAGCTTTTACTATGGAAAGCTGTGTAGGTATGTATATTTGCGTGTGTGGACGTGTGTATGTACATGTGTATGGGGGGGGTTGGGCCATTTCTTTCGTCTGTTTCCTTGCGCTACCTCGCAACCGCGGGAGACAGCGACGAGGTAAAAAAAAAAAAAAAAAAAAAAAAAAAAAAAAAATATATATATATATATATATTTTTTTTTTTTTTTTTTTTTGCTTTGTCGCTGTCTCCCGCATTTGCGAGGTAGCGCAAGGAAACAGACGAAAGAAATGGCCCAACCCACCCACATACACATGTATATACATACGTCCAAACACGCAAAATATACATACCTACACAGCTTTCCATGGTTTACCCCAGACGCTTCACATGCCCCGATTTAATCCACTGACAGCACGTCAACCCCGGTATACCACATCGCTCCAATTCACTCTATTCCTTGCCCTCCTTTCACCCTCCTGCATGTTCAGGCCCCGATCACACAAAATCTTTTTCACTCCATCTTTCCACCTCCAATTTGGTCTCCCTCTTCTCCTCGTTCCCTCCACCTCCGACACATATATCCTCTTGGTCAATCTTTCCTCACTCATTCTCTCCATGTGCCCAAACCATTTCAAAACACCCTCTTCTGCTCTCTCAACCACGCTCTTTTTATTTCCACACATCTCTCTTACCCTTACGTTACTTACTCGATCAAACCACCTCACACCACACATTGTCCTCAAACATCTCATTTCCAGCACATCCATCCTCCTGCGCACAACTCTATCCATAGCCCACGCCTCGCAACCATACAACATTGTTGGAACCACTATTCCTTCAAACATACTCATTTTTGCTTTCTGAGATAATGTTCTCGACTTCCACACATTCTTCAAGGCTCCCAGAATTTTCGCCCCCTCCCCCACCCTATGATCCACTTCCGCTTCCATGGTTCCATCCGCTGCCAGATCCACTCCCAGATATCTAAAACACTTCACTTCCTCCAGTTTTTCTCCATTCAAACTCACCTCCCAATTGACTTGACCCTCAACCCTACTGTACCTAATAACCTTGCTCTTATTCACATTTACTCTTAACTTTCTTCTTTCACACACTTTAGCAAACTTAGTCACCAGCTTCTGCAGTTTCTCACATGAATCACCCACCAGCGCTGTATCATCAGCGAACAACAACTGACTCACTTCCCAAGCTCTCTCATCCCCAACAGACTTCATACTTGCCCCTCTTTCCAAAACTCTTGCATTCACCTCCCTAACAACCCCATCCATAAACAAATTAAACAACCATGGAGACATCACACACCCCTGCCGCAAACTTACATTCACTGAGAACCAATCACTTTCCTCTCGTCGTACACGTACACATGCCTTACATCCTCGATAAAAACTTTTCACTGCTTCTAACAACTTGCCTCCCACACCATATATTCTTAATACCTTCCAAAGAGCATCTCTATCAACTCTATCATATGCCTTCTCCAGATCCATAAATGCTACATACAAATCCATTTGCTTTTCTAAGTATTTCTCACATACATTCTTCAAAGCAAACACCTGATCCACACATCCTCTACCACTTCTGAAACCACACTGCTCTTCCCCAATCTGATGCTCTGTACATGCTTTCACCCTCTCAATCAATACCCTCCCATATAATTTACCAGGAATACTCAACAAACTTATACCTCTGTAATTTGAGCACTCACTCTTATCCCCTTTGCCTTTGAACAATGGCACTATGCACGCATTCCGCCAATCCTCAGGCACCTCACCGTGAGTCATACATACATTAAATAACCTTACCAACCAGTTAACAATACAGTCACCCCCTTTTTTAATAAATTCCACTGCAATACCATCCAAACCTGCTGCCTTGCCGGCTTTCATCTTCCGCAAAGCTTTTACTACCTCTTCTCTGTTTACCAAATCATTTTCCCTAACCCTCTCCCTTTGCACACCACCTCGACCAAAACACCCTATATCTGCCACTCTATCATCAAACACATTCAACAAACCTTCAAAATACTTTCTAAAATGGGAAACAGAAGAAGGAATCACGCGGGGAGTGCTCATCCTCCTCGAAGGCTCAGATTGGGGTGCCTAAATGTGTGTGGATGTAACCAAGATGTAAAAAAAGGAGAGATAGGTAGTATGTTTGAGGAAAGGAACCTGGATGTTTTGGCTCTGAGTGAAACGAAGCTCAAGGGTAAAGGGGAAGAGTGGTTTGGAAATGTCTTGGGAGTAAAGTCAGGGGTTAGTGAGAGGACAAGAGCAAGGGAAGGAGTAGCAGTACTCCTGAAACAGGAGTTGTGGAAGTATGTGATAGAATGTAAGAAAGTAAATTCTCGATTAATATGGGTAAAACTGAAAGTTGATGGAGAGAGATGGATGATTATTGGTGCATATGCACCTGGGCATGAGAAGAAAGATCATGAGAGGCAAGTGTTTTGGGAGCAGCTGAATGAGTGTGTTAGTGGTTTTGATGCACGAGACCGGGTTATAGTGTTGGGTGATTTGAATGCAAAGGTGAGTAATGTGGCAGTTGAGGGAATAATTGGTATACATGGGGTGTTCAGTGTTGTAAATGGAAATGGTGAAGAGCTTGTAGATTTATGTGCTGAAAAAGGACTGATGATTGGGAATACCTGGTTTAAAAAGCGAGATATACATAAGTATACTTATGTAAGTAGGAGAGATGGCCAGAGAGCGTTATTGGATTACGTGTTAATTGACAGGCGCGCGAAAGAGAGACTTTTGGATGTTAATGTGCTGAGAGGTGCAACTGGAGGGATGTCTGATCATTATCTTGTGGAGGCTAAGGTGAAGATTTGTATGGGTTTTCAGAAAAGAAGAGTGAATGTTGGGGTGAAGAGGGTGGTGAGAGTAAGTGAGCTTGGGAAGGAGACTTGTGTAAGGAAGTACCAGGAGAGACTGAGTACAGAATGGAAAAAGGTGAGAACAATGGAAGTAAGGGGAGTGGGGGAGGAATGGGATGTATTTAGGGAATCAGTGATGGATTGCGCAAAAGATGCTTGTGGCATGAGAAGAGTGGGAGGTGGGTTGATTAGAAAGGGTAGTGAGTGGTGGGATGAAGAAGTAAGAGTATTAGTGAAAGAGAAGAGAGAGGCATTTGGACGATTTTTGCAGGGAAAAAATGTAATTGAGTGGGAGACGTATAAAAGAAAGAGACAGGAGGTCAAGAGAAAGGTGCAAGAGGTGAAAAAAAGGGCAAATGAGAGTTGGGGTGAGAGAGTATCATTAAATTTTAGGGAGAAAAAAAAGATGTTCTGGAAGGAGGTAAATAAAGTGCGTAAGACAAGGGAGCAAATGGGAACTTCAGTGAAGGGCGCAAATGGGGAGGTGATAACAAGTAGTGGTGATGTGAGAAGGAGATGGAGTGAGTATTTTGAAGGTTTGTTGAATGTGTTTGATGATAGAGTGGCATATATAGGGTGTTTTGGTCGAGGTGGTGTGCAAAGTGCGAGGGTTAGGGAAAATGAGTTGGTAAACAGAGGAGAGGTAGTAAAAGCTTTGCGGAAGATGAAAGCCGGCAAGGCAGCAGGTTTGGATGGTATTGCAGTGGAATTTATTAAAAAAGGGGGTGACTGTATTGTTGACTGGTTGGTAAGGTTATTTAATGTATGTATGACTCATGGTGAGGTGCCTGAGGATTGGCGGAATGCGTGCATAGTGCCATTGTACAAAGGCAAAGGGGATAAGAGTGAGTGCTCAAATTACAGAGGTATAAGTTTGTTGAGTATTCCTGGCAAATTATATGGGAGGGTATTGATTGAGAGGGTGAAGGCATGTACAGAGCATCAGATTGGGGAAGAGCAGTGTGGTTTCAGAAGTGGTAGAGGATGTGTGGATCAGGTGTTTGCTTTGAAGAATGTATGTGAGAAATACTTAGAAAAGCAAATGGATTTGTATGTAGCATTTATGGATCTGGAGAAGGCATATGATAGAGTTGATAGAGATGCTCTGTGGAAGGTATTAAGAATATATGGTGTGGGAGGCAAGTTGTTAGAAGCAGTGAAAAGTTTTTATCGAGGATGTAAGGCATGTGTACGTGTAGGAAGAGAGGAAAGTGATTGGTTCTCAGTGAATGTAGGTTTGCGGCAGGGGTGTGTGATGTCTCCATGGTTGTTTAATTTGTTTATGGATGGGGTTGTTAGGGAGGTGAATGCAAGAGTTTTGGAAAGAGGGGCAAGTATGAAGTCTGTTGGGGATGAGAGAGCTTGGGAAGTGAGTCAGTTGTTGTTCGCTGATGATACAGCGCTGGTGGGTGATTCATGTGAGAAACTGCAGAAGCTGGTGACTGAGTTTGGTAAAGTGTGTGAAAGAAGAAAGTTAAGAGTAAATGTGAATAAGAGCAAGGTTATTAGGTACAGTAGGGTTGAGGGTCAATTGAATTGGGAGGTGAGTTTGAATGGAGAAAAACTGGAGGAAGTGAAGTGTTTTAGATATCTGGGAGTGGATCTGGCAGCGGATGGAACCATAGAAGCGGAAGTGGATCTTTTTTACTCCATCTTTCCACCTCCAATTTGGTCTCCCACTTCTCCTCGTTCCCTCCACCTCCGACACATATATCCTCTTGGTCAGTCTTTCCTCACTCATTCTCTCTATGTGACCAAACCATTTCAAAACACCCTCTTCTGCTCTCTCAACCACACTCTTTTTATTACCACACTTCTCTCTTACCCTTTCTTTACTTACTCAATGAAACCACCTCACACCACATATTGTCCTCAAACATCTCATTTCCAGCACATCCACCCTTCTCTGCACAGCTCGATCTATAGACCACGCCTCACAACCATAAAACAGTGTTGAAACCACTATTCCTTCAAACATACCCATTTTGCTTTCCAAGATAGCGTTCTCAACTTCCACACATTTTTCAACACTCCCAGAACTTTCGCCCCCTCCCCACCCTATGACTCACTTCCACTTCCATGGTTCCATCCACTGCCAAATCCACTCCCAGATATCGAAAACACTTCACTTCCTTCAGTTTTTCTCCATTCAAACTTACCTCCCAATTGACTTGTCCCTCAACCCTACTGTACCTAATAACCTTGCTCTTATTCACATTTAATCTCAGCTTGCTTCTTTCACACACCTTACCAAATTCAGTCACCAGCTTCTGCAGTTTTTCACATGAATCAGCCACCAGCGCTGTATCATCAGCATACAACTACTGACTCACTTCCCAAGCTCTCTCATCCACAACATATTGCATACTTGCCCCTTTTTCCAAAACTCTCACATTCACCTCCCTAACAACCCCATCCATAAACAAATTAAACAACCATGGAGACATCACGCACCCCCTCCGCAAACCGACATTCATTGAGAGCCAATCACTTTCCTCTCTTCCTACTCGTACACATGCCTTACATCCTTGATAAAAACTTTTCGCTGCTTCTATCAACTTGCCTCCCACACCATATATTCTTAATACCTTCCACAGAGCATCTCTATCTACTCTATCATATGCCTTCTCCAGATCCAGAAATGCTACATACAAATCCATTTGCTTTTCTAAGTATTTCTCACATACATTCTTCAAAGCAAACACCTGATCCACACATCCTCTACCACTTCTGAAACCACACTGCTCTTCTCCAATCTGATGCTCTGTACATGCCTTCACCCTCTCAATCAATACCCTCCCATATAATTTCCCAGGAATACTCAACAAGCTTATACCTCTGTAATTTGAGCACTCACCTTTGTCCCCTTTGCCTTTGTACAACGGCACTATGGAAGCATTCCGCCAATCCTCAGGCACCTCACCATGAGTCATACATACATTAAATAACCTTACCAACCAGTCAACAACACAGTCACCCCCTTTTTTAATAAATTCCACTGCAATACCGTCCAAACCCGCTGCCTTGCTGGCTTTCATCTTCTGCAAAGCTTTTACTACTTCTTCTCTGTTTACCAAATCATTCTCCCTAAGCCCTCTCACTTTTCATACCACCTTGACCAAAACACCCTATATCTGCCACTCTATCATCAAACACATTCAACAAACCTTCAAATAACTCACTCCATCTCCTTCTCACATCACCACTACTTGTTATCACCTCCCCATTTGCCCCCTCCAGTGATGTTCCTATTTGTTCCTTTGTCTTATGCACTTTATTTACCTCCTTCCAAAACATCTTTTCATTCTCCCTAAAACCTAATGATACTCTCTCACCCCAACTCTCATTTGCCCTGTTTTTCACCTCTTGCACCTTTCTCTGTGGAAAGTATTAAGAGTATATGGTTTGGGAGGTAAGTTGCTAGAAGCAGCAAAAAGTTTTTATCGAGGCTGTAAGGCATATGTATGAGTAGGAAAAGAGGAAAGTGATTGGTTCCATGGGAATGTCAGTTTGTGACAGGGGTGCGTGATGTCTCCATGGTTGTTTAATTTGTTTATGGATAGGGTTGTTAGGGAGGTGAATGCAAGAGTTTTGGAGAGAGGGGGCAAACATGCAATGTGTGGGGATGAGAGGGCTTGGGAAGTGAGTCAGTTGTTGTTCGCTGATGATACAGCGCTGGTGGCTGATTCGGGTGAGAAACGTGCAGAAGCTGGTGACTGAGTTTAGTAAACTGTAAGAAAGAAGAAAGCTGAGAGTAAATGTGAATAAGAGCAAGGTTATTAGGTTCAGTAAGGTGGAGGGACAAGTCAACTGGGAGGTAAGTTGGAATGGAGAAAAACTAAAGGAAGTGAAGTGTTTTAGATATCTGGGAGTGGATTTACCAGCAGATGGAACCATGGAAGCGGAAGTGAATCACAGGGTGGGGGAGGGGGCAAAGGTTCTGGGTGCGTTGAAGAATGTGTAGAAGGCAAAAACATTATCTTGGAGCAAAAATGAGTAAGTTTGAAAGAATGAGCAATAGATAGTGTTGTACGGAGGGTGGATGTGTTGGAAATGAGATGTTTGAGGTGGTGTGAGGTGGTTTGATCGAGAAAGGAATGAAAGGGTAAGAGAGATGTGAGGTTATAAAAAGAGTGTGGTTGAGAGAGCAGAAGAGGGTGTCTTGAAATGGTTTGGTCATATAGAGAAAATGAGTGAGGGAAGATTGACAAAGAGGATATATACGTCAGAGGTAGAGGGAACAAGGAGAAGTGGGAGGCAAAGGTGAAGATTTGTAGAGGTTTTCAGAAAAGAAGAATGAATGTTGGGGAGAAGAGAGTGGTAAGAGTAAATGAGCTTAGAAAGGAGACTTGTGTGAGAAAGTACCAGGAGAGATTGAGTGTAGAATGGCAAAATGTGAGAGCAAATGACATGAGGAGAAAGGGTGAGGAACGGAATGTATTTAAGGAAGCAGTGATGGCTTGCGTAAAAGATGCATGTGGCATGAGAAAGGTGGGAGGTGGGCAGATTAGAAAGGGTAGGAAGTGGTGGGATGAAGAAGTAAAGTTGTCAGTGAAAGAGAAAATAGAGGCATTTGGATGATACTTAAAAGGAAGGAGTGCAAATGACTTGGAGACATATAAAAGAAAGCAACAGGAGGTCAACAGGAAGGTGTTGAAAAAGGTTGAAAAAAAGGGCAAATGAAAGTTGGGGTGAGAGAGTATCCTCAAATTTTAGGGACAATAAAAAGATGTTCTGTAAGGAGGTAAATAACGTGCATAAGACAAGAGAACAAAGGGGAACATCGGTGAAGAGGGAAAGGGGGGAAGTAGTAACAGGTAGCGATGAAGTGAGGAGATGGAGCATGTTTTTGGTCAGGGTGGTGTGTGAAGTGAGAGGGTCAGGGAGAATGGTTTGGTTAAGAGAGAAGAGGTAATGAAAGTTTTGCAGATGAAATCCAGCAAGGCAGCAGGTTTGGATGGTAATGCAGTAGAATTCATTAAGAAAGGAGCATACGACTGTGTTGTTGATTGGTTGGTACAGATATTCAATGTATGTATGGATCATGGTGAAGTCCCTGAGGACTGGCAGAATGCATGCATAGTGCCTCTGTACAAAGGCAAAGGGGAGAAAGGTGAGTGTTTAAACTACAGAGACATAAGTTTATTGAGTATTCCTGGGAACTTGTATAGGAGGGTAGTGACTGAGAGGGTGAAAGTATGTACAGAATGTCAGACTGGGGAGGAGCAGTGTTGTTTCAGAAGTGGTAGAGAATGTGTGGAACAGAAGTGTGCTTTGAAGAATGTGTGATAAATTACTTAGAAAAACAGATAGATTTGTATGTAGCATTTATGGATCTGGAGAAGGCATATGAGAGGGTTGATAGAGATGCTTTATGAAGGATTTAAGAGTATATGGTGTGGGAGGTAAGCAGCTAGAAGCAGTGAAAAGTTTCTACCAAGGATGTAAGGCATGTGAACAAGTAGGAAGAGAGGAGAGTGACTAGTTCTCAGTGAATGTCAGTCTGCGGCAGGGGTGTGTGAGTCCCTATGGTTGTTTAATTTGTTTATGGATAGGGTGGTAAAGGAGGTAAATATAAGAGGTTTGGAGAGAGGGGTGAGTATGCAGTCTGTTGTGGATGAGAGGGCCTGGGAAGTGAGTCAGTTGTTGCTCTGGTGGCTGATTCAAGTGAGAAACTGCAGAAGTTGGTGACTGAGTTTGGAAAAATGTGTGAAAGAAGATGAGAGTAAATGTAGAATTGAGGGACAAGTTAACTGGGATGCAAGTAGGAATGGAGAAAAACTGGAGGAAGTGAAGTGTTGTAGATATCTGGGAGTGGATATAGCAGTGAATGGAACCATGGAGGTGTAGAGTCACAGGATGGGTGAGGGGGCAAAGGTTCTGGGAGGATTGAAGAATGTTTGGAAGGAGAGAATGTTATCTCAAAGAGCAAAAATGGCTATGTTTGAAGGAATAGTAGTTCTAACAATGTTACATGGTTGTGAGATATGGGCTATAAATAGGGTTGTACAGAGGAAGGTGGATGTGTTGGAAATTAAATGTTTGAGGACAATATGTGGTGTGAGGTGGTTTGATCGAGTAAGTAATGAAAGGGTGAGAGAGATGTGAGAAAAAAAAAGCAAGTAGTTGAGAGAGCAGAAGAGGGTGTGTTGAAATGGTTTGGACATATGGAGAGAATGAGTGAGGAAAGATTGAAAGAGAGGATATATGTGTCAGTGGCGATGGAAGGATGGAGTGAAAAAGATATTGGGCGATTGGGGCCTGAACATACAAGAGGGTGAGAGGCTTGCAAGGAATAGAGTGAACTGGAACGATGTGGCATACCGGGGTTGACATGCTGTCATTGGACTGAACCAGGGCATGTGAAACGTCTGGGGTAAACCATGGAAAGGTCTGTGGGGCATGAATGTGGATAGGGAGCTGTGGTTTCGGTGCTATATACATGACAGCTAGAGACTAAGTGTGAAAGAATGTCGCCTTTTTTAGTATGTTTTCCTGGTGCCACCTTGCTGAAGCAGGGGTTAGCGATGCTGTTTCCTATGGGGCAGGGTAGTACCAAGAATGGATGAAGGGAAGCAAGTATGAATATGTACATGTGTATATACATGTCTTTGTACATGTATGTATATGTTGATATGTATATGTATGTATATGTGCATGTATGGGCATTTATGCATATAAGTATATGAGTGGATGGGCCATTCTTTGTCTGCTTCCTGGCGCTACCTGGCTGATGCAGAAAACAGCAATTAAGTATAATAAAATAAATGAAATAAATATCACATCCACTTACACTCATTCTTTAGCTGTCATGTGTAATGCAAAAAGACCACAGCTCCCCATCCACATCCAGGCCCCACAGACCTTTCCACAGTTTACCCTGGACGTTTCATATGCCCTGGTTCAGTCCAATAACAGCAAGTCAACCCCAGTGTACCACATCGTTCCAATTCACTCTATTCCATGCATGCTTTCCACCATCCTGCATGTTCAGGCGCCGATCACTCAAAATCATAATGAAGGTTGGAGGTGTAAGTATGGAATTGAAGAAAGGATTAAGGAACAACTTGGTCCTTCCAATCTTGACCTATGGAGCTGTAACATGGACATGGAATGAGTCATAGAGATCAAGAATCCAGGCTGTGGAAATAAGTTATTTAAGAGCTTGTGAATATGAAAAGATGGAATGAAGAAAGAAATGAGGGGATGTATGAGAGATGTGGTACGGCAGAGATTATTGAGTGGTAGAGGGGGTGAAATGTAATATTTTGAGACAGTTTTGACACACAGAAAGAATGCAAGACAAGCTTACAAGGAGAGTATATGAGAGTAAAAGTAAAGGGGTTGGTGTGAAATGAAGACCACCTGTGACATGGGTAAATAGGGTGAAAGAGTACTGGAAGGAGAGACAGTGGGGAAGAATGTGGGGAATAGTGTCGAGGGAGGCATGTAGGGACTGGGATAAGTGGACACTCTTTTGCCATGGCCATCCTCCTTTATGTGAGTTCCCAAAGGGAACAGGTGTGAGAGATATACACAGATACACAGTTGCCACCATCCAAGGCAAAACATGTATAGTTCTGGTATGCACTGGCTGCAACCAGTGCTTGCTGCCATCCACTGCAAAACATGCACAGTGTTAGCACCTATATTTAGCAACCAGTGTTTGCTACCATCCACAACAAAACATGCACAGTGTTTTTAATTCCTTCTTTAGGTATCTTATATATTTAGTAAAAGATCTTCATTCCAAAGCAAATTAACTTACTGTGTATGAAGCCTCCTTTCAAATTTTCAAATATATACAGTTTTATTCTTATGAGTGAGATTTTCAAATTTTGCTTTGTAAGTCACAAAAATGTTTAATCTTCCAAGAAAATAAGAACTACATGAGCACTTATTTTCTCATATTAAGAGGCTTTGATCAATTTCTATACAATTCTCATGTTTCTCTGTTGGTCACACAGATATGAGAGAAAAGACATTTTTAAGTAGATAAATGCTTATCAATAAAATTATGGATGAATGCATCATGAATCTCTAAATCAAAACAAAAGTGTAGGTTTCAAAGAGTTAGTAAAGTAATGAATGGAAAAAATGATCCAGATCAGCATCCACAAATCTGAAATTAGAAGACAAAAGAAAAACTGAATAGATAAACTCACTTGCTAATACCGTGGGCCATAATAAGGGCACTTAAGATGGTTTCACTGACTGGTATGTTCCACTGTTTCATGATGTTAAGAGTGTTGGTAGCCCCTGCTACATCCCCATGGTGACCCAATAACAGCATTAACGATTCCAAGACTCTTTTACTAGGTTCCAGTTGGTGATGCTCCAAACGGCTAAATATATCCTATGGAAAATTGATTTTGTAGTGATGGATAGAGAGAGAGTAAACATACATACAAACATATACATATTTGCACACAAACATTATGTTTAACAATGTTATTATCATTATCATTATTATTACTATCATCCTTGGGATAGGGGAGAAAGAGTACTTCCCATGTATTCCCATGGAAATCCTCCCCTCCAGTTTTACTTTTCCAAAAGAAAGAACAGAGTTGGGGGCCAAGTGAGGAATTTTCCATCTAAGACTCACTCATCTGTTCATGAATGCTACCTTGCTAATGTGGGAAATGGGTGGTACATATGAAAAAAATATACTTTTCATTATCATCATTACTATTATTATCAATCATTATCATCATTATTATTATTCTTATCATTATCATTATCATCATTATACATAATCACTGTTTCCCACAATAGTGAAGTAGCACCAGGAAACAAAGAATGGCCCATCCACTCATATACACACATATATACATGCTCACATATGCACATATACATACGCAAACATTACTTACATACATACACATGTATATATTCATACCAGCTTGCCTTCATCCATTCCTGTTGCTACCCCGCCCAACAGGAAAACAGCATCTCTATCCCCTGCTTCAGTGAGGTAGTGCTAGGAATACAGACAAAATGGCCACATTCATTCACACTCCTAGCTGTCATGTGTAATGCACCTGAAATCACAGCTCCCTATCCACATCCAGGCCCAAAAGACCTTCACATGCTCTGGTTCAGTCCACTGACAGCACATCGACCCTGGTATACCACATCGTTCCAATTCACTCTATTCCTTGCATGCCTCTCACTCTCCCGTATGTTCAGGCCATGACTGCTCAAAATCTTTTTCACTCCATCCTTCCACCTCCAATTTGGTCCCCGCTTCTCCTTGTTCCCTCCACCTCTGACAAATATACTCTTTTTGTCAATCTTTCCTCAGTCTCTCCATATGTCCAAACCATTTCAACACCCCTTCTGCTCTCTCAATCATACTCTTTATATTTCCACACATCTCTCTTACCCTTACATTACTTACTTGATCAAACCACCTCACACCACATATTGTCCTCAAACATCTCCTTTCCAACACATCCACCCTCCTCTGTACAACCCTATCTATGGCCCATGCCTCACAACCATTTAACATTGTTGGAACTACTGTTCCTTCAAACAAACCCATTTTTGTTTTAAAAGATACGTTCTCTCCTTACACACATTCTTCATCGCTCCCAGAACTTTTGCCCCCTCCCCCACCCAGTGACTCACTTCCGCTTCCATGGTAACTTCCACTGCTAAGTCCACTTCCAGATATCTTAAACACTTCACTTCCTCTAATTCTTATCCATTCAAAATTACATCCTAATCAACTTGTCCCTCAACCCCACTGAACCTAATAACCTTGCTCTTATTCACATTCACTCTCAGCTTTCTTCTTTCACACACTTTTCCAAACCAGTCACCAACCTCTGCAGTTTCTCATATATATCAGCCACTAGAGTTGTATCACCAGCAAACAACAACTGACTCACTTCCCCAGTCCCTCTCATCTACAACAGACTGCATACTTGCCCCATTCTCTAAAACTCCTGCAATTACCTCCCTAACCACCCCATCCATAAGCAAATCAAACAACCATGGGGACATCAGACACCCCTGCCACAGACCAACATTCACCAGGAACTAATCACTCTCTTACAACTCGTACACATGCCTTACATCCTTGGTAAAAACTTTTCACTGCTTCTAGCAACTTACCTCCCACACCATATACTCTTAAAACCTTCCACAAAGCATCTCTATCAACCCTATCATATGCCTTCTCCAGATCCACAAATACTACATACAAATCCATTTGTTTTTCTAAGATTTTCTCACATAACTGATCCTCTACCACCTCTGAAACCACACTGCTCTTCCTCAATCTGATGCTCTGTACAAGCCTTCACCCTCTCAATCAATACCCTCCCATATAATTTCCTAGGAATACCCAACAAATTTTTGCCCCTATAATTTGAACATTCACCTTTATCCCCTTTGTCTTTGTACAATGGCACTATGCATGCATTCTGCCAATCCTCAGGCACTTCATCATGATCCATACATACACTGAATATCCTCATCAACCTATCAACAACAAAGCCACCCTGTTTTAATAAATTTCACTGCAATACTATCCAAACCTGCCGCCTCACCGGATTTCACCTCCCACAAAGTTTTCACTACCTCTTCTCACTTCACCAAATCATTCTCCCTAACCCTTTCACTTTGTACACCACCCCGACCAAAACACCCTATATCTGCCACTCTATCATGAGACATATTCAAAGAATCTTCAAAATACTCACTCCATCTCCTTCTCACTCCATTACTATCTGTTATCACTTCCCAACTTGCCCCCTTCACCAATGTTCCCATTTGTTCTATTGTCTTATGCACGCTATTTACCTCCTTCCAAAACATCATTTTATTCTCCAAAAATTTAATGATACCCCCTCACCCTAACTCTCATTTGCCCTCTTTTTCGACTCTTGCACCTTTCTCTTGACCTCTTGCTGCTTTCTTTTATGCATCTCCTAGTCATTTGCACTAATTCCCTGCAAACATCATCCAAACGCCTCTCTTTCTCTTTCATTATCAATCTTACTTCTACATCCCACCTCCCTCCACTCACTACCCTTTCTAATCTGCCCAACTCTCACCTTTCTCATACAACATGCATCTTTTGCACAAGCCATCACTGCTTTCCTAAATAGATCTCATTCCTCTCCCACTCCCCACACAGCATTTGCTCTCCCCTTTTGCCATTCTACACTCAATCTCTCCTGATACTTCCTCACACAAGTCTCCTTTCCAAGCTCACTTACTCTCACCACTCTCTTCTTCCCAACATTCTCTCTTATTTTCTAAAAGCCTCTACAAATCTTCACCTTCACCTCCACAAGATATTATCAGAAATCCCTCCAGCTGCCCCTCTCAGCACATCAACATCCAAAAGTCTCTCTTTTACATGCCAATCAATTAACACGTACTTCAATAATGCCCTTTGACCATCTCTCCTACTCACATATGTATACTATGTCTATCTCTCTTTTTAAACCTGGTATTCCTAATCGCCAGTCTTTTTTCAGCACACAAATCCACAAGCTTTTTCATCATTTCCATTTACAACACTCAACACCCCATGTACACTGCCACATTACTCATCTTCTCATTTAAATCGCCCATCACAATAACCCAGTCTCGTGCATCAAAGCTGCTAATACACTCACTCCACTGCTACCAAAACATTTGCCTCTCATGATCTTTCCTCTCGTGACCAGGTGCATAGGCACCAATAATCACCCATCACTCTCCATCCACTTTCAGTTTTACCCAAAACAATCCAGAATTTACTTTTTTACACTCAATTACATACTCCCAAAACTCCTGCTTCAGGAGTAGTGCTACTCCTTCCTGGGCTCTTGTCCTCTCGCCAACCCATGACTTTACTCCCAAGACTTTCCCAAACCACTCTTCCCCTTATCCTTGAGCTTCGTTTCACTCAGAGCCAGAACATCCAGGTTTCCTTCCTCAAGCATACAACCCATCTCTCCTTTTTCCTCATCTTGATTACATCCACACACATTCAGACACCCATATCTGAGCCTTCAAGGAGGATGAGCACTCCCCGCTTGACTCATTCCTCTGTTTCTCTTTTTAAATATTTAAATACAAGGAGGAGGGGGTGTCCAGCCCCCTGCTCCCATCCCCTTCAATTGCCTTCTACGACATGTGGGGAATATCTGGGAATCATTCTTTCTCCCCTATTATTATCATTATCTATTTTATCTATTTTATTATACTTTGTCGCTGTCTCCCGCATTAGCGAGGTAGCACAAGGAAACAGACGAAAGAATGGCCCAACCCACCCATATACACATGTATATACATAAACGCCAACACACGCACATATACATACCTATTCATTTCAACATATACATACATATACTTACACAGACATATACATATAGATACATGCACATATTCATATATGCTGCCTTCATCCATTCCCACCACCACCCCGCCAAACATGAAATGATACCCCCTCACCCAGCATGCGCATGAGGTAGTGCTAGGAAAGAACAACAAAGGCCACATTCGTCCACACTCAGACTCTAGCTGTCATGTGTAATGCACCAAAACCACAGCTCCCTTTCCACATTTAGGCCCCACAATACTTTCCATGGTTTACCACAGATGCTTCACATGCCCTGGTTCAATCCACTGACAGCACATCGACCCCAGTATTATTATCATTATTTTATCTATTTTTATTATAATTAATCGCCATCTCCCACATCAGAGGTAGCGCGAGGAAACAGACAAGGAGTGGCCCAACCAACCCACACACACACATATATACATAAACGCCCATACACGCACATATACATACATACACATTTCAACATATATATACACATACATACGCAGACATATACACATATATATACACATGTACATGTTCATAATTGCTGCCTTCATCCATTCCCGTTGCCACCCCGCCACACATGAAATAGCATCCCCCCCCAGCAAGGCAGCACCAGGAAAAGACAAAAAAGGCCACATTCATTCACACTCAGTCTCCAGATGTCTTGTGTAATGCACCGAATGCTCCCTTTTTACGTCCAGGGCCCACACACCTTTCCATGGTTTACCCCAGATGCTTCATATGTCCTGGTTCAATCCAGTGACAGCACATTGACCCCAGTATTCCACATTGTTCCAATTCACTCTATTCCTTGCATGCCTTTCACCCTCTTGTATGTTCAGGTCCTGATCGCTCAAAATCTTTTTCACTAAATCCTTCCACCTCCAATTTGGTCCCCCACTTCTCTTCTTCCCTCCATCTCTGACACATATATCCTCTGTCAATCTTTCTTCACTCATTCTCTCCATGTGTCCAAACCATTTCAACACACCCTCTTCTGCTCTCTCAACCACACTTTTTGTCACCACACATCTCTCTTACCCTTTCATTACTTACTCGATCAAACCACCTCACACCACATATTGTCCTCAAACATTTCATTTCCAACACATCCACCCTCCTCCACACAACCCTATCTATAACCCATGCCTCACAACCATATAACATAGTTGGAAGCACTACTCCTTCAAACATACCCATTTTTGCTTTTTGAGATAACATTTTTGCTTTTTACACATTCTTCAACACTCCCAGAACCTTTGCCCCCTCCCCCACCCTGTGACTCACTTCCACTTCCATGGTTCCATTCACTGCTAGGTTCACTCCCAGATATCTATGACACTTTACTTCCTCTAGTTTTTCTCTATTCAAATTTACCTCCTAATTAACTTATTCCTCAACCCTACTGAATCTATAACCTTACTCTTATCCACATTTATTTTTA
Source organism: Panulirus ornatus (assembly GCF_036320965.1). NCBI lineage: Eukaryota > Metazoa > Arthropoda > Malacostraca > Decapoda > Palinuridae > Panulirus > Panulirus ornatus. The sequence continues at coordinate 6,316,918 of NC_092277.1, read as the reverse complement.
ATGTTTTTCTTTCACACACTTTATTATCATACTGTTATTACTACCATTATCATTATTATTTACCCCTGCAGATAGGTAAGGAAAAACTATAAACATATTTCCTTCATGTCATACAAGGCAACTAGGAAGGGCAGTGATGGGAGGGTGTTGGAAGGAAAGGAAATAAGCTCCCTTACAACTGCATTCCAAAAGAGGGAACAGAAGAAGGAAGCAAGTGAGGATTTATCATTTATGGTTCAGTTTTCTCTTCTTGGCGCTATCTTGTTAAGGTGGGAAATAGCGATGTGGTAAGAAACATTACTATTGAGAAACATCAGCCAAAAGGATTAAGTAGAAAAATTAGGTTGGAACATTAGGCAGGATCATTAAGGCAGAAGTAGTAGGTTGGAGCATTAGGAAGAATCATTAGGTTGACTCATTAGGTAAAAGCAGTCAGTATGAACATTCAGAGCCTTAGGAAACACTTTACAAGAGTGGCCTATTAAGGGTGAGGCAGTAAAGGTTAAGAAGCAGCAATGGAGTTCACCAGCTATAGATACTCTTTTGCTGTGGCAACCCCTTTGAAGGAATTCCCACAGGGAATGGGCATCAGAGATATAGACAGATAGATAATGGACGTGAGTGTTCAAATGGGGAAGTTCAGTGGCTCGTAACAGGTAAAAGAGAAGAGCATGAGCAATACCTACAGGGACTGGAAGCTGTACATGAGAAAACTGTACACCAAAAGGAGGGCGCAAGAGCTGAAAACGATAAATTGGAGATGGGGTGAGAAAGTATCAGCGGAGTTCAGAATGAATAAGAAATATTTTGGTAGGAAGTGTATGGTGTGATGAGAACAAGAGAAAATAAAACTATCAGTGTAGGGAGCAGATGGATAAGTGGTATCAGGCAAAGAAGACATACAGAGGAGGTAAAGCAAGTATTATGAAGAACTGCTCAATATGTTACATGATAGACTGGCAGATGAGGAGTGTTTGGGATAGGGAGGTATGCATAACAACAAAATCTTCAAAAATTATTGGGTGAAAAGAGAAATGGTGAAACACTTATGTAGGATGAAGTGTAACAAAGCAGAGTGGATGGGATGGCCACTGAATTTCTCAAGAAGGGGTGACAGTGATAATGACAGGTCAAGCATGACCTTAAATTTATAAATAGCCCAATGTGAGGCACTTGAGGACTGGAAGAATGCATAAAGGCAAGGGGAACAAAAGTGAATGCTTGAATTATAAAGGTATGAGTCTGTTGAGTATACCTGGTAAGTTGTATGAGAGTGGTGAGTGAGAAGGGGTGGCATGCACAAAGCATAAAACTAGGGACAAGCAGTGTGGTTTCAGAAGCAGTAGAGGATGTGTGAAAAATGTCTTTGCTTTGAAAATTGTGTGTAAGAAATACTTGGAGAAATACACAGATTTCTCAAAAGCATTTACAGGTCTGGAGAAGTCTTGTGACAGTGAGGTCAATGTTCATGAGGAGAGAGACTAGAGGTGGGATGAAACTTTGTTCTGGCCAATTATATCTGGCTGGAACCCATTCTTTTTCAATGGTCTGGTTCCAGTCAAAATACAAACTTTATGAAGATAGACATCAAGATGAAATCAAACACTTTCATGGTGGAAAAAAAGGTTAACTGTAGGGTTTTGTGGTATATTCTTTCAGCAAGTAATGTTAAGAGATTTTTAAAATCAACCAAACATAACCTAGACATATGACAGAATCATTTGAATGTGATACAATTTGGCACATGTCCTGCCCTTCATTTGTATTGTTGTTATTTGTTCTTACTACACCACAAGTTGTCAATTTCTATTGGCAACTCTCATCTCCTAACCAGGATATGTGGCTCTATCACATGTCCAAGTTAGGTAAGATTTGGTTGGTTAATCTTAGAAAAAAATAACATTACCAGCTGAAACAACATATCTAAAAAAAACGTAAAATCAACTTTTATTTTTCAATGCTATGTGGCTCTATCACAAGTCCAAGTTAGGTAAGATTTGGTTGGTTAATCTTAGAAAAAATAACATTACCAGCTGAAACAACATATCTAAAAAAAACGTAAAATCAACTTTTATTTTTCAACGCATGAAAATTTTTGGCTTCAAAATAATATACAGTCCTTTAACCTGAAAAATTTTAATTTTGGCCAGAACTAGAGCTTAAAAGATGGGGTTCATTCAAAGGGGAAAGGTAGCTAAATTTTAGGTACAAGAACTTTGAAGCAGATGGGATTCATTCGAAGACCAGGAGCAAATTATAATCATCAATCTGATCCATATTGCTGCCTGCTGTGACCACTCTCCCAATATTCTGGATCTGCTTTTGTACCTCTAATCCTTTAGGCTCTAGCTACAAAACCTCATCCCCAAATGGTTCATCTGACCACACACATTAATGTATCTATTCTAATGGCAGCACCTTCTGAATATATATATATATATATTGGTACCTCAAAAAAGCTGACCGGAATAACTGACTAAAATCCTTTTCTGACTTTCCTTAGGAAGATATGACTCATGCGATAATGTTTCTATCTCCATCAAAGGCACAGCAGAGCTAATTGTGACAGGAAAATGAGCACTCATCCCCTCTTCCTCCAAGATGACCACTTCCACCAATCCATGTTTAAAATACTCCAATTCTGAGGCCATTTAGGCAAGGGATCAGGCATATCGGGTTGGAAAACCTCTCCTTCCTCAGACTCCCATTCAGCATTCAATCATAATCACTGCAAGTACATTATCTATATGAAGAGATGGACAATAAAGCGATAATCCAATAACAGATAATTAATTTTTTTTTTTCTTTTTTGCTTTGACGCTGTCTCCCGCGTTTGCGAGGTAGCGCAAGGAAACAGACGAAAGAAATGGCCCAACCCACCCCCATACACATGTATATACATACACGTCCACACATGCAAATATACATACCTACACAGCTTTCCATGGTTTACCCCAGACGCTTCACATGCCCTGATTCAATCCACTGACAGCACATCAACCCCGGTATACCACATCGATCCAATTCACTCTATTCCTTGCCCTCCTTTCACCCTCCTGCATGTTCAGGCCCCGATCACTCAAAATCTTTTTCACTCCATCTTTCCACCTCCAATTTGGTCTCCCACTTCTCCTCGTTCCCTCCACCTCTGACACATATATCCTCTTGGTCAATCTTTCCTCACTCATTCTCTCCATGTGCCCAAACCACTTCAAAACACCCTCCTCTGCTCTCTCAACCACGCTCTTTTTATTTCCACACATCTCTCTTACCCTTACGTTACTTAAAAAAAAGTGATTTATGAGTATAAATATTGTATTGCATATATATATATATATATATATATATATATATATATATATATATATATATATATATATATATATGGGAAACAGAAGAAGGAGTCACGCGGGGAGTGCTCATCCTCCTCGAAGGCTCAGAGTGGGGTGCCTAAATGTGTGTGGATGTAACCAAGATATGAAAAAAGGAGAGATAGGTAGTATGTTTAAGGAAAGGAACCTGGATGTTTTGGCTCTGAGTGAAACGAAGCTCAAGGGTAAAGGGGAAGAGTGGTTTGGGAATGTCTGGGGAGTAAAGTCAGGGGTTAGTGAGAGGACAAGAGCAAGGGAAGGAGTAGCAATACTCCTGAAACAGGAGATGTGGGAGTATGTGATAGAATGTAAGAAAGTAAATTCTCGATTAATATGGGTAAAACTGAAAGTTGATGGAGAGAGGTGGGTGATTATTGGTGCATATGCACCTGGGCATGAGAAGAAAGATCATGAGAGGCAAGTGTTTTGGGAGCAGCTGAATGAGTGTGTTAGTGGTTTTGATCCACGAGACCGGGTTATAGTGATGGGTGATTTGAATGCAAAGGTGAGTAATGTGGCAGTTGAGGGAATAATTGGTATACATGGGGTGTTCAGTGTTGTAAATGGAAATGGTGAAGAGCTTGTAGATTTATGTGCTGAAAAAGGACTGATGATTGGGAATACCTGGTTTAAAAAGCGAGATATACATAAGTATACTTATGTAAGTAGGAGAGATGGCCAGAGAGCGTTATTGGATTACGTGTTAATTGACAGGCGTGCGAAAGAGAGACTTTTGGATGTTAATGTGCTGAGAGGTGCAACTGGAGGGATGTCTGATCATCATCTTGTGGAGGCTAAGGTGAAGATTTGTATGGGTTTTCAGAAAAGAAGAGTGAATGTTGGGGTGAAGAGGGTGGTGAGAGTAAGTGAGCTTGGGAAGGAGACCTGTGTGAGGAAGTACCAGGAGAGACTGAGTACAGAATGGAAAAAGGTGAGGACAATGGAAGTAAGGGGAGTGGGGGAGGAATGGGATGTATTTAGGGAATCAGTGATGGATTGCGCAAAAGATGCTTGTGGCATGAGAAGAGTGGGAGGTGGGTTGATTAGAAAGGGGAGTGAGTGGTGGGATGAAGAAGTAAGAGTATTAGTGAAAGAGAAGAGAGAGGCATTTGGACGATTTTTGCAGGGAAAAAATGCAATTGAGTGGGAGATGTATAAAAGAAAGAGACAGGAGGTCAAGAGAAAGGTGCAAGAGGTGAAAAAAAGGGCAAATGAGAGTTGGGGTGAGAGAGTATCATTAAATTTTAGAGAGAATAAAAAGATGTTCTGGAAGGAGGTAAATAAAGTGCGTAAGACAAGGGAGCAAATGGGAACTTCAGTGAAGGGATCAAATGGGGAGGTGATAACAAGTAGTGGTGATGTGAGAAGGAGATGGAGTGAGTATTTTGAAGGTTTGTTGAATGTGTTTGATGATAGAGTGGCAGATATAGGGTGTTTTGGTCGAGGTGGTGTGCAAAGTGAGAGGGTTAGGGAAAATGATTTGGTAAACAGAGAAGAGGTAGTGAAAGCTTTGCGGAAGATGAAAGCCAGCAAGGCAGCAGGTTTGGATGGTATTGCAGTGGAATTTATTAAAAAAGGGGGTGACTGTATTGTTGACTGGTTGGTAAGGTTATTTAATGTATGTATGAATCATGGTGAGGTGCCTGAGGATTGGCGGAATGCGTGCATAGTGCCATTGTACAAAGGCAAAGGGGATAAGAGTGAGTGCTCAAATTACAGAGGTATAAGTTTGTTGAGTATTCCTGGTAAATTATATGGGAGGGTATTGATTGAGAGGGTGAAGGCATGTACAGAGCATCAGATCAGGGAAAAGCAGTGTGGTTTCAGAAGTGGTAGAGGATGTGTGGATCAGGTGTTTGCTTTGAAGAATGTATGTGAGAAATACTTAGAAAAGCAAATGGATTTGTATGTAGCATTTATGGATCTGGAGAAGGCATATGATAGAGTTGATAGAGATGCTCTGTGGAAGGTATTAAGAATATATGGTGTGGGAGGCAAGTTGTCAGAAGCAGTGAAAAGTTTTTATCGAGGATGTAAGGCATGTGTACGTGTAGGAAGAGAGGAAAGTGATTGGTTCTCAGTGAATGTAGGTTTGCGGCAGGGGTGTGTGATGTCTCCATGGTTGTTTAATTTGTTTATGGATGGGGTTGTTAGGGAGGTAAATGCAAGAGTCCTGGAAAGAGGGGCAAGTATGAAGTCTGTTGGGGATGAGAGAGCTTGGGAAGTGAGTCAGTTGTTGTTCGCTGATGATACAGCGCTGGTGGCTGATTCATGTGAGAAACTGCAGAAGCTGGTGACTGAGTTTGGTAAAGTGTGTGGAAGAAGAAAGTTAAGAGTAAATGTGAATAAGAGCAAGGTTATTAGGTACAGTAGGGTTGAGGGTCAAGTCAATTGGGAGGTGAGTTTGAATGGAGAAAAACTGGAGGAAGTGAAGTGTTTTAGATATCTGGGAGTGGATCTGGCAGCGGATGGAACCATGGAAGCGGAAGTGGATCATAGGGTGGGGGAGGGGGCGAAAATTCTGGGGGCCTTGAAGAATGTGTGGAAGTCGAGAACATTATCTCGGAAAGCAAAAATGGGTATGTTTGAAGGAATAGTGGTTCCAACAATGTTGTATGGTTGCGAGGCATGGGCTATGGATAGAGTTGTGCGCAGGAGGATGGAGGTGCTGGAAATGAGATGTTTGAGGACAATGTGTGGTGTGAGGTGGTTTGATCGAGTGAGTAACGTAAGGGTAAGAGAGATGTGTGGAAATAATAAGTGTGTGGTTGAGAGAGCAGAAGAGGGTGTTTTGAAGTGGTTTGGGCACATGGAGAGAATGAGTGAGGAAAGATTGACCAAGAGGATATATGTGTCGGAGGTGGAGGGAACGAGGAGAAGAGGGAGACCAAATTGGAGGTGGAAAGATGGAGTGAAAAAGATTTTGTGTGATCGGGGCCTGAACATGCAGGAGGGTGAAAGGAGGGCAAGGAATAGAGTGAATTGGAGCGATGTGGTATACCGGGGTTGACGTGCTGTCAGTGGATTGAATCAAGGCATGTGAAGCGTCTGGGGTAAACCATGGAAAGCTGTGTAGGTATGTATATTTGCGTGTGTGGACCTATGTATATACATGTGTATGGGGGGGGGTTGGGCCATTTCTTTCGTCTGTTTCCTTGCGCTACCTCGCAAACGCGGGAGACAGCAACAAAGTATAATAAAAAAAAAAAATAATATATATATATATCATCTTGTGGAGGCTAAGGTGAAGATTAGTATGGGTTTTCAGAAAAGAGGAGTGAATGTTGGGGTGAAGAAGGTGGTGAGAGTAAGTGAGCTTGGGAAGGAGACCTGTGTGGGGAAGTACCAGGAGAGACTGTGTACAGAATGGAAAAAGGTGAGAACAATGGAAGTAAGGGGAGTCGGGGAGGAATGGGATGTATTTAGGGAATCAGTGATGGATTGCGCAAAAGATGCTTGTGGCATGAGAAGAGTGGGAGGTGGGCTGTTTAGAAAGGGTAGTGAGTGGTGGGATGAAGAAGTAAGAGTATTAGTGAAAGAGAAGAGAGAGGCATTTGGACGATTTTTGCAGGAAAAAAATGCAATTGAGTGGGAGAAGTATAAAAGAAAGAGACAGGAGGTCAAGAGAAAGGTGCAAGAGGTGAAAAAAAGGGCAAATGAGAGTTGGGGTGAGAGACTATCAGTAAATTTTAGGGAGAATAAAAAGATGTTCTGGAAGGAGGTAAATAGGGTGCGTAAGACAAGGGAGCAAATGGGAACTTCAGTGAAGGGCGTAAATGGGGAGGTGATAACAAGTAGCGGTGATGTGAGAAGGAGATGGAATGAGTATTTTGAAGGTTTGTTGAATGTGTCTGATGACAGAGTGGCAGATATAGGGTGTTTTGGTCGAGGTGGTGTGCAAAGTGAGAGGGTTAGGGAAAATGATTTGGTAAACAGAGAAGAGGTAGTAAAAGCTTTGCGGAAGATGAAAGCCGGCAAGGCAGCAGGTTTGGATGGTATTGCAGTGGAATTTATTAAGAAAGGGGGTGACTGTATTGTTGACTGGTTGGTAAGGTTATTTAATGTATGTATGACTCATGGTGAGGTGCCTGAGGATTGGCGGAATGCGTGCATAGTGCCATTGTACAAAGGCAAAGGGGATAAGAGTGAGTGCTCAAATTACAGAGGTATAAGTTTGTTGAGTATTCCTGGTAAATTATATGGGAGGGTATTGATTGAGAGGGTGAAGGCATGTACAGAGCATCAGATTGGGGAAGAGCAGTGCGGTTTCAGAAGTGGTAGAGGATGTGTGGATCAGGTGTTTGCTTTGAAGAATGTATGTGAGAAATACTTAGAAAAGCAAATGGATTTGTATGTAGCATTTATGGATCTGGAGAAGGCATATGATAGAGTTGATAGAGATGCTCTGTGGAAGGTATTAAGAATATATGGTGTGGGAGGCAAGTTGTTAGAAGCAGTGAAAAGTTTTTATCGAGGATGTAAGGCATGTGTACGTGTAGGAAGAGAGGAAAGTGATTGGTTCTCAGTGAATGTAGGTTTGCGGCAGGGGTGTGTGATGTCTCCATGGTTGTTTAATTTGTCTATGGATGGGGTTGTAAGGGAGGTAAATGCAAGAGTCCTGGAAAGAGGGGCAAGTATGAAGTCTGTTGGGGATGAGAGAGCTTGGGAAGTGAGTCAATTGTTGTTCGCTGATGATACAGCGCTGGTGGCTGATTCATGTGAGAAACTGCAGAAGCTGGTGACTGAGTTTGGTAAAGTGTGTGGAAGAAGAAAGTTGAGAGTAAATGTGAATAAGAGCAAGGTTATTAGGTACAGTAGGGGTGAGGGTCAAGTCAATTGGGAGGTGAGTTTGAATGGAGAAAAACTGGAGGAAGTGAAGTGTTTTAGATATCTGGGAGTGGATCTGTCAGCGGATGGAACCATGGAAGCGGAAGTGGATCATAGGGTGGGGGAGGGGGCGAAAATTTTGGGAGCCTTGAAAAATGTGTGGAAGTCGAGAACATTATCTCGGAAAGCAAAAATGGGTATGTTTGAGGGAATAGTGGTTCCAACAATGCTGTATGGTTGCGAGGCGTGGGCTATGGATAGAGATGTGCGCAGGAGGATGGATGTGCTGGAAATGAGATGTTTGAGGACAATGTGTGGTGTGAGGTGGTTTGATCGAGTAAGTAACGTAAGGGTAAGAGAGATGTGTGGAAATAAAAAGAGCGTGGTTGAGAGAGCAGAAGAGGGTGTTTTGAAATGGTTTGGGCACATGGAGAGAATGAGTGAGGAGAGATTGACCAAGAGGATATATGTGTCGGAGGTGGAGGGAACGAGGAGAAGAGGGAGACCAAATTGGAGGTGGAAAGATGGAGTGAAAAAGATTTTGTGTGATCGGGGCCTGAACATGCAGGAGGGTGAAAGGAGGGCAAGAAATAGAGTGAATTGGAGTCATGTGGTATACAGGGGTTGACGTGCTGTCAGTGGATTGAAGCAAGGCATGTGAAGCGTCTGGGGTAAACCATGGAAAGCTGTGTAGGTATGTATATTTGCGTGTGTGGACGTGTGTATGTACATGTGTATGGGGGGGGGTTGGGCCATTTCTTTCGTCTGTTTCCTTGCGCTACCTCGCAAACGCGGGAGACAGCGACAAAGTATAAAAAAAAAAAAAAAAAAAAAAAAAAAAAAAAAAAAAAAATCATCATCCCTGGGGATAGGGGTGAAAGAACAGATAATTATCAAAGTTAATCTTAATGGGACTACTATTGGAAGTGAACTTCCATAATCATCACTGGACCAGTTAACTTCCAATAGCTCAATTCTTTAGTCAAATAATATCTATCAATTTTTTGAGTGACAAAATTTTTATCATTTTACATGGCTGACTCATGTGAGAAACTGCAGAAGCTGGTGACTGAGTTTGGTAAAGTGTGTGAAAGAAGAAAGTTAAGAGTAAATGTGAATAAGAGCAAGGTTATTAGGTACAGTAGGGTTGAGGGTCAAGTCAATTGGGAGGTAAGTTTGAATGGAGAAAAACCGGAGGAAGTAAAGTGTTTTAGATATCTGGGAGTGGATCTGGCAGCGGATGGAACCATGGAAGCGGAAGTGGATCATAGGGTGGGGGAGGGGGCGAAAATCCTGGGAGCCTTGAAGAATGTGTGGAAGTCAAGAACATTATCTCGGAAAGCAAAAATGGCTATGTTTGAAGGAATGGTGGTTCCAACAATGTTGTATGGTTGCGAGGTGTGGGCTATGGATAGAGTTGTGCGCAGGAGGATGGATGTGCTGGAAATGAGATGTTTGAGGACAATGTGTGGTGTGAGGTGGTTTGATCGAGTAAGTAGCGTAAGGGTAAGAGAGATGTGTGGAAATAAAAAGAGTGTGGTTGAGAGAGCAGAGGAGGGTGTTTTGAAATGGTTTGGGCACATGGAGAGAATGAGTGAGGAAAGATTGACTAAGAGGATATATGTGTCGGAGGTGGAGGGAACGAGGAGAAGTAGGAGACCAAATTGGAGGTGGAAAGATGGAGTGAAAAAGATTTTCTGTGATCGGGGCCTGAACATGCAGGAGGGTGAAAGGAGGGCAAGGAATAGAGTGAATTGGATCGATGTGGTATACCGGGGTTGACGTGTTGTCAGTGGATTGAATCAGGGCATGTGAAGCATCTGGGGTAAACCATGGAAAGCTGTGTAGGCATGTATATTTGCGTGTGTGGACATATGTATATACATGTGTATGAGGCTGGGTTGGGCCATTTTTTCGTCTGTTTCCTTGCGCTACCTCGCAAATGCGGGAGACAGCGACAAAGCAAAAAAAAAAAAATTCTTTTATCCTGGGATAAGTAAGAAAGAATACTTCCCACACATTTCCCACGTGTCGTAGAAGGCGACTAAAGGGGAAGGGAGCAGGGGGCTAGAAACCCTCCCTTCCTTGTATTTTGACTTTCTAAATGGGGAAACAGAAGGAGTCACGCAGGGAGTGCTCATCCTCCTCGAAGGCTCAGATTCGGGTGTCTAAATGTGTGTGGATGTAACCAAGATGAGAAAAAAGGAGACATAGGTAGTATGTTTGAGGAAAGGAACCTGGATGTTTTCGCTCTGAGTGAAACAAAGCTCAAGGGTAAAGGGGAAGAGTGGTTTGGGAATGTTTTGGGAGTAAAGTCAGGGGTTGGTGATAGGACAAGAGCAAGGGAAGGAGTAGCACTACTCCTGAAACAGGAGTGGTGGGAGTATGTGATAAAGTGTAAGAAAGTGAACTCTAGATTGATATAGGTAAAACTGAAAGTGGATGGAAGAGATGAGTGATTACTGGTGCCTATGCACCTGGGCATGAGAAGAAAGATCATGAGAGGCAAGTGTTTTGGGAGCAGCTGCATGAGTGCGTTGGTAGTTTTGATGCACGAGACCGGATTATAGTGATGGGTGATTTAAATGCAAAAGTGAGTAATGTGGCAGTAGAGGGAATAATTGGTATACATGGGGTGTTCAGTGTTGTAAATGGAAATGGTGAAGAGCTCATAGATTTGTGTGCTGAAAAAGAACTGGTGATTGGGAATACCTGGTTTAAAAAGAGAGATATACATAAGTATATGTATCTTAGTAGGAGAGATGGCCAGAGAGCGTTATTGAATTACATGTTAATTGATAGGCGCGTGAAAGAAAGACTTATGGATGTTAATGTGCTGAGAGGTGTAACTGGAGGGATGTCTGATCATTATCTTGCAGGAGGCAAAGGTGAAGATTTGTAGAGGTTTTCAGAAAAGAGAGAATTTTGGGGTGAAGAGAGTGGTGAGAGTAAATGAGCTTGGGAAGGAGATTTGTGCAAGGAAGTACCAGAAGACTCTGAGTGCAGAATGGAAAAAGGTGAGAGCAAAGGACATAAGGGGAGAGGGGGAGGAACGGGATGCATTTAGGGAAGCAGTGATGGCTTGCGCAAAAGATGCTTGTGGCATGAGAAGCGTGGGAGGTGAGCTGCTTAGAAAGGGTCTGAGTGGTGGGATGAAGAAGTAAGATTATTAGTGAGAGAGAAGAGAAAGGTATTTGGACAATTTATTTGTAGCGAAAGTGTAAATGACTGGGATATGTATAAAAGAAAGAGGCAAGAAGTCAAGAGAAAGGTGCAAGAGGTGAAAGAGGGCAAATGAGAGTTGGGGTGAGAAAGTATCATTAAATTTTAGGGAGAATAAAAAGATGTTTTGGAAGGAGGTAAATAAAGTGCGTAAGACAAGAGAACACGTGGGAACATTGGTATACAGGGCTAATAGGAAGGTAATAACAAGTAGTGGTGATGTGAGAAGGGGATGGAGTGAGTATTTTGAAGGTATGTTGAATGTGTTCGATGATAGAGTGGCAGATATAGGGTGTTTTGGTCGAGGTGGTGTGCGAAGTGAGAGGGTTAGGGGGAATGATTTGGTAAACAGAGAAGAGGTATTGCAAAGGAATTTATTTTAAAAGAGGGTGACTGTGTTGTTGACTGGTTGGTAAGGATATTCAATGTATGTATGGCTCATGGTGAGGTGCCTGAGGATCGGCAGAATGCATGCATAGTACCATTGTACAAAGCAAAGGGGTTAAAGGTGAGGGCTCAAATTACAGAGGTATAAGTTTGGGAAATTATATGGGAGGGTATTGAGTGAGAGGGTCAAGGAATGTACAGAGCATCAGATTGGGGAAGAGCAGCGTGGTTTCAGAAGTGGTACAGGATGTGTGGATCAGGTGTTTACTTTGAAGAATGTACATGAGAAATACTTAGAAAAACAAATGGATTTGTATGTAGAATTTATGAATCTGGAGAAGGCATATGATAGAGTTGATAGAGATGCTCTGTGGAAGGTATTAAGAATATATGGTGTGGGAGGCAAGTTGTTAGAAGCAGTGAAAAGATTCTATCGAGGATGTAAGGCATGTGTACGAGTAGGGAGAGATGAAAGTAATTGGTTCTCAGTGAATGTCAGTTTGCAGAAGGGGTGCGTGATGTCTCAATGGTTGTTTAATTTGTTTAGGGATGGGGTTGTTAGGTAGGTGATTGCAAGAGTATTGGAGTGAAGGGCAAGTATGTAGTCTGTTTTGGATGAGAGGGCTTGGGAAGTGAGTCAGTTGTTGTTCATTGGTGATACAGCACTGGTGGCTGATTCATGTGAGAAAATGCAGAAGCTGGTGACTGAGTTTGGTATAGTGTGTGAAAGAAAAAAGCTGAGTGCAAATGTGAATAAGAGCAAGGTTTTAAGTACAGTAGGGTTGAGAGACAAGTCAATTGGGAGGTAAGTTTGAATGGAGAAAAACTGGAAGTGAAATGTTTTAGATATCTTGCAGTGGATTTGGCAGCGGATGGAATCATGGAAGCGGAAGTGAATCACAGGGTGGAGGAGGGGGCGAAAGTTCTGGGAGCCTTGAAGAATGTGTGGAAGGCAAGAACATTATCCAGGAAAGCAAAAATGGGTATGTTTGAAGGAATAGTGGTTCCAACAATGTTATATGGTTGCGAGGCATGGTATATAGAAAGAGTTGTGCAGAGGAGGATGGATGTGTTGGAAATGAGATGTCTGAGGACAATATGTGGTGTGAGGTGGTTTGATCGAGTAAGTAATAAAAGGATAGGAGAGATGTGTGGTAATAAAGAGTGTGGTTGAGGGAGCAGAAGAGGGTGTTTTGAAATGAAGTGGTCACATGAAGAGAATGAGTGAGGAAAGATTGACAAAGAGTGTATATGTGTCAGAGGTGGAGGGAACCAGGAGAAGTGGAAGACCAAATTGAAGGTGGAACGATGTGGTATACCGGGGTCAATGTGCTGTCAATGGATTGAACCAGGGCATGTGAAACGTCTGGGGTAAACCATGGAAAGTTTTGTGGGGCGTGGATGTGGAAAGGGAGCTATGGTTTCGGTGCATTATACACGACAGGTAGAGACTGAGTGTGAATGAATGCGGCCTTTGTTGTCTTTTCCTAGCGCTAACTCGTGTGCATGCAGGGGGAGGGGGTTATCATTTCATGTGTGGCAGGGTGGCGACGGAAATGAATAAAGACAGCAAGTATGAATTATGTGTATATATGTGTATGTCTGTGTATGTATATATAAGTTAAAATGCATAGGTATGTATATGTGTGTGTGTGGACGTGTATGTATATACACGTGTATGTGGGGGGAGTTGGGCCATTTCTTTCGTCTGTTTCCTTGCGCTATCTCACTAATGCAGGAGACAGCGACAAAGTATGATAAGTAAATAAATCTATTTTATCATTATTTATTTTGCTTTGTCGCTGTCTCCCGCGTTAGCGAGGTAGCGCAAGGAAACAGACGAAAGAATGGCCCAACCCACTCCCATACACATGTATATACATACACGTCCACACACGCAAACATACATACCTATACAACTCAATGTATACATATATATACACACACAGACATATACATATATACACATGTACATAATTCATACTGTCTGCCTTTATTCATTCCCATCGCCACCTCGCCACACATGGAATAACAACCCCCTCCCCCCTCATGTGTGCGAGGTAGCACTAAGAAAAGACAACAAAGGCCACATTCGTTCACACTCAGTCTCTAGCTGTCATGTAATAATGCACCGAAACCACAGCTCCCTTTCCACATCCACGCCCCACAGAACTTTCCATGGTTTACCCCAGACGCTTCACATGCCCTGGTTCAATCCATTGACAGCACGTCGACCCTGGTATACCACATCATTCCAATTCACTCTATTCCTTGCACACCTTTCACCCTCCTGCATGTTCTGGCCCCGATCGCTCAAAATCATTTTCACTCCATCCTTCCACCTTCAATTTGGTCTTCCACTTCTCCTGGTTCCCTCCACCTCTGACACATATATCCTCTTGGTCAATCTTTCCTCACTCATTCTCTCCATGTGACCAAACCATTTCAAAACACCCTCTTCTGCTCTCTCAACCACACTCTTTTTATTACCACACATCTCTCTTACCCTATTATTACTTACTCAATCAAACCACCTCACACCATATATTGTCCTCAAACATCTCATTTCCAGCACATCCACCCTCCTGCGCACAACTCTATCCATAGCCCACGCCTCACAACCATACAACATTGTTGGAACCACTATTCCTTCAAACATACCCATTTTTGCTTTCCGAGATAATGTTCTCGACTTCCACACATTCTTCAAGGCTCCCAGAATTTTCGCCCCCTCCCCCACCCAATGATTCCCTTCCACTTCCATGGTTCCATCCGCTGCCAAATCCACTCCCAGATATCTAAAACACTTTACTTCCTCCAGTTTTTCTCCATTCAAACTTACCTCCCAATTGACTTGACCCTCAACCCTACTGTACCTAATAACCTTGCTCTTATTCACATTTACTCTCAACTTTCTTCTTTCACACACTTTACCAAACTCAGTCACCAGCTTCTGCAGTTTTTCACATGAATCAGCCACCAGCGCTGTATCATCAGCAAACAACAACTGACTCACTTCCCAAGCTCTCTCATCCACAACAGACTGCATACTTGCCCTCTTTCCAAAACTCTTGCATTCACCTCCCTAACAACCCCATCCATAAACAAATTAAACAACCATGGAGACATCACACACCCCTGCCGCAAACCTACATTCTCTGAGAACCAATCACTTTCCTCTCTTCCTACACGTACACATGCCTTACATCCTCGATAAAAACTTTTCACTGCTTCTAACAACTTGCCTCCCACGCCATATATTCTTAATACCTTCCACAGAGCATCTCTATCAACTCTATCATATGCCTTCTCCAGATCCATAAATGCTACATACAAATCCATTTGCTTTTCTAAGTATTTCTCACATACATTCTTCAAAGCAAACACCTGATCCACACATCCTCTACCACTTCTGAAACCACACTGCTCTTCCCCAATCTGATGCTCTGTACATGCCTTCACCCTCTCAATCAGTACCCTCCCATACAATTTACCAGGAATACTCAACAAACTTATACCTCTGTAATTTGAGCACTCACTCTTATCCCCTTTGCCTTTGTACAATGGCACTATGCAAGCATTCCGCCAATCCTCAGGCATCTCACCATGAGTCATACATACATTAAATAACCTTACCAACCAGTCAACAATACAGTCACCCCCTTTTTTAATAAATTCCACTGCAATACCATCAAACCCCGCTGCCTTCCCGGTTTCATCTTATGCAAAGCTTTTACTACCTCTTCTCTGTTTACCAAATAATTTTCCCTAACCCTCTCACTTTGTACACCACCTCAACCAAAACACCCTATAACTGCCACTCTATCATCAAACACATTCAACAAACCTTCAAAATACTCACTCCATCTCCTTCTCACATCACCACTACTTGTTATCACCTCCCCATTTGCGCCCTTCACTGAAGTTCCCATTTGCTCCCTTGTCTTACGCACTTTATTTACCTCCTTCCAAAACATCTTTTTATTCTCCCTAAAATTTAATGATACTCTCTCACCCCAGCTCTCATTTGCCCTCTTTTTCACCTCTTGCATCTTTTTCTTGACCTCCTGCCTCTTTCTTTTAAAAATCCACTCATTTGCATTATTTCCCAGCAAAAATTGTCCAAATGCCTCTCTCTTCTCTTTCACTAATAATCTTACTTCTTCATCCCACCACTCACTACCCTTTCTAATCTGCCCACCTTCCACGCTTCTCATGCCACAAGCATCTTTTGCGCAAGCCATCACTGCTTCCCTAAATACATCCCAAGTAAATAAACATGCTTTCTTTTAAGTATCTTCAGTATAATTGTTATTCTTTCTTTTTAATTCTATTTCTTGTAATAGGAAAATCCAAACTATAATCGGTTTATATAACGGATATAATCAATTTCTCCCCTATCCCTGGGGATAGGGGAAGAAGAATACTTCCCACTTATTCCCCGCAGTTCGTAGAAGGCGTCTAAAGGGGACAGGAGCAGGGGGTTAGAAACCCTCCCCTCCTTGTATTTTAACTTTCTAAAAGAGGAAACAGAAGAAGGATTCATGCATGGAGTGCTCGTCCCCCTCTAAGGCTCAGATTGGGTTGTCTAAATGTGTGTAGATGTATCAAAGATGAGAAAAAGGAGATATATGTAGTATGTTTGAGGATAGAAACCTGGATGTTTGGCTCTGAGTGAAATGCAGCTCATTGATAAAGGAGAGGAGTGGTTTGAGAACGTTTTGGGAGTAAAGTCAGGGGTTGGTGAGAGAAGAGCAAAAGAAGTAGCACTACTCCTGAAGCAGGAGTTGTGGGACTATGTGATAGAGTGTAAGAAAGTAAACTCTAGATTGATATGGGTAAAACTGAAGGTGAATGGAGAGAGAGGGGTGATTATTGGTGCCTATGCACCTAGTCACGAGAAGAAAGATCATGAGGGGCAATTGTTATGGGAGCAGCTGAGTGAGTGTGTTAGCAGCTTTGACACACGAGACCCGATTATAGTGATGGACGATTCGAATGCGAAGGCGAGTAATGTGGGAGTTGAGGGTATAATTGGTGTACATTGGGTGTTCAGTGTTGTAAATGGAAATGGTGAGGAGCTTGTGGACTTGTGTGTTGAAGAAGGCCTGGTTGAGGGTCAAGTTAATTGGGAGGTAAGTTTGGATGGAGAAAGACTGGAGGAAGTGAAGTGTTTTAGATATCTGGTAGTGGATTTAGAAGCAGATGGAACCTTGGGAGCGGAAGTGAGTCACAAGGTGGGGGAGGAGGCGAACTCCTGGGAGCGTTGAAGAATGTGTGGATGGCAAGAACGTTATCTCGGAGAGCAAAAATGGGTATGTTTGAGGGAATAGTGGTTCCAACAATGTTTTATGGTTGCGAGGCATGGGCTATAGATAGGGTTGTGCGGAGGAGGGTTGATGTGTTGGAAATTTGGAAATGAAATGTTTGAGGACAATATGTGGTGTGAGGTGGTTTGAAAGGGTAAGAAAGAGGATGTGTAGTAATAAAAAAAAAGTGTGGCTGAGAGAGCAGAAGAGGGTGCATTGAAATGATTCGGTCACATGGAGAGAAGGAGTGAGGAAAGACTGACAAAGAGGATATATGTGTCAGAGGTGGAGGGAACAAGGAGAAGAGGGAGACCAAACTGGAGGTAGAAGGATGGGACGAAAAAGATTTTGAGCGATTGGGGCCTGAACATACAGGAGGGTGAAAGGCGTGCAAGGAATAGAGTAAATTGGAACGGTGTGGTATACCGGGGTCAACGAGCTGTCAATGGATTGAACCAGGGCATGTGAAGCATCTGGAGTAAACCATGAAAGTTTTGTGGGGCCTGGATGTGGAAAGGGAGCTGTGATTTCGGTGCATTACAAATGACAGCTAGAGACTTGGTAAGAACGAAAATAGCATTTGTTGTCTTTTCCTACCGCTTCCTTGCATGCACGCAGGGGAAGGGGTGTGCTGTTTCATGTAAGGTGGGGTGGCAACAGGAATGGATGAAGGCAGCAAGTATGAATACGTACATGTGTATATATGTATATGTCTGTGCACATATATCTATGTATACGTTGAAATGTATAGGTATGTATATGTGCATGTGTGGATGTTTATGCATATGAATGTGTATGTTGGTGGAGTATCCCTTCTTTCATTATACTTTTATTATACTTAGTCAGCGACTAAGTATAATAATAAAAAATAATTCATTTACTTTGTTGTTCATCCTATTTGCTGTCATTCACATGTATATAAGATAATATGTCAAGTGTTATATAAATAAAGTAGATAGCTCAGATATATTGTTTCTTTGCTTCATACGACCAACGCAATGATGCAATGATTAATTCTTACTATTTCTGTATAGTGATGAAAATGATATGGAGAGAGATGGGTGATTATTGGTGCCTATGCACCTGCGTATGAAAAGAAATATCATGAGAGGCAAGGGTTTTGGAAGGAGCTGAGTGAATGTGTTAGCAGCTTTGATGGACAAGACTGGGTTACAGAGATGGGTGATTTAAATGCCACGGTGAGTAATGTGGCAGTTGAAGGTATAACTGGTGTACATGGGGTGTTCAGTATTGTAAAAGGAAATGGTGAGGAACTTCTGGATTTGTGTGTTAAATAAGGCCTAGTAAATGTGAATACATGGTTTGAAAAAAAAATATATATACACATCCACACACACAAATATACATACCCATACATCTCAATGTACACATATATATACACACACAGACACATACATATATACACATACACACAGTTCACACTGTCTGACTTTATTCATTCCCATCGCCACCTCGCTTCACATGGAATAACATCCCCCTCCCCCCTCATGTGTGCGAGGTAGCGCTAGGAAAAGACAACAAAGGCCCCATCCGTTCACACTCAGTCCCTAGCTGTCATGCAATAATGCCCGAAACCACAGCTCCCTTTCCACATCCAGGCCCTACACAACTTTCCATGGTTTACCCCAGACGCTTCACATGCCCTGATTCAATCCATTGACAGCACGTCGACCCGGTATACCACATCGATCCAATTCACTCTATTCCTTGCCCTCCTTTCACCCTCCTGCATGTTCAGGCCCCGATCACTCAAAATCTTTTTCACACCATCTTTCCACCTACAATTTGGTCTCCCACTTCTCCTCGTTCCCTCCACCTCCGACACATATATCCTCTTGGTCAATCTCTCCGCACTCATTCTCTCCATGTGCCCAAACCACTTCAAAACATCCTCTTCTGCTCTCTAAACCACGCTCTTTTTATTTCCACACATCTCTCTTACCCTTACATTACTTACTCGATCAAACCACCTCACACCACACATTGTCCTCAAACATCTCATTTCCAGCACATCCACCCTCCTGCGCACACCTCTATCCATAGCCCACGCCTCGCAACCATACAACAGTGTTGCAACCACTATTCCTTCAAACATACCCATTCTTGCTTTCGGAGATAATGTTCTCAACTTCCACACATTCTTCAAGGCTCCCAGGATTTTCGTCCCCTCCCCCACCCTATGATTCACTTCCGCTTCCATGGTTCCATCTGCTGCCAGATCCACTCCCAGATATCTAAAACACTTTACTTCCTCCAGTTTTTCTCCATTCAAACTTACCTCCAAATTGGCTTCACCCTCAACCCTACTGTACCTAATAACCTTGCTCTTATTCACATTTAATCTTAACTTTCTTCTTTCACACACTTTACCAAACTCAGTCACCAGCTTCTGCAGTTTCTCACATGAATCAGCCAACAGCGCTGTATCATCAGCGAACAACTACTGACTCACTTCCCAAGCTCTCTCATCCACAACATATTGCATACTTGCCCCTCTTTCCAAAACTCTTGCATTCACCTCCCTAACAACCCCATCCATAAACAAATCAAATTAAACAACCATGAAGACATCACACACCCCTGCCGCAAACCTACATTCACTGAGAACCAATCACTTTCCTCTCTTCCTACACGTACACATGCCTTACATCCTCGATAAAAACTTTTCACTGCTTTTAACAACTTGCCTCCCACACCATATATTCTTAATACCTTCCAAAGAGCGTCTCTATCAACTCTATCATATGCCTTCTCCAGATCCATAAATGCTACATACAAATCCATTTGCTTTTCTAAGTATTTCTCACATACATTCTTCAAAGCAAACACCTGATCCACACATCCTCTACCACTTCTGAAACCACACTGCTCTTCCCCAATCTGATGCTGTGTACATGCCTTCACTCTCTCAATCAATACCCTCCCATATAATTTTCCAGGAATACTCAACAAACTTATACCTCTGTAATTTGAGCACTCACTCTTATCCCCTGTGCCTTTGTACAGTGGCACTATGCACGCATTCCGCCAATCATCAGCCACCTCACCATGAGTCATACATACATAAAATAACCTTACCAACCAGTCAACAATACAGTCACCCCCTTTTTTAATAAATTCCACTGCAATACCATCCAAACCTGCGGCCTTGCCGGCTTTCATCTTATGCAAAGCTTTTACTACCTCTTCTCTGTTTACCAAATCATTTTCCCTAACCCTCTCACTTTGCACACCACCTCGACCAAAAGCACTATATCTGAGACTCTATCATCAAACACATTCAACAAACCTTCGAAATACTCAATCCATCTCCTTATCACATCACCACTACTTGTTATCACCTCCCCATTAGCCCCCTTCACTGAAGTTCCCATTTGCTCCCTTGTCTTACGCACTTTATTTACCTCCTTCCAGAACATCTTTATATTCTCCCTAAAATTTAATGATACTCTCTCACCCCAACTCTCATTTGCCTTCTTTTTCACCTCTTGCACCTTTCTCTTGACCTCCTGTCCCTTTCTTTTATACATCACCCACTAATTTGCATTTTTTTCCCTGCAAAAATCGTCCAAATGCCTCTCTCTTCTCTTTCACTAATAATCTTACTTCTTCATCCCACCACTCACTACACTTTCTAATCAACCCACCTCCCACACTTCTCATGCCACAACCATCTTTTGCGCAAGCCATCACTGCTTCCCTAAATACATCCCATTCCTCCCCCACTCCCCTTACCTCCTTTGTTCTCACCTTTTTCCATTCTGTACTCAGTCTCTCCTGGTACTTCCTCACACAAGTCTCCTTCCCAAGCTCACTTACTCTCACCACTATCTTCACCCCAACATTCACTCTTCTTTTCTGAAAACCCATACAAATCTTCACCTTCGCCTCCGCAAGATAATGATCAGACATCCCTCCAGTTGCACCTCTAAGCACATTAACATCCAAAAGTCTCTCTTTCGCGCACCTGTCAATTAAGACGTAATCCAATAATGCCCTCTGGCCATCTCTCCTACTTACATACGTATATTTATGTATATCTCGCTTTTTAAACCAGGTATTCCCAATCACCAGTCCTTTTTCAGCATATAAATCTACACGCTCTTCACCATTTCCATTTACAACACTGAACACCCCATGTATACCAATTATTCCCTCAACTGCCACATTAATCACCTTTCCATTCAAGTCACCCATCACTATAACCCGGTCTTGTGCATCAAAACCACTAACACTCATTCAGCTGCTCCCAAAACACTTACCTCTCATGATCTTTCTTCTCATGCCCAGGTGCATATGCACCAATAATCATCCATCTCTCTCCATCAGCTTTCAGTTTTACCCATATTAATCGAGAATTTACTTTCTTACATTCTATCACATACTCCCACAACTCCTGTTTCAGGAGTAGTGCTACTCCTTCCCTTGCTCTTGTCCTCTCACTAACCCCTGACTTTACTCCCAAGACATTCCCAAACCACTCTTCTCCTTTACCCTTGAGCTTCGTTTCACTCAGAGCCAAAACATCCAGGTTCCTTTCCTAAAACATACTACCTATCTCTCCTTTTTTCACATCTTGGTTACATCCACACACATTCAGACACCCCAATCTGAGCCTACGAGGAGGATGAGCACTCCCCGCGTGACTCCCTCTTCTGTTTCCCATTCCAAAAAGTTAAAATATATATATATTATTATTATTATCATTTTGCTTTGTCGCTGATGATACAGCGCTGGGGGCTGATTCATGTGAGAAACTGCAGAAGCTGGTGACTAAGTTTGGTAAAGTGTGTGAAAGAAGAAAGTTAAGAGTAAATGTGAATAAGAGCAAGGTTATTAGGTACAGTAGGGTTGAGGGTCAAGTCAATTGGGAGGTAAGTTTGAATGGAGAAAAACTGGAGGAAGTAAAGTGTTTTAGATATCTGAGAGTGGATCTGGAAGTGGATGGAACCATGGAAGCGGAAGTGGATCATAGGGTGGGGGAGGGGGCGAAAATCCTGGGAGCCTTGAAGATTGTGTGGAAGTCGAGAACATTATCTCGGAAAGTAAAAATGGCTATGTTTGAAGGAATAGTGGTTCCAACAATGTTGTATGGTTGCGAGGCATGGGCTATGGATAGAGTTGTGCGCAGGAGGGTGGATGTGCTGCAAATGAGATGTTTGAGGACAATGTGTGGTGTGAGGTGGTTTGATCGAGTAAGTAATGTAAGGGTAAGAGAGATGTGTGGAAATGAAAAGAGTGTGGTTGAGAGAGCAGAAGAGGGTGTTTTGAAATGGTTTGGGCACATGGAGAGAATGAGTGAGGAAAGATTGACCAAAAGGATATATGTGTCGGAGGTGGAGGGAACGAGGAGAAGTGGGAGACCAAATTGGAGGTGGAAAGATGGAGTGAAAAAGATTTTGTGTGATCGGGGCCTGAACATGCAGGAGGGTGAAAGGAGGGCAAGGAATAGAGTGAATTGGATCGATGTGGTATACCGGGGTTGACGTGCTGTCAGTGGATTGAATCAGGGCATGTGAAGCGTCTGGGGTAAACCATGGAAAGTTGTGTGGGGCCTGGATGTGGAAAGGGAGCTGTGCTTTCGGGCATTATTGCATGACAGCTAGAGACTGAGTGTGAACGAATGGGGCCTTTGTTGTCTTTTCCTAGTGCTACCTCGCACACATGAGGGGGGAGGGGGATGGTATTCCATGTGTGGCGAGGTGGCGATGGGAATAAATAAAGGCAGACAGTGTGAATTGTGTGCATGGGTATATTTGTATGTGTCTGTGTGTGTATATATATGTGTACATTGAGATGTATAGGTATGTATATTTGCGTGTGTGGACGTGTATGTATATACATTGTGTATGGGGGTGGGTTGGGCCATTTCTTTCGTCTGTTTCCTTGCGCTACCTCGCAAACATGGGAGACAGCGAAAAAAAAAAAATATATATATATATATATATATCAGCACATAAATCTACAAGCTCTTCACCATTTCCATTTACAACACTGAACACCCCATGCATACCAATTATTCCCTCAACTGCCACATTACTCACCTTTGCATTCAAATCACCCATCACTATAACCCGGTCTCGTGCATCAAAACCGCTAACACACTCATTTAGCTGCTCCCAAAACACTTGCCTCTCATGATCTTTCTTCTCATGCCCAGGTGCATATGCACCAATAATCACCCACCTCTCTCCATCAACTTTCAATTTTACCCATATTAATCGAGAATTTACTTTCTTACATTCTATCACATACTCCCACAACTCCTGTTTCAGGAGTATTGCTAGGACTGATGATTGGGAATACCTGGTTTAAAAAGCGAGATATACATAAGTATACTTATGTAAGTAGGAGAGATGGCCAGAGAGCGTTATTGGATTACGTGTTAATTGACAGGCGTGCGAAAGAGAGACTTTTGGATGTTAATGTGCTGAGAGGTGCAACTGGAGGGATGTCTGATCATTATCTTGTGGAGGCTAAGGTGAAGATTAGTATGGGTTTTCAGAAAAGAGGAGTGAATGTTGGGGTGAAGAAGGTGGTGAGAGTAAGTGAGCTTGGGAAGGAGACCTGTGTGGGGAAGTACCAGGAGAGACTGTGTACAGAATGGAAAAAGGTGAGAACAATGGAAGTAAAGGGAGTGGGGGAGGAATGGGATGTATTTAGGGAATCAGTGATGGATTGCGCAAAAGATGCTTGTGGCATGAGAAGAGTGGGAGGTGGGCTGTTTAGAAAGGGTAGTGAGTGGTGGGATGAAGAAGTAAGAGTATTAGTGAAAGAGAAGAGAGAGGCATTTGGACGATTTTTGCAGGGAAAAAATGCAATTGAGTGGGAGAAGTATAAAAGAAAGAGACAGGAGGTCAAGAGAAAGGTGCAAGAGGTGAAAAAAAAGGGCAAATGAGAGTTGGGGTGAGAGACTATCAGTAAATTTTAGGGAAAATAAAAAGATGTTCTGGAAGGAGGTAAATAGGGTGCGTAAGACAAGGGAACAAATGGGAACTTCAGTGAAGGGCGTAAATGGGGAGGTGATAACAAGTAGCGGTGATGTGAGAAGGAGATGGAATGAGTATTTTGAAGGTTTGTTGAATGTGTCTGATGACAGAGTGGCAGATATAGGGTGTTTTGGTCGAGGTGGTGTGCAAAGTGAGAGGGTTAGGGAAAATGATTTGGTAAACAGAGAAGAGGTAGTAAAAGCTTTGCGGAAGATGAAAGCCGGCAAGGCAGCAGGTTTGGATGGTATTGCAGTGGAATTTATTAAGAAAGGGGGTGACTGTATTGTTGACTGGTTGGTAAGGTTATTTAATGTATGTATGACTCATGGTGAGGTGCCTGAGGATTGGCGGAATGCGTGCATAGTGCCATTGTACAAAGGCAAAGGGGATAAGAGTGAGTGCTCAAATTACAGAGGTATAAGTTTGTTGAGTATTCCTGGTAAATTATATGGGAGGGTATTGATTGAGAGGGTGAATGCATGTACAGAGCATCAGATTGGGGAAGAGCAGTGTGGTTTCAGAAGTGGTAGAGGATGTGTGGATCAGGTGTTTGCTTTGAAGAATGTATGTGAGAAATACTTAGAAAAGCAAATGGATTTATATGTAGCATTTATGGATCTGGAGAAGGCATATGATAGAGTTGATAGAGATGCTCTGTGGAAGGTATTAAGAATATATGGTGTGGGAGGCAAGTTGTTAGAAGCAGTGAAAAGTTTTTATCGAGGATGTAAGGCATGTGTACGTGTAGGAAGAGAGGAAAGTGATTGGTTCTCAGTGAATGTAGGTTTGCGGCAGGGGTGTGTGATGTCTCCATGGTTGTTTAATTTGTTTATGGATGGGGTTGTAAGGGAGGTAAATGCAAGAGTCCTGGAAAGAGGGGCAAGTATGAAGTCTGTTGGGGATGAGAGAGCTTGGGAAGTGAGTCAGTTGTTGTTCGCTGATGATACAGCGCTGGTGGCTGATTCATGTGAGAAACTGCAGAAGCTGGTGACTGAGTTTGGTAAAGTGTGTGGAAGAAGAAAGTTGAGAGTAAATGTGAATAAGAGCAAGGTTATTAGGTACAGTAGGGGTGAGGGTCAAGTCAATTGGGAGGTGAGTTTGAATGGAGAAAAACTGGAGGAAGTGAAGTGTTTTAGATATCTGGGAGTGGATCTGTCAGCGGATGGAACCATGGAAGCGGAAGTGGATCATAGGGTGGGGGAGGGGGCGAAAATTTTGGGAGCCTTGAAAAATGTGTGGAAGTCGAGAACACTATCTCGGAAAGCAAAAATGGGTATGTTTGAGGGAATAGTGGTTCCAACAATGTTGTATGGTTGCGAGGCGTGGGCTATGGATAGAGATGTGCGCAGGAGGATGGATGTGCTGGAAATGAGATGTTTGAGGACAATGTGTGGTGTGAGGTGGTTTGATCGAGTGAGTAACGTAAGGGTAAGAGAGATGTGTGGAAATAAAAAGAGCGTGGTTGAGAGAGCAGAAGAGGGTGTTTTGAAATGGTTTGGGCACATGGAGAGAATGAGTGAGGAGAGATTGACCAAGAGGATATATGTGTCGGAGGTGGAGGGAACGAGGAGAAGAGGGAGACCAAATTGGAGGTGGAAAGATGGAGTGAAAAAGATTTTGTGTGATCGGGGCCTGAACATGCAGGAGGGTGAAAGGAGGGCAAGAAATAGAGTGAATTGGAGTCATGTGGTATACAGGGGTTGACATGCTGTCAGTGGATTGAAGCAAGGCATGTGAAGCGTCTGGGGTAAACCATGGAAAGCTGTGTAGGTATGTATATTTGCGTGTGTGGACGTGTGTATGTACATGTGTATGGGGGGGGGGGGGTTGGGCCATTTCTTTCGTCTGTTTCCTTGCGCTACCTCGCAAACGCGGGAGACAGCGACAAAGTATAAAAAAAAAAAAAAAAAAAAAAAAAAAAAAATATATATATATTTTTTTTTTTTTTAATTTTCCAAAAGAAGGAACAGAGAAGAGGTCCAGGTGAGGATATTCCCTCAAAGGCCCAGTCCTCTGTTCTTAACGCTACCTCGCTATCGCGGGAAATAGCGAATAGTATGAAAAAAAAAAATATATATATATATATATATTTTTTTTTTTTTTTTTTTTTTTATACTTTGTCGCTGTCTCCCGCGTTTGCGAGGTAGCGCAAGGAAACAGACGAAAGAAATGGCCCAACCCCCCCCATACACATGTACATACACACGTCCACACACGCAATATACATACCTACACAGCTTTCCATGGTTTACCCCAGACGCTTCACATGCCTTGATTCAATCCACTGACAGCACGTCAACCCCTGTATACCACATCGCTCCAATTCACTCTATTCCTTGCCCTCCTTTCACCCTCCTGCATGTTCAGGCCCCGATCACACAAAATCCTTTTCACTCCATCTTTCCACCTCCAATTTGGTCTCCCTCTTCTCCT
Organism: Panulirus ornatus; assembly: GCF_036320965.1. Taxonomy (NCBI): domain Eukaryota; kingdom Metazoa; phylum Arthropoda; class Malacostraca; order Decapoda; family Palinuridae; genus Panulirus; species Panulirus ornatus. The sequence goes on along the minus strand of NC_092277.1, from coordinate 6,290,359 downwards.
CGTTCCCTCCACCTCCGACACATATATCCTCTTGGTCAATCTTTCCTCACTCATTCTCTCCATGTGCCCAAACCACTTCAAAACACCCTCTTCTGCTCTCTCAACCACGCTCTTTTTATTTCCACACATCCCTCTTACCCTTACGTTACTTACTCGATCAAACCACCTCACACCACACATTGTCCTCAAACATCTCATTTCCAGCACATCCATCCTCCTGCGCACAACTCTATCCATAGCCCACGCCTCGCAACCATACAACATTGTTGGAACCACTATTCCTTCAAACATACCCATTTTTGCTTTCCGGGATAATGTTCTCGACTTCCATACATTTTTCAAGGCTCCCAAAATTTTCGCCCCCTCCCCCACCCTATGATCCACTTCCGCTTCCATGGTTCCATCCGCTGACAGATCCACTCCCAGATATCTAAAACACTTCACTTCCTCCAGCCTCTCACCATTCAGACTCACCTCCCAATTGACTTGACCCTCAACCCTACTGTACCTAATAACCTTGCTCTTATTGACATTTACTCTTAACTTTCTTCTTCCACACACTTTACCAAACTCCGTCACCAGCTTCTGCAGTTTCTCTTATGTGAATAAGAGCAAGGTTATTAGGTACAGTAAGGTTGAGGGGCAAGTCAATTGGGAGGTAAGTTTGAATGGAGAAAAACTGGAGGAAGTAAAGTGTTTTAGATATCTGGGAGTGGATCTGGCAGCGGATGGAACCATGGAAGTGGAAGTGGATCATAGGGTGGGGGAGGGGGCGAAAATCCTGGGAGCCTTGAAGAATGTGTGGAAGTCGAGAACATTATCTCGGAAAGCAAAAATGGCTATGTTTAAAGGAATAGTGGTTCCAACAATGTTGTATGGTTGCGAGGCATGGGTTATGGATAGAGTTGTGCGCAGGAGGGTGGATGTGCTGCAAATGAGATGTTTGAGGACAATGTGTGGTGTGAGGTGGTTTGATCGAGTAAGTAATGTAAGGGTAAGAGAGATGTGTGGAAATGAAAAGAGTGTGGTTGAGAGAGCAGAAGAGGGTGTTTTGAAATGGTTTGGGCACATGGAGAGAATGAGTGAGGAAAGATTGACCAAAAGGATATATGTGTCGGAGGTGGAGGGAACGAGGAGAAGTGGGAGACCAAATTGGAGGTGGAAAGTTGGAGTGAAAAAGATTTTGTGTGATCGGGGCCTGAACTATGCACGCATTCCGCCAATCCTCAGGCACCTCACCATGAGTCATACATACATTAAATAACCTTACCAACCAGTCAACAATACAGTCACCCCCTTTTTTAATAAATTCCATTGCAATACCATCCAAACCTGCTGCCTTGCCGGCTTTCATCTTCCGCAAAGCTTTCACTACCTCTTCTCTGTTTACCAAATCATTTTCCCTAACCCTCTCACTTTGCACACCACCTCGACCAAAACACCCTATATCTGCCACTCTATCATCAAACACATTCAACAAACCTTCAAAACACTCACTCCATCTCCTTCTCACATCACCACTACTTGTTATCACCTCCCCATTTGCGCCCTTCACTGAAGTTCCCATTTGCTCCCTTGTCTTACGCACTTTATTTACCTCCTTCCAGAACATCTTTTTATTCTCCCTAAAATTTAATGATACTCTCTCACCCCAACTCTCATTTGCCCTTTTTTTCACCTCTTGCACCTTTCTCTTGACCTCCTGTCTCTTTCTTTTATACATCTCCCACTCAATTGCATTTTTTCCCTGCTAAAATTGTCCAAATGCCTCTCTCTTCTCTTTCACTAATACTCTTACTTCTTCATCCCACCACTCACTACCCTTTCTAATCAACCCACCTCCCACTCTTCTCATGCCACAAGCATCTTTTGCGCAATCCATCACTGATTCCCTAAATACATCCCATTCCTCCCCCACTCCCCTTACTTCCATTGTTCTCACCTTTTTCCATTCTGTACTCAGTCTCTCCTGGTATATATATATATATATATATATATATATATATATATATATATATATATATATATATATATATATATATATATTATCCCTGGGGATAGGGTGAAAGAATACTTCCCACGCATTCCTCACGTGTCGTAGAAGGCGACTAGAGGGGATGGGATGGAGGGGCCAGACATCCTCCCATCCTTGTATTCTAAATTTCTAAAAAATGGGAAACAGAAGGAGTCACGTGGGGAGTACGCATCCTCCTCGTAGACTCAGATTGGGGTGTCTAAATGTGTGTGGATGTAACCAAGATGTGAAAAAAGGAGAGATAGGTAGTATGTTTGAGGAAAGGAACCTGGATGTTTTGGCTCTGAGTGAAACGAAGCTCAAGGGTAAAGGGGAAGAGTGGTGTGGGAATGTCTTGGGAGTAAAGTCAGGGGTTAGTGAGAGGACAAAAGCAAGGGGAGGAGTAGCACTACTCCTGAAACAGGAGTTGTGGGAGTATGTGATAGAATGTAAGAAAGTAAATTCTCGATTAATATGGGTGAAACTGAAGGTTGATGGAGAGAGATGGGTGATTATTGGTGCATATGCACCTGGGAATGAGAAGAAAGATCATGAGAGGCAAGTGTTTTGGGAGCAGCTGAATGAGTGTGTTAGTGGTTTTGATGCACAAGAGCGGGTTATAGTGATGGGTGATTTGAATGCAAAGGTGAGTAATGTGGCAGTTGAGGGAATAATTGGTATACATGGGGTGTTCAGTGTTCTAAATGGAAATGGTGAAGAGCTTGCAGATTTATGTGCTGAAAAAGGACTGGTGATTGGGAATACCTAGTTTAAAAAGCGAGATATACATAAGTATACGTATGTAAGTAGGACAGATGGCCAGAGACATTATTGGATTACGTGTTAATAGACAGGCGTGCGAAAGAGAGACTTTTGGATGTGAATGTGCTGAGAGGTGCAACTGGAGGGATGTCTGATCATTATCTTGTGGAGGCTAAGGTGAAGATTTGTATGGGTTTTCAGAAAAGAAGAGTGAATGTTGGGGTGAAGAGGGTGGTGAGAGTAAGTGAGCTTGGGCAGGAGACTTGTGTGAGGAAGTACCAAGAGAGACTGAGTACAGAATGGAAAAAGGTGAGAACAATGGAAGTAAGGGGAGTGGGGGAGGAATGGGATGTATTTAGGGAATCAGTGATGGATTGCGCAAAAGATGCTTGTGGCATGAGAAGCATGGGAGGTGGGTTGATTAGAAAGGGTAGTGAGTGGTGGGATGAAGAAGTAAGATTATTAGTGAAAGAGAAGAGAGAGGCATTTGGACGATTTTTGCAGGGAAAAAAATGCAATTGAGTGGGAGATGTATAAAAGAAAGAGACAGGAGGTCAAAAGAAAGGTGCAAGAGGTGAAAAAGAGGACAAATGAGAGTTGAGGTGAGAGAGTATCATTATATTTTAGGGAGAATAAAAAGATGTTCTGGAAGGAGGTAAATAAAGTGCGTAAGTCAAGGGAGCAAATGGGAACTTCAGTGAAGGGCACTAATGGGGAGGTGATAACAAGTAGTGGTCATGTGAGAAGGAGATGGAGTGAGTATTTTGAAGGTTTGTTGAATGTGTTTGATGATAGAGTGGCAGATATAGGGTGTTTTGGTCGAGGTGGTGTGCAAAGTGAGAGGGTTAGGGAAAATGATTTGGTAAACAGAGAAGAGGTAGTGAAAGCTTTGCGGAAGATGAAAGCCAGCAAGGCAGCAGGTTTGGATGGTATTGCAGTGGAATCTATTAAAAAAGGGGGTGACTGTATTGTTGACTGGTTGGTAAGGTTGTTTAATGTATGTATGACTCATGGTGAGGTGCCTGAGGATTGGCAGAATGCGTGCATAGTGCCATTGTACAAAGGCAAAGGGGATAAGAGTGAGTGCTCAAATTACAGAGGTATAAGTTTGTTGAGTATTCCTGGTAAATTATATGGGAGGGTAGTGATTGAGAGGGTGAAGGCATGTACAGAGCATCAGATTGGGGAAGAGCAGTGTGGTTTCAGAAGTGGTAGAGGATGTGTGGATCAGGTGTTTGCTTTGAAGAATGTATGTGAGAAATACTTAGAAAAGCAAATGGATTTGTATGTAGCATTTATGGATCTGGAGAAGGCATATGATAGAGTTGATAGAGATGCTCTGTGGAAGGTATTAAGAATATATGGTGTGGGAGGCAAGTTGTTAGAAGCAGTGAAAAGTTTTTATCGAGGATGTAAGGCATGTGTACGTGTAGGAAGAGAGGAAAGTGATTGGTTCTCAGTGAATGTAGGTTTGCGGCAGGGGTGTGTGATGTCTCCATGGTTGTGTAATTTGTTTATGGATGGGGTTGTTAGGGAGGTGAATGCAAGAGTTTTGGAAAGAGGGGCAAGTATGAAGTCTGTTGGGGATGAGAGAGCTTGGAAGTGAGTCAGTTGTTGTTCGCTGATGATACAGCGCTGGTGGCTGATTCATGTGAGAAACTGCAGAAGCTGGTGACTGAGTTTGGTAAAGTGTGTGAAAGAAGAAAGTTAAGAGTAAATGTGAATAAGAGCAAGGTTATTAGGTACAGTAGGGTTGAGGGTCAAGTCAATTGGGAGGTAAGTTTGAATGGAGAAAAACTGGAGGAAGTTAAGTGTTTTAGATATCTGGGAGTGGATCTGGCAGCGGATGGAACCATGGAAGCGGAAGAGAAATCATAGGGTGGGGGAGGGGCGAAAATTCTGGGAGCCTTGAAGAATGTGTGGAAGTCGAGAACATTATCTCGGAAAGCAAAAATGGCTATGTTTGAAGGAATAGTGGTTGCAACAATGTTGTATGGTTGCGAGGCATGGGCTATGGATAGAGTTGTGCGCAGGAGGGTGGATGTGCTGCAAATGAGATGTTTGAGGACAATGTGTGGTGTGAGGTGGTTTGATCGAGTAAGTAATGTAAGGGTAAGAGAGATGTGTGGAAATAAGAAGAGCGTGGTTGAGAGAGCAGAAGAGGGTGTTTTGAAATGGTTTGGTCACATGGAGAGAATGAGTGAGGAAAGATTGACCAAGAGGATATATGTGTCAGAGGTGGAGGGAACGAGAAGTGGGAGACCAAATTAGAGGTGGAAGGATGGAGTGAAAAAGATTTTGAGTGATTGGGGCCTGAACATGCAGGAGGGTGAAAGGCAGGCAAGGAATAGAGTGAATTGGAACAATGTGGTATACCGGGGTCGACGTGCTGTCAATGGATTAAACCAGGGCATGTGAAGCGACTGGGGTAAACCATGGAAAGTTGTGTGGGGCCTGGATGTGGAAAGGGAGCTGTGGTTTCGGTGCATTATTACATGACAGCTAGAGACTGAGTGTGAATGAATGGGGCCTTTGGTGTCTTTTCCTAGCGCTACCTCGCACACATGAGGGGGGAGGGGGACGTTATTCCATGTGTGGCGAGGTGGCGATGGGAACAAATAAAGGCAGACAGTATGAATTATGTACATGTGTATATATGTATATGTCTGTGTGTGTATATATATGTGTACATTGAGATGTATAGGTATGTATATTTGCGTGTGTGGACGTGTATGTATATACATGTGTATGCGGGCGGGTTGGGCCATTCTTTCGTCTGTTTCCTTGCGCTACCTCGCTAACGCGGGAGACAGCGACAAAGCAAAATAAATAAATAAATAATATATATTTTTTTTTTTTTTTCAAACTATTCGCCATTTCCCGCGTTAGCGAGGTAGCGTTAAGAACAGAGAACTGGGCCACTGAGGGAATATCCTCACCTGGCCCCCTTCTCTGTTCCTTCTTTTGGAAAATTAAAAAAAAAATTGAGAGGGGAGGATTTCCAGCCCCCCGCTCCCTCCCCTTTTAGTCGCCTTCTACGACACGCAGGGAATACGTGGGAAGTATTCTTTCTCCCCTATCCCCAGGGATAAATAATATATATATATATATTTTTTTATACTATTCGCCATTTCCCGCATTAGCGAGGTAGCATTAAGAACAGAGGACTGGGCCTTTGAGGGAATATTCTCACCTGGCCCCCTTCTCTGTTCCTTCTTTTGGAAAATTAAAAAAGAAGAAAAAAAAAAAGCAGCAATTGAGTATAATTTGAAAAAATAAAAAATAATAATACAAACAAATATTAAAAACTGATTCATTTTTGCCTTAAATTTTACGTCAGTAATAACTCAGCCATTACTGACTCCCTTCCTGATCCCCGGTTCTAACTCCCACAGTCCCCTTTCCCTTTCCTCCCCTATACTGTTCCTGTACCAAATAGGTACAGGCAAGGTTACAAGCAGAGGCAGATGTGTCCATTGATCTTGTTGGTTGACAGTTGCCAATTATCTAGCCGGGAAAGAATTCTATTAAGACTCATGAACTTTTTAATTATCATGTAAAAAAGGTAAATAAAATACTTATAAGGATATACATTGGTTGTTCTTTTTTCTCATAATAAATAGGAGAACCAGATCTAAAAAAGGACAAACTGTCCTTAAAAGAACAGACCTAGTAACCCTGTCACACACTGTGGATTTGGCTGCATTGGCAGTAGTCGGTAACACTGTTCAAAATCACTGTCAACTTGATAGCATCCAGGTCTCTAACTTGACCCAATCACCTGGGCCACAAGCATGCTCTCCTCACCTGTATTAGTCTGGCTGGTTTCCAAACTTATGATGTCTTAAAAGAGGCATCAGTCCAGGTCAGCAAGTGATTCAACATTTAGGACAAGGTAGTCAGGACAACCACTGACAACGGGTCAAACTTCGTGAAGACTTTCATCCAGTATGATGGCCAGGTGGACCTGTTACCTGACCTTGAAGATGTTGGTAGACTGTCTGAGGCCAACTCAGACAACAAGGACACTGTGGCTGAGGGTGACAACATCATCAACATTGTTACCCTCGGCAAACTTCTTTGCAAGGAACCCAAGCACCCCAGTCTACCAGTCCACATGAAGTGTGCAACTCAAACCTTCAGTCTGGTGGCCTCTGTGGACTTGGGCAAGGGCCTCCTCAAGTAGACGGGCTCTGCTGTTGCTGCCTTCAATGCCCTCAACAAGAAGTTCCATGGCAAGGCTCAAGCACTCTTGAATGCCAAGGGGAGAAGCACTCAGATTGGCAACACCACTGAGAAGGCACTGGGCAGGAGGCCGGTGGTCCCTAGCAAGACAAAGTGGATTGACGTGTACAACTCAATCGTCATCCTCATAAACATCCTGGCCACCAAGAAGGGTGAGCTCAACAGATTCCTTAACCACATGGAGAAAACCTCTCAGCCTTCAATGACCAGGAAATAGCCTTCCTGAAGGAGTGGGCCAAAGTCATGTCCCATGTCGCTATCATCCTTGAAAGCATCCAGGGGGAGAAGAATGCCTACCTTGGAGCCCTCCTTCCCACAGGTGGCCATCACCCTTATGAAGGTCAGGAACTTGAAGAACAGCTTGGCCATCTGCACGCCACTAGTCAACATCCTGGCAGCAGCCATCACCACATGGTTCAACCACTCCCTGAGCAACCAGGACTACCAGCTGCCTTCCACCTAAAGTTCCAGCTCCACTGGCTGCATAGGCTTAACAGCAACCTAACAATCTCTTTCAAGCCGCCATGGAGGATGAGGTCAAGAGAGAGCACTGAGGGACCAGAAGGGTGACAGCACCACCTGCTCCAGCGACGGCAGCATGCAGTCACTGCTGTGCATGCCTGAAAACTTCTTTGTTGGGTGGACAGCCGCTGGCTCAAGTACCAGTGTCAAGCAGAGGGCAAAGAAACTTATCGACACCTTGCTGGACACTAATGGGAAGGAGGGCATAGCCAACTCTGACTTCATGGGGGAGGAGATCTTCATGAACCTCTTCCTGAAGTACAACACACCCATTCCGTTCTCTTCCATGGTGAAACGGTTATTCTCTCTTGGCAAGGACATCCTAAGGCCCAAGAGATCAAAACTGTCAGCTGGGCCTAACTTTGAGAAATTAGTCTTCCTGAAGGACAACCAGCACAAAGTGTGAGTGTGTGACTCATAGACTCGAAAAAGACTCATTGTCATAATGTGATTACTATATCATCTTAAGTTGTCAGTAATTAGTAATTACTTCTTTTACATTTCGAGTTGGCAAATTGTTAATTCTGAGTTTGTATCAAAATATTGTACCACACAGTACAATACACAGTACAATACCACACAGTACAATACGAGCAGTTTGGAAGACTCTTCTTCTAGTTTAATTTCCCAAAACCTTTAGCGGCATCTAACAGAAAACATCTTGGCATTTGCTAATCTGGTTGATATTTCCATAATTGAAGGTAGAGGATAGTGTTGGCTCTTCACAGCCTTACTTAAATCTCTTGGATCTAGGCATATCCTTAATTCACTTCCCTTATGCACAATAACTGTACTATTAACCTAATCTGTGGGATTACTTTCTCTAATGATAAAACCTTTCTTTTCCATGTCCTCTAATTCACGTTTCAATCTATCTCTCAGAGCAACAGGCACTTTACAGGGTGGATGAGCCACTCAGCTAATCCTTGAATCAACCTCTAGATGCAGTTCATCCTCTAGGCATCCTAATCCAACAAATACATTTTTATACTTGTGCAACACCTTATCAGTGGTTGTGTCTAAGTTGGTCTCTGACTTTGCTTGATTCATGAACTTGACTAACCCTAACAATTCACATGCATTCTTACTCATCTGTGGCACACAATTTACAACAACAATGAAGAAAGTGAGCTGATATTTGCCAGAGTTATGTAAATATATCATTTGACACTTACCAAGGGGTTTAATTTTACTTCCAGTGAAAGCAATCAATATAGTCTTACAGCCTTTGTGCATTTTAACTCGTTTTCTTTTTAGCTTGTCGCAGATTCTTTTAGGCAATACATTAACTTCAGCTCCTATATCAGATTGGAAAGACACTGGTTGATCATGAAGGAGAAGAGCAAACCAGTCTTCTGAATCTGGTCCTCTTAACTGGATGGAGATTACCTTGGACACTGCTTTTGCTGACTTCTTCAGGACATATAAACCTCTAGTAGCACCCTTCAGAGTCAAACGAAAAATCTTTTTTGCCAGGCTAACGGACACTCTTGCCTTTTCCTGAACTGCTAAAATTGTCACACCAACTCTTGAAATGCCCAGTCCTGCCACACCTCACACACTGTTTGTTACTAGCTGGGCAGTGTATCCTTCCATGCTTGAAGCCACAGAACTTACAGGTCCTTTGTGATGTGTTGCCAGGAATTAAGGACTGATACTCACTTTCTATTTTGACTTCACACTGTGGATATTCAAACTGCTTACAGATGCACCAAACTCCTTCATCTCCTCTTCAAATGCCTCATGAGCTCTACACAGTAGTACGACTTCATCAAGGGTCATGTCGCCTTTCCTCAACAGCTGTCCAAGTAGCTGATGATACATGTAATTCCTGTCTCTGATCATTTCATCCTTCGAGGCACCAAACTCAGTTTGTAGCCTTCTTTCTTAGGTTAGTAACAAAACTAACAATAGTTTCATCACCCTGTTGCACTCTACTATTAAAAATGTTTCTTTCATAAGCGACATTCTTCTTTGGCTGTAAACATTCATGCAACTTCTCAGTAAGAGTCTTGTATTTCTTTTTTTCAGCTTCCTCTACAGGCTGAGCGTTATATATATCTAGTAGCTCTCTTCCACCACGGTTTAGCAATAAGGCAATTATCACCTCATCCTACTTTTCATCTTTCTAGGAACTCAGTAGATATATCTCAACTTCCCGCTGGAATCTTCTCCAGTTCTCTGATGTGTTACCTGATAATATCAGGAGTTCAGGATGCTCATCCTGTATTTTCTAGGCAACCACAACAATGGCACAGGGAGAATGCCAGCACCTCAGTTCTTGCCACCAACCTTCTTCCCTCTCACACAAGTAGCTCTTCTTTATAGCCAAAAGCATGTGAGACGTCGACACACCTAATGCCATGTAATATGTGCCATGTCAGAAGGCTTTACAATGAACAAGGCAGAGGGAGTGAGAAAAACTATGTTTCCATAAGTGGTGCCAAGCTACTGTTATTGTTCCAACAATACAGAATCACACCTTAATCCCATGCATCATGATGTCTTTTAAAAAGAAACATGATAAAACTGCCTGCTATAAAAGCAACAAATAATACAAATATAATGTCATATAATGAAAATATAATTTCCATATATCCCTGGGGATAGGGGAGAAAGAATACTTCCCACGCATACCTCACGTGTCGTAGATGGCGATTAAAGGGGTACGGGAGCAGGGGGCCAGAAACCCTCCCCTCCTTGTATTTTAACTTTCTAAAAGGGGAAACAGAAGAAGGAGTCACGCGAGGAGTACTCATACTCCTCGAAGGCTCAGATTGGGGAGTCTAAATGTGTGTGGATGTAACCAAGATGAGAAAAAAGGAGAGATAGGTAGTATGTTTGAGAAAAGGAACCTGGATGTTTTGGCTCTGAGTGAAACGAAGCTCAAGGGTAAAGGGGAAGAGTGGTTTGGAAATGTCTTGGGAGTAAAGTCAGGGGTTAGTGAGAGGACAAGAGCAAGGGAAGGAGTAGCACTACTCCTAAATCACGAGTTGTGGGAGTATGTGATAGAGTGTAAGAAAGTAAATTCTCGATTAATATGGGTAAAACTGAAAGTTGATGGAGAGAGATGGGTGATTACTGGTGCATATGCACCTGGGCATGAGAAGAAAGATCATGAGAGGCAAGTGTTTTGGGAGCAGCTGAATGAGTGTGTTAGTGGTTTTGATGCACAAGACCAGGTTATAGTGATGGGTGATTTGAATGCAAAGGTGAGTAATGTGGCAGTTGAGGGAATTATTGGTATACATGGAGTGTTCAGTGTTGTAAATGGAAATGGTGAAGAGCTTGTAGATTTATGTGCTGAAAAAGGACTGGTGATTGGGAATACCTGGTTTAAAAAGTGAGATATACATAAGTATACGTATGTAAGTAGGAGACCCTTCATCAAGGGTCATGTTGCCTTTCCTCAACAGCTGTCCAAGTAGCTGATGATACATGTAATTCCGTCTCTGATCATTTCATCCTTCAAGGCACCAAACTCAGTTTATAGCCTTCTTTCTTAGGTTAGTAACAAAACTAACAATAGTTTCATCACCCTGTTGCACTCTACTATTAAAAATGTTTCTTTCATAAGCGACATTCTTCTTTGGCTGTAAACATTCATGCAACTTCTCAGTAAGAGTCTTGTATTTCTTTTTTTCAGCTTCCTCTACAGGCTAAGCGTTATATATATCTAGTAGCTCTCTTCCACCACGGTTTAGCAATAAGGCAATTATCACCTCATCCTACTTTTCATCTTTCTAGGAACTCAGTAGATATATCTCAACTTCCCGCTGGAATCTTCTCCAGTTCTCTGATGTGTTACCTGATAATATCAGGAGTTCAGGATGCTCATCCTGTATTTTCTAGGCAACCACAACAATGGCACAGGGAGAATGCCAGCACCTCAGTTCTTGCCACCAACCTTCTTCCCTCTCACACAAGTAGCTCTTCTTTATAGCCAAAAGCATGTGAGACGTCGACACACCTAATGCCATGTAATATGTGCCATGTCAGATGGCTTTACAATGAAGAAGGCAGACGGAGTGAGAAAAACTATGTTTCCATAAGTGGAGCCAAGCTACTGTTATTGTTCCAACAATACAGAATCACACCTTAATCCCATGCATCATGATGTCTTTTAAAAAGAAATATGATAAAACTGCCTGCTATAAAAGCAACAAAAATACAAATATAATGTCATATAATGAAAATATAATTTCCATATATCCCTGGGGATAGGGGAGAAAGAATACTTCCCACGCATTCCTCACGTGTCGTAGAAGGCGACTAAAGGGGACGGGAGCAGGGGGGCCAGAAACCCTCCCCTCCTTGTATTTTAACTTTCTAAAAGGGGAAACAGAAGAAGGAGTCACGCGAGGAGTGCTCATCCTCCTCGAAGGCTCAGATTGGGGAGTCTAAATGTGTGTGGATGTAACCAAGATGAGAGAAAAGGAGAGATAGGTAGTATGTTTGAGAAAAGGAACCTGGATGTTTTGGCTCTGAGTGAAACGAAGCTAAAGGGTAAAGGGGAAGAGTGGTTTGGAAATGTCTTGGGAGTAAAGTCAGGGGTTAGTGAGAGGACAAGAGCAAGGGAAGGAGTAGCACTACTCCTAAATCACGAGTTGTGGGAGTATGTGATAGAGTGTAAGAAAGTAAATTCTAGATTAATATGGGTAAAACTGAAAGTTGATGGAGAGAGATGGGTGATTATTGGTGCATATGCACCTGGGCATGAGAAGAAAGATCATGAGAGGCAAGTGTTTTGGGAGCAGCTGAATGAGTGTGTTAGTGGTTTTGATGCACAAGACCGGGTTATAGTGATGGGTGATTTGAATGCAAAGGTGAGTAATGTGGCAGTTGAGGGAATAATTGGTATACATGGAGTGTTCAGAGTTGTAAATGGAAATGGTGAAGAGCTTGTAGATTTATGTGCTGAAAAAGGACTGGTGATTGGGAATACCTGGTTTAAAAAGTGAGATATACATAAGTATACGTATGTAAGTAGGAGACCCTTCATCAAGGGTCATGTCGCCTTTCCTCAACAGCTGTCCAAGTAGCTGATGAAACATGTAATTCTGTCTCTGATCATTTCATCCTTCAAGGCACCAAACTCAGTTTGTAGCCTTCTTTCTTAGGTTAGTAACAAAACTAACAATAGTTTCATCACCCTGTTGCACTCTACTATTAAAAATGTTTCTTTCATAAGCGACATTCTTATTTGGCTGTAAACATTCATGCAACTTCTCAGTAAGAGTCTTGTATTTCTTTTTTTCAGCTTCCTCTACAGGCTAAGCGTTATATATATCTAGTAGCTCTCTTCCACCACGGTTTAGCAATAAGGCAATTATCACCTCATCCTACTTTTCATCTTTCTAGGAACTCAGTAGATATATCTCAACTTCCCGCTGGAATCTTCTCCAGTTCTCTGATGTGTTACCTGATAATATCAGGAGTTCAGGATGCTCATCCTGTATTTTCTAGGCAACAACAACAATGGCACAGGGAGAATGCCAGCACCTCAGTTCTTGCCACCAACCTTCTTCCCTCTCACACAAGTAGCTCTTCTTTATAGCCAAAAGCATGTGAGACGTCGACACACCTAATGCCATGTAATATGTGCCATGTCAGATGGCTTTACAATGAAGAAGGCAGAGGGAGTGAGAAAAACTATGTTTCCATAAGTGGAGCCAAGCTACTGTTATTGTTCCAACAATACAGAATCACACCTTAATCCCATGCATCATGATGTCTTTTAAAAAGAAATATGATAAAACTACCTGCTATAAAAGCAACAAATAATACAAATATAATGTCATATAATGAAAATATAATTTCCATATATCCCTGGGGATAGGGGAGAAAGAATACTACTCACGCATTCCTCACGTGTCGTAGAAGGCGACTAAAGGGGACGGGAGCGGGGGGCCAGAAACCCTCCCCTCCTTGTATTTTAACTTTCTAAAAGGGGAAACAGAAGAAGGAGTCATGCGAGGAGTGCTCATCCTCCTCGAAGGCTCAGATTGGGGAGTCTAAATGTGTGTGGATGTAACCAAGATGAGAGAAAAGGAGAGATAGGTAGTATGTTTGAGAAAAGGAACCTGGATGTTTTGGCTCTGAGTGAAACGAAGCTAAAGGGTAAAGGGGAAGAGTGGTTTGGAAATGTCTTAGGAGTAAAGTCAGGGGTTAGTGAGAGGACAAGAGCAAGGGAAGGAGTAGCACTACTCCTAAATCACGAGTTGTGGGAGTATGTGATAGAGTGTAAGAAAGTAAATTCTAGATTGATATGGGTAAAACTGAAAGTTGATGGAGAGAGATGGGTGATTATTGGTGCATATGCACCTGGACATGAGAAGAAAGATCATGAGAGGCAAGTGTTCTGGGAGCAGCTGAATGAGTGTGTTAGTGGTTTTGATGCACAAGACCGGGTTATAGTGATGGGTGATTTGAATGCAAAGGTGAGTAATGTGGCAGTTGAGGGAATAATTGGTATACATGGAGTGTTCAGTGTTGTAAATGGAAATGGTGAAGAGCTTGTAGATTTATGTGCTGAAAAAGGACTGGTGATTGGGAATACCCGGTTTAAAAAGTGAGATATACATAAGTATACTTATGTAAGTAGGAGAGATGGCCAGAGAGCGTTATTGGATTACGTGTTAATTGATAGATGCAAGAAAGAGAGACTTTTAGATGTAAATGTGCAGAGAGGTGCAACTGGAGGAATGTCTGATCATTATCTTGTGGAGGTGAAGGTGAAGATTTGTGGGGGTTTTCAGAAAAGAAGAGAGAATGTTGGGGTGAACAGAGTGGTGAGAGTAAGTGAGCTTGGGAAGGAGACTTGTGTGAGGAAGTACCAGGAGAGACTGAGTACAGTATGGAAAAAGGTGAGAACAAAGGAGGTACGGGGAGTGGGGGAGGAATGGGATGTATTTAGGGAAGCAGTGATGGCTTGCGCAAAAGATGCTTGTGGCATGAGAAGAGTGGGAGGTGGGTTGATTAGAAAAGGTAGTGAGTGGTGGGATGAAGAAGTAAGATTATTAGTGAAAGAGAAGAGAGAGGCATTTGAACGATTTTTGCAGGGAAAAAATGCAAATGAGTGGGAGAGGTATAAAAGAAAGAGGCAGGAGGTCAAGAGAAAGGTGCAAGAGGTGAAAAAGAGGGCAAATGAGAGTTGGGGTGAGAGAGTATCATTAAATTTTAGGGAGAATAAAAAGATGTTTTGGAAGGAGGTAAATAAAGTGCATAAGACAAGGGAGCATATGGGAACTTTAGTGAAGGGGGCTAATGGGGAGGTGATAACAAGTAGTGGTGATGTGAGAGGGAGATGGAGTGAGTATTTTGAAGGTTTGTTGAATGTGTTTGATGATAGAGTGGCAGATATAGGGTGTTTTGGTCGAGGTGGTGTGCAAAGTGAGAGGGTTAGGGAAAATGATTTGGTAAATAGAGAAGAGGTAGTAAAAGCTTTACGGATGATGAAAGCCGGCAAAGCAGCAGGTTTGGATGGTATTGCAGTGGAATTTATTAAAAAAGGGGGTGACTGTATTGTTGACTGGTTGGTAAGGTTATTTAATGTATGTATGATTCATGGTGAGGTGCCTGAGGATTGGCGGAATGCGTTCATAGTGCCATTGAACAAAGGCAAAGGTGATAAGAGTGAGTGCTCAAATTACAGAGGTATAAGTTTGTTGAGTATTCCTGGTCAATTATATGGGAGGGTATTGATTGAGAGGGCGAAGGCATGTACAGAGCACCAGATTGGGGAAGAGCAGTGTGGTTTCAGAAGTGGTAGAGGATTGTGGATCAGGTGTTTGCTTTGAAGAATGTATGTGAGAAATCCTTAGAAAAACAAAAGGATTTGTATGTAGCATTTATGGATCTGGAGAAGGCATATGATAGAGTTGATAGAGATGCTCTGTGGAAGGTTTTAAGAATATATGGTGTGGGAGGCAAGTTGTTAAAAGCAGTGAAAAGTTTTTATCGAGGATGTAAGGCATGTGTACGTGTAGGAAGAGAGGAAAGTGATTGGTTCTCAGTGAATGTAGGTTTGCGGCAGGGGTGTGTGATGTCTCCATGGTTGTTTAATTTGTTTATGGATGGGGTTGTTAGGGAGGTGAATGCAAGAGTTTTGCAAAGAGGGGCAAGTATGCAGTCTGTTGTGGATGAGAGAGCTTGGGAAGTGAGTCAGTTGTTGTTCGCTGATGATACAGCGCTGGTGGCTGATTCATGTAAGAAACTGCAGAAGCTGGTGACTGAGTTTAGTAAGGTGTGTGAAAGAAGAAAGTTAAGAGTAAATGTGAATAAGAGCAAGGTTATTAGGTACAGTAGGGTTGAGGGTCAAGTCAATTGGGAGGTAAGTTTGAATGGAGAAAAACTGGAGGAACTAAAGTGTTTTAGATATCTGGGAGTGGATTTGGCAGCGGATGGAACCATGGAAGCGGAAGTGAATCATAATGTGGGGGAGGGGGCGAAAATTCTGGGAGCCTTGAAGAATGTTTGGAAGTCGAGAACATTATCTCGGAAAGCAAAAATGGGTATGTTTGAAGGAATAGCAGTTCCAACAATGTTGTATGGTTACGAGGTGTGGGCTATGGATAGAGTTGTGCGCAGGAGGGTGGATGTGCTGGAAATGAGATGTTTGAGGACAATATGTGGTGTGAGGTGGTTTGATCGAGTAAGTAATGTAAATGTGAGAGAGATGTGTGGAAATAAAAAGAGTGCGGTTGAGAGAGCAGAAGAGAGTGTTTTGAAATGGTTTGGTCACATGGAGAGAATGAGTGGGGAAAGATTGACCAAGAGGATATATGTGTCAGAGGTGGAGGGAACGAGGAGAAGTGGGAGACCAAATTAGAGGTGGAAAGATGGAGTGAAAAAGATTTTGAGTGATCGGGGCCTGAACATGCAGGAGGGTGAAAGGTGTGCAAGGAATAGAGTGAAATGGAACGATGTGGTATACCGGGGTCGACGTGCTGTCAATGGATTGAACCAGGGCATGTGAAGCGTCTGGGGTAAACCATGGAAAGTGTGTGGGGCCTGGATGTGGAAAGGGAGCTGTGGTTTCGGTGCATTATTATATGACAGCTAGAGACTGAGTGTGAATGAATGGGGCCTTTGGTGTCTTTCCTAGCGCTACCTCGCACACATAAGGGGGGAGGGGGTTGTTATTCCATGTGTGGCGAGGTGGCAATGGGAACAAATAAAGGCAGACAGTATGAATTATGTACATGTGTATATATGTATATGTCCGTGTGTATATATATATATATGTACATTGAGATGTCTAGGTATGTATATTTGCGTGTGTGGACATGTATGTATATACATGTGTATGTGGGCGGGTTGGGCCATTCTTTCGTCTGTCTCCTTGCACTACCTCGCTAATGCGGGAGACAGCGACAAAGCAAAATAATAATTATAATAATTATCATTACAGTCACTACCTCACCATCATGCCCTAAAGACCATCAGCTGACCTCACAGGCATCATGTTGGCTGGAGGATGAATCCTAATATACCTTATTATGAAGAATGACATAGTGTTTTAACCCCTACTCTGGACATTCTCACTTAAATCCTCACAAGGATACATCTATAAGTGAGAGAGAAATGTTTCCAAACCACTAAGAGCTATTCTAGAACTCTAGGTTTGCATGAGATCCTGAGATAATGGCACAACTAGACCCACTTACAAAATTCCATACCTTACCTTTCCATAACTGTTTCTGTTTCTAATATCTATTCTACTTACATTAACACCTGAAATAATACATTTCCAGTTGTAGTTAACCAAAAGCATAAATGTCAATAACATCTATCAATACATCTGCCAGAAAACATCCCTTTCTAAACAACCTTTCAAATATAGAGAATCCATGCAAAATGAACATGAGAAACAGTAGATCTTTGGCTCATAGATTTAGAATGCTTTCTAACCTAGAACAAAGGCCCAGAATTAAGAAATACTCACACGGCAAAGAATATGTAAGGAAGGACGTCACATGCTCAACCAGTCTAGAAAAAAAGGTCTCCTACATAAAATCAAGATTAACAAAACAAGTAACCACATTCTAAATTCATGCTAATCAGGAACAAGATCTATCTAGGGCCATAATATGCTAGATCCTTTCAGTGTGGAGATATAAACCACAATCCCTTAAGTCAATGAGGACAAAGATTAGCATGCACTCATAGTGTAAGAAATTGCCCTTTTATAAGGTGTTGCACTGGTATTTTTAATACAGTATCATCATTTTCTCTTAATTTCAATCTTTAACCAACAATCTAACAATCAACATTAAATCATCTACTAATTACATAAGATGAGTCAAGTGCATACAGTCATGGAATTTCCAAAGGAATTAATTTTCCAGAATTAGGGAATCTAACCCTACAGGAAAGCAAGGGCAGGGATGTCCTATTCTCTGATGGAGAATCACTATTTCGCTTTAATGCAACCTTACAAATTACTTCAATATTTCATAATTTTCTGTGCTTACCTCGAAGGTGCAGGAAGATTCAGCAAGCAAACATGTCTGCAGGTACAGCTCAAAGTGCTCACATGTAAGATGTGCATCTGAAATGTTTAAAAGCAGCTGCTACAAACAAAAAGTTATACATCCAAAATCATTCACAGCCAAGAAAAAATATCAATCTATAATTCAAGAAACTAGGACTGAAAAAAAATCTGTAATTAATGAAATATCTGCTGAGTGAAATTATTTTCACAAGAAATGTTACAAGATAAGCAAAAATCGGTTAAAAGAGATGACATTAATTTCCAAAATATTAATCAATCATGAAGGCCAATGGTCAAAAGCCTTATCAGCCACACAATGTAAGGAATTTGTAGTTTCACTAAATTTTTTTAAAGTATCAAGGATATTCTCAAGTGACCTCTTTTGCAAAATTTGCAATAAACATTTAAACTCTCAAGCAGAAAAGTGTTCAGCCTTAAGTTGTTCACTTATCTACAAAAAACTCAACGCTAAGAAAGTGGAAAACATATAATGCTGCACATTCATCATGGTTAAAACAGGCTTTGTATTTATTTGAACAGAATTTGAAAAAGATTTCATAAAAATTTTATTCATGCATGTGTGTGTCTGTGATAACTGAATAATGGAGAGGACTTTCTTTACTTTCTTCACTCTCTGCATTCAGTGTTTCTTTGAGTAGCTTCTCCCATTCATTTATCACTTTATTACTAGAAAAAAATAATTTCTAGCTCATTTCTTGCTTTTTGTTTCTTGTTGAGCCTTTTCATGATTCTATTACTACTGAATTTAAAGAAATCATAAGTAAGTTGTGCAATTCAGAAATTGTACAGTAAAGGGATGGTGTTTTACATTCATGGGACCCCATCTCATAAATTTACTTTATAATCAACGGTGTTGTTAAGTTTTTGTAGTGAATGTATCCCTTGTCTCTTAACTTAATTTGCTCCACCCCAAAACAACTTCCTTATTACAAAAGCACTACTTCACATCTTTTCTGATTTACTAAGACACTTGCCACATCCTCTAGATGAACTAACATTCCTAATATCAAACTGCTGCTTACTATAAAATATCAACTTTGTCAAAATGATTACAAACCTTAAAAGCTCTAATCATGTCTCTTTTCTTTGTTCTCTACTTCAGCATAAGAGAATTTGTAGTTCATATCCTATCCCTCTAATTCAACTCCATTATTTTATGATCATTCTTTATTGCACTCTGTTGGACTTTTTCAATCAGTTGAATACATAAATGGTTCTTCAAGTAAGGTACCCAAAGTACTGATTCATACTTCAGCTGAGGTCCAATATATACTAACACCACTGTTTTTTGCAATTCAAGATACTGAAATGTCCAAAGAAAAAAATGTTTTTTCAATTTCTATTGGCAAACCCTTGATTATCTGAAAAAATTAGAAAAATAAAAAAAGATTTATAAAAATACTTCAAATCATGTGTGCACCATGCCACAACAATTAGTGTACTCACTACTGTGTTCTGTGGAAATGGTGACTGTTAAATCAAATTAAAGAATCAAAAGTAAGAGAAATTGATGATATTGTATTACAGAAACCAGTCCAACACCTTATAAAATGGCAACTTCATATACTGTGAGATCATATTAATCTTTCTCCTCATTGACATACAGGAATGAGGTTTAAAGTTTCATGCCAGGAAAAGACAAAAAAAAAAAAAATGCCACATTCATTCACACTCAGACTTTAGCTGTCATGTGTAATGCACTGAAACCACGGCTCCCTTTCCACATCTAGGCCCCTTACACCTTTCCATGGTTTACCCCAGACGCTTCACATGCCCTACTTCAAAACAATGACAGCACGTCTACCCCGGTATGCCACATTGTTCGAATTCACTCTATTCCTTGCACGCCTTTCACTCTCCTGTATGTTCAGGCCCCGATCGCCCAAAATCTTTTTCACTCCATCCTTCCACCTCCAATTTGGTCTCCCTCTTCTCCTCATTCCCTCCACCTCTGACAAATATATCCGCTTTGTCAATCTTTCCTCACTCATTCTCTCCATGAGTACAAACCATTTCAACACAACCTCTTCTGCTCTCTTAACCACACTCTATATAATACCACACATCCCTCTTATCCTTTCATTACTTACTCAATCAAACCACCTCACACTACATATTGTCCTCAAACATTTCATTTCCAACACCCCCCCCCCTCCCCCATACAATCCTCTCTATAGCCAATGCCTCGAAACCATATAACATTGTTGGAACCACTATTCCTTCAAACCTACCCATTTTTGTTCTCCGAGATAACGTTCTAACCTTCCACACATTCTTCAACACTCCCAGAACCTTCGCCCCCCACTCCCCCACCCTGTGACTCTCTTCTGCTTCCATGGTTCCATCCACTGCTAAGTCCACTTGGAGATATCTAAAATACTTCACTTCCTCCAGTTTTTCTCCATTCAAACTTACTTCCCAATAACTTGTCCCTCAGCCCTACTAAACCTTGCTCTTATTCACATCCACTCTCAACTTTCTTCTTTCACACACTTTACCAAACTCAGTCACCAACCTCTACAGTTTCTCACCCGAATCAGTGCTGTATCATCAGCGAACAACAACTGACTCACTTCCCAAGGTCTCTCATCTACAGCAGACTGCGTACTTGCCCCTCTCTCCAAAACTCTTGCATTCACCTCCCTTAACAACCCCATCCATAAACAAATTAAACGCCCATGGAAACATCACACATCCCTGCCACAAACAGACATTCACTGGGAACCAATCACATTCCTCTCTTCCTACTCGTACACATACATTACATCCTTGGTAAAAAAAATTCACTGCTTCTAGTAGCCTACCTCCCACACCATATACTCTTAAAACCTTCCACAAAGCATCTCTATCAATCCTATCATGGGCCTTCTCCAGATCCATAAATGCCACATACAAATCCTGTTTTTCTAAGTATTTCTCAAACACATTCTTCAAAGCAAACACCTGATCCATATATCCTCTATCACATCTGAAACCACAATGCACTTCCCCAATCTGATGGTCTGTACATGCCTTTACCCTCTCACTCAATACCCTCCCATATAATTTCCCAGGAATACTCAACAGACTTATGCCACTGTAATTTGAACGCTCACCTTTATCCACTTTGCCTTTATACAATGGCACTATGCATGAATTCTGACAATCCTCAGACACTTCACCATGATCCATACATACAGTGAATGTTCTTACCAACCAACCAACAACACATTCACCCCCTTTTTTAATAAATTCCACTACAATACAATCCAAACTTGCCGCCTTGCCTGCTTTCATTCTCACTTTGCACACCACCCCAAACAAAACACCCTATATCTGCCACTCAATCATCAAACACATCCTATAAACCTTCAAAATACTCACTCCATCTAACCATCACTACTTGTTATTACTTCCCCATTTGTCCCCTTCAAGAATGGTCTCATTTGTTCTCTTGTCTTACACACGTTATTTACCTCCTTCCAAAACATCTTTTTTATTATTATTATACTTGGTCTCTGTCTCCCACATTAGCAAGGTAGCTTGAGGAAACAGACAAAAGAATGGCTTAACCCACCCACATACATATGTATATACATAAACGCCCACACAAGCACATATACACAGCTATACATTTCAATGTACACATACATATACATTTTTTTTTTATTTTGCTTTGTCGCTGTCTCCCGCGTTTGCAAGGTAGCGCAAGGAAACAGACGAAAGAAATGGCCCAACCCACCCCCATACACATGTATATACATACACGTCCACACACACAAATATACATACCTATACATCTCAATGTATACATAAATATACACACACAGACATATACATATATACACATGTACATAATTCATAGTCTGCCTTTATTTATTCCCATCGACACCTCGCCACACATGGAATAACATCCGCCTCCCCCCTCATGTGTGTGAGGTAGCGCTAGGAAAAGACAACAAAGGCCACATTCATTCACACTCAGTCTCTAGCTGTCATGTAATAATGCCCGAAACCACAGCTCTCTTTCCACATCCAGGCCCCACAGAACTTTCCATGGTTTACCCCAGACGCTTCACATGCCCTGGTTCAATCCATTGACAGCACATCGACCCCGGTATACCACATCTTTCCAAATCACTCTATTCCTTGCACGCCTTTCACCCTCCTGTATGTTCAGGCCCCGATCGCTCAAAATCTTTTTCACACCATCCTTCCACCTCCAATTTGGTCTCCCACTTCTCCTCGTTCCCTCCACCTCTGACACATATATCTTCTTTGTCAATCTTTTCCCACTCATTCTCTCTCTGTGTCCAAACCATTTCAAAACACCCTCTTCTGCTCTCTCAACCACACTCTTTTTATTACCACACATCTCTCTTACCCTTTCATTACTTATTTGATCAAACCACCTCACACCACATATTGTCTTCAAACATTTCATATCAAACACATCCGCCCTCCTCCGCACAACCTTATCTAGGGCCCATGCCTCACAACCATATAACATTGTTGGAACCACTATTCCTTCAAACATACCCATTTTTGCTCTCCGAGATAACATTCTCGCCTTCCACACAGTCTTCAATGCTCCCAGAACCTTCACCCCTCCCCCATCCTCTCACTCATTTCTGCTTCCATGGTTCCATCTGCTGCTAAATCCACTCCTTGATTCTAAAACACTTCACTTCCTCCAGTTTTTCTCCATTCAATCTTACCTCCCAATTAACTTGTCCCTCAACCCACTGAACCTCATAACCTTGCTCTTATTAACATTTACTCTCAGCTTTCTTTCACACACTTTATGAAACTCAGTCACCAACTTCTGTAGTCTCTCACCCAAATCAGCCACCAGTGCTGTATCATCAGCAAACAACAACTGACTCACTTCCCAAAATCTCTCATCCACAACAGACTGCATACTTGCCCCTCTCTCCAAAACTCTTGCATTCACCTCCCTAACAACCCCATCCATAAACAAATTAAACAACCATGGAGACATCACGCACCCCTGCCGCAAACCAACATTCACAGGGAACCAATCACTTTCCTCTCTTCCTACACGTACACGTCTTACATCTTTGATAAAAACTTTTCACTGCTTCTAGCAACTTAACTCCCACACCATATACTCTTAATACCTTCCAAAAAGGCATCTCTATCATATGCCTTCTCTAGATGCATAAATACTACATACAAATCCATCCATTTTTCTAAATATTTCTCACATACATTCTTGAAAGCAAACAACTGATCCACACATCCTCTACCACTTCTGAAACCACACTGCTCTTCCCCAATCTGATGCTCTGTACATGCCTTCACCCTCTCAATCAATACACTCCCATATAATTTCCCAGGAATACTTAGCAAACTTATACCCCTGTAATTTGAGCACTCACCTTTATCTCATTCGCCTTTGTACAATGGCACTATGCATGCATTCCACCAATCTTGAGGCACTTCACAGTGAACTATGCATACACTGAATATCATTACCGACCAGTCAACAACACAGTCACCCCCTTTTTTAATAAATTCCATTGCAATACCATCCAATATTGCTGCCTTGCTGGCTTTCATCTTCCGCAAAGCTTTCACTACCTATTCTCTGTTTACCAAATCATTCTCCCTGACCCTCTCACTTTGCACACCACCTCGACCAAAACATCCTATATCTGCACTCTATCATCTAATACATTCAACAAACCTTCAAAATACTCACACCATCTCCTCACTTCAACACCACTTGTTATTACCTCCCCATTAGCCCCCTTCGCCGATGTTCTTATCTGTTCTCTTGTCTTACATACTTTATTTATCTCCTTCCAAAACATCTTTTTATCCTCCCTAAAATCTAATGATACTCTCACCCCAAATCTCATTCCCCCTCTTTTTCACCTCTTGCACCTTTCTCTTCACCTCCTGCCTCTTTCTTTTATACATCCAGTCATTCGTGCTACTTCCCTGCAAAAATCATCTAAACACCTCTCTCTTCTTTTTCAGTAACAATCTTACTTCTTCATCCCACCACTCACTACCCTTTCTAATCTGCCCAGCTCCCACCTTTCTCATGCCACAAGCATCTTTTGTACAAGCTATTACTGCTTCCCTAAATACATCCCATTCCTCTCCCACTCCCCTTACTTCATTTGCTCTCACCTTTTTCCATTCTTTACTCAATCTCTCTTGCTACTTCCTCACACAAGTCTCCTTCCCAAGCTCACTTACTTTCACCACCCTCTTCACCCCAACTTTCTCTCTTCTTTTCTGAAAACCTCTACAAATCTTCACCTTTGCCTCCACAAGGCACCCCGCCAGTTGCCCCCTCATCACATTAACATCCAAAATTCTCTTTCACATGCCAATCAATTAACATATAATCCAATAACGCTCTCTGGCCATCTCTCCTACTAAGATACATATACTTATGTATATCTCTCTTTTTAAACCAGGTATTCTCAATCATCAGTCTTTTTTCAGCACACAAAACTACAAGCTCTTCACCATTTCCATTTACAACACTGAACACCCCATGTACACCAATTATACCCTCAACTGCCACATTACTCATCTTTGCTAAATATCTAAATCACCCATCACTATAACCCGATCTCATTCATCAAAGCTGCTAACACATTCACTCAGCTGCTCCCAAAACACTTGCCTCTCATGATCTTTCTTCTCATGACCAGGTGCGTAGGCACCAGTAATCACCCATCTCTCTCCATCCACTTTCAGTTTTACCCATATCAATAAAGAGTTTACTTTCTCACACTCTATCACATACTCCCACAACTCCTGCTCCAGGAGTAGTGCTACTCCTTCCTTTGCTCTTGTCCTCTCACCAACCCCTGACTTTACTTCCAAGACATTCCCAAACCACTCTTCCCCTTTACCCTTAAGCTTCATTTCATACAGAGCCAGATCATCCAGGTTCCTTTCCTCAAACATGCTACCTATCTCTCCTTTTTTCTCATCTTGGTTACATCCACATACATTCAGACACCCTAATCTGAGCCTTCGAGGAGAATGAGCACTC
Organism: Panulirus ornatus; assembly: GCF_036320965.1. Classification (NCBI taxonomy): domain Eukaryota; kingdom Metazoa; phylum Arthropoda; class Malacostraca; order Decapoda; family Palinuridae; genus Panulirus; species Panulirus ornatus. The sequence continues at coordinate 6,265,279 of NC_092277.1, read as the reverse complement.
CCGCATGACTCCTTCTTCCGTTTCCCCTTTTAGAAAGTTAAAATACAAGGAGAGGAGGGTTTGTAGCCCCCGCTCTAGTCCCCTTTAGTCGCCTTCTATGACACATGGGGAATGAGTGGGAAGTATTCTTTCTTCCCTATCCCCAGGGATAAACATTTTTTTATTCTACCTAAAATTTAATGATACTCTCTCACTCCAACTCACATTTGCCCTCTCTTTCACCTCTTGCACCTTTCTCTTGACCTCTTTTATACATCACCCGGTCATTTGCACTACTTCCCTGCAAAAATCATAGAAATGCCTCTCTCTTCTCTTTCACTAACAATCTTACTTCTTCATCCCACCACTCACTACCCTTTCGAATCTGTCCACCTCCCACCTTTCTCATGCCACATGCATCTTTTGTGCAAGCCATCACTGCTTCCCTAAATACATTCCATTCCTCCCCCACTTCCCTTGCATCATTTGCTATCACCTTTTACCATTCTATACTCAATCTCTCTTAGTACTTCCTCACACAAGTCTCCTTTCCAAGGTTACATACTCTCAACACTTTCTTCTCCCGAACATTCTCTCTTCTTTTCGCCTCCATAAGATAGTGATCAGACATCCCTCCGGCTGCCCTTCTCAGCACATTATCATCCAAAAGTATCTCGTTTACATGGCTATCAATTACCATGTAATCCAATAACACCCTCTGACCATCTCTCTTAATCACATACATATACTTATGAATATCTCTCTTTTCAAGCCAGGTATTCCCAATCACCTCTCCTTTTTCAGCATATGCCCATATACATACATATGCATAACAAAATATACACATATGCATACATATACATACACATAAACAGACATCTACATATATAAAGAGTCACATATTCATACTTGCTTGCCTTCATCCATTCCCGGTGCTACCCTGCCCCACAGGAAACAGCATCACTACCCCCTGCTTCAGTGATGTAGTGCCAGGAATAGATACTAAAAGGCCACATTCTTGAGCTGTCATGTGTAATGCATCGAAACCACAGCTCCCTATCCACATCCAAGCCCCAAAAACCTTTCCATGGTTTACCCCAGAAGTTTCACATGCCCTGGTTAAGTTCATTCAAAGCATGTCCATCCAGGTATACCAGATCGTTCCAATTCACAAAATTCCTTGCACAACACTTACCCTCCTGTATGTTCAAGCTCCAATTGTTTAATTCAATTTCACTCCATCATTCCACCTCAGGGGAAGTGAAGTGTTTTAGATATCTGGGAGTGGATCTGTCAGCGGATGGAACCATGGAAGCGGAAGTGGATCATAGGGTGGGGGAGGGGGCGAAAATTTTGGGAGCCTTGAAAAATGTGTGGAAGTCGAGAACATTATCTCGGAAAGCAAAAATGGGTATGTTTGAGGGAATAGTGGTTCCAACAATGTTGTATGGTTGCGAGGCGTGGGCTATGGATAGAGATGTGCGCAGGAGGATGGATGTGCTGGAAATGAGATGTTTGAGGACAATGTGTGGTGTGAGGTGGTTTGATCGAGTAAGTAACGTAAGGGTAAGAGAGATGTGTGGAAATAAAAAGAGCGTGGTTGAGAGAGCAGAAGAGGGTGTTTTGAAATGGTTTGGGCACATGGAGAGAATGAGTGAGGAGAGATTGACCAAGAGGATATATGTGTCGGAGGTGGAGGGAACGAGGAGAAGAGGGAGACCAAATTGGAGGTGGAAAGATGGAGTGAAAAAGATTTTGTGTGATCGGGGCCTGAACATGCAGGAGGGTGAAAGGAGGGCAAGAAATAGAGTGAATTGGAGTCATGTGGTATACAGGGGTTGACGTGCTGTCAGTGGATTGAAGCAAGGCATGTGAAGCGTCTGGGGTAAACCATGGAAAGCTGTGTAGGTATGTATATTTGCGTGTGTGGACGTGTGTATGTACATGTGTATGGGGGGGGGGTTGGGCCATTTCTTTCGTCTGTTTCCTTGCGCTACCTCGCAAACGCGGGAGACAGCGACAAAGTATAAAAAAAAAAAAAAAAAAAAAAAAAAATATATATATATGTATATACATACGTCCACACACGCAAATATACATACCTACACAGCTTTCCATGGTTTACCCCAGACGCTTCACATGCCTTGATTCAATCCACTGACAGCACGTCAACCCCGGTATACCACATTGCTCCAATTCACTCTATTCCCTGCCCTCCTTTCACCCTCCTGCATGTTCAGGCCCCGATCACACAAAATCCCTTTCACTCCATCTTTCCACCTCCAATTTGGTCTCCCTCTTCTCCTCGTTCCCTCCACCTCCGACACATATATCCTCTTGGTCAATCTTTCCTCACTCATTCTCTCCAGGTGCCCAAACCATTTCAAAACACCCTCTTCTGCTCTCTCAACCACGCTCTTTTTATTGCCACACATCTCTCTTACCCTTACGTTACTTACTCGATCAAACCACCTCACACCACACATTGTCCTCAAACATCTCATATATATATATATATATATATGTATATATATGTGGTTTTGATGCACGAGACCGGGTTATAGTGATGGGTGATTTGAATGCAAAGGTGAGTAATGTGGCAGTTGAGGGAATAATTGGTATACATGGGGTGTTCAGTGTTGTAAATGGAAATGGTGAAGAGCTTGTAGATTTATGTGCTGAAAAAGGACTGATGATTGGGAATACCTGGTTTAAAAAGCGAGATATACATAAGTATACTTATGTAAGTAGGAGAGATGGCCAGAGAGCGTTATTGGATTATGTGTTAATTGACAGGCGTGCGAAAGAGAGACTTTTGGATGTTAATGTGCTGAGAGGTGCAACTGAAGGGATGTCTGATCATTATCTTGTGGAGGCTAAGGTGAAGATTTGTATGGGTTTTCAGAAAAGAAGAGTGAATGTTGGGGTGAAGAGGGTGGTGAGAGTAAGTGAGCTTGAGAGGGAGACCTGTGTGAGGAAGTACCAGGAGAGACTGAGTACAGAATGGAAAAAGGTGAGAACAATGGAAGTAAGGGGAGTGGGGGAGGAATGGGATGTATTTAGGGAATCAGTGATGGATTGCGCAAAAGATGCTTGTGGCATGAGAAGAGTGGGAGGTGGGCTAATTAGAAAGGGTAGTGAGTGGTGGGATGAAGAAGTAAGAGTATTAGTGAAAGAGAAGAGAGAGGCATTTGGACGATTTTTGCAGGGAAAAAATGCAATTGAGTGGGAGATGTATAAAAGGAAGAGACAGGAGGTCAAGAGAAAGGTGCAAGAGGTGAAAAAAAGGGCAAATGAGAGTTGGGGTGAGAGAGTATCATTAAATTTTAGGGAGAATAAAAAGATGTTCTGGAAGGAGGTAAATAAAGTGCGTAAGACAAGGGAGCAAATGGGAACTTCAGTGAAGGGCGCAAATGGGGAGGTGATAACAAGTAGTGGTGATGTGAGAAGGAGATGGAGTGAGTATTTTGAAGGTTTGTTGAATGTGTTTGATGATAGAGTGGCAGATATAGGGTGTTTTGGTCGAGGTGGTGTGCAAAGTGAGAGGGTTAGGGAAAATGATTTGGTAAACAGAGAAGAGGTAGTGAAAGCTTTGCGGAAGATGAAAGCCGGCAAGGCAGCAGGTTTGGATGGTATTGCAGTGGAATTTATTAAAAAAGGGGGTGACTGTATTGTTGACTGGTTGGTAAGGATATTTAATGTATGTATGACTCATGGTGAGGTGCCTGAGGATTGGCGGAATGCGTGCATAGTGCCATTGTACAAAGGCAAAGGGGATAAGAGTGAGTGCTCAAATTACAGAGGTATAAGTTTGTTGAGTATTCCTGGTAAATTATATGGGAGGGTATTGATTGAGAGGGTGAAGGCATGTACAGAGCATCAGATTGGGGAAGAGCAGTGTGGTTTCAGAAGTGGTAGAGGATGTGTGGATCAGGTGTTTGCTTTGAAGAATGTATGTGAGAAATACTTAGAAAAGCAAATGGATTTGTATGTAGCATTTATGGATCTGGAGAAGGCATATGATAGAGTTGATAGAGATGCTCTGTGGAAGGTATTAAGAATATATGGTGTGGGAGGAAAGTTGTTAGAAGCAGTGAAAAGTTTTTATCGAGGATGTAAGGCATGTGTACGTGTAGGAAGAGAGGAAAGTGATTGGTTCTCAGTGAATGTAGGTTTGCGGCAGGGGTGTGTGATGTCTCCATGGTTGTTTAATTTGTTTATGGATGGGGTTGTTAGGGAGGTAAATGCAAGAGTTTTGGAAAGAGGGGCAAGTATGAAGTCTGTTGGGGATGAGAGAGCTTGGGAAGTGAGTCAGTTGTTGTTCGCTGATGACACAGCGCTGGTGGCTGATTCATGTGAGAAACTGCAGAAGCTGGTGACTGAGTTTGGTAAAGTGTGTGGAAGAAGAAAGTTAAGAGTAAATGTGAATAAGAGCAAGGTTATTAGGTACAGTAGGGTTGAGGGTCAAGTCAATTGGGAGGTGAGTTTGAATGGAGAAAAACTGGAGGAAGTGAAGTGTTTTAGATATCTGGGAGTGGATCTGGCAGCGGATGGAACCATGGAAGCGGAAGTGGATCATAGGGTGGGGGAGGGGGCGAAAATTCTGGGGGCCTTGAAGAATGTGTGGAAGTCGAGAACATTATCTCGGAAAGCAAAAATGGGTATGTTTGAAAGAATAGTGGTTCCAACAATGTTGTATGGTTGCGAGGCGTGGGCTATGGATAGAGTTGTGCGCAGGAGGATGGATGTGCTGGAAATGAGATGTTTGAGGACAATGTGTGGTGTGAGGTGGTTTGATCGAGTGAGCAACGTAAGGGTAAGAGAGATGTGTGGAAATAAAAAGAGCGTGGTTGAGAGAGCAGAAGAGGGTGTTTTGAAGTGGTTTGGGCACATGGAGAAGATGAGTGAGGAAAGATTGACCAAGAGGATATATGTGTTGGAGGTGGAGGGAACAAGGAGAAGAGGGAGACCAAATTGGAGGTGGAAAGATGGAGTGAAAAAGATTTTGTGTGATCGGGGCCTGAACATGCAGGAGGGTGAAAGGAGGGCAAGGAACAGAGTGAATTGGAGCGATGTGGTATACCGGGGCTGACGTGCTGTCAGTGGATTGAATCAAGGCATGTGAAGCGTCTGGGGTAAACCATGGAAAGCTGTGTAGGTATGTATATTTGCGTGTGTGGGCGTATGTATATACAAGTGTATGGGGGGGGGGGGGCATTTCTTTCGTCTGTTTCCTTGCGCTACCTCGCAAACGCGGGAGACAGCGACAAAGTATAATAAAAAAAAAATATATTTTATTTTTTTTATTATACTTTGTCGCTGTCTCCCGCGTTTGCGAGGTAGCGCAAGGAAACAGACGAAAGAAATGGCTCAACCCCCCCCATACACATGTATATACATATGTCCACACACGCAAATATACATACCTACACAGCTTTCCATGGTTTACCCCAGACGCTTCACATGCCTTGCTTCAATCCACTGACAGCACGTCAACCCCGGTATACCACATCGCTCCAATTCACACTATTCCTTGCACTCCTTTCACCCTCCTGCATGTTCAGGCCCCGATCACACAAAATCTTTTTCACACCATCTTTCCACCTCGAATTTGGTCTCCCTCTTCTCCTCGTTCCCTCCACCTCCGACACATATATCCTCTTGGTCAATCTTTCCTCACTCATTCTCTCCATGTGCCCAAACCACTTCAAAACACCCTCTTCTGCTCTCTCAACCACGCTCTTTTTATTTCCACACATCTCTCTTACCCTTACGTTACTCACTCGATCGAACCACCTCACACCACATATTGTCCTCAAACATCTCATTTCCAGCACATCCATCCTCCTGCGCACAACTCTATCCATAGCCCACGCCTCGCAACCATACAACATTGTTGGAACCACTATTCCTTCAAACATACCCATTTTTGCTTTCCGAGATAATGTTCTCGACTTCCACACATTTTTCAAGGCCCCCAGGATTTTCGCCCCCTCCCCCACCCTATGATCCACTTCCGCTTCCATGGTTCCATCCGCTGCCAGATCCACTCCCAGATATCTAAAACACTTCAATTCCTCCAGTTTTTCTCCATTCAAACTCACCTCCCAATTGACTTGACCCTCAACCCTACTGTACCTAATAACCTTGCTCTTATTCACATTTACTCTTAACTTTCTTCTTCCACACACTTTTCCAAACTCAGTCACCAGCTTCTGCAGTTTCTCACATGAATCAGCCACCAGCGCTGTATCATCAGCGAACAACAACTGACTCACTTCCCAAGCTCTCTCATCCCCAACAGACTTCATACTTGCCCCTCTTTCCAAAACTCTTGCATTTACCTCCATAACAACCCCATCCATAAACAAATTAAACAACCATGGAGACATCACACACCCCTGCCGCAAACTTACATTCACTGAGAACCAATCACTTTCCTCTCTTCCTACACGTACACATGCCTTACATCCTCGATAAAAACTTTTCACTGCTTCTAACAACTTTCCTCCCACACCATATATTCTTAATACCTTCCACAGAGCATCTCTATCAACTCTATCATATGCCTTCTCCAGATCCATAAATGCTACATACAAATCCATTTGCTTTTCTAAGTATTTCTCACATACATTCTTCAAAGCAAACACCTGATCCACACATCCTCTACCACTTCTGAAACCACACTGCTCTTCCCCAATCTGATGCTCTGTACATGCCTTCACCCTCTCAATCAATACCCTCCCATATAATTTACCAGGAATACTCAACAAACTTATACCTCTGTAATTTGAGCACTCACTCTTATCCCCTTTGCCTTTGTACAATGGCACTATGCACGCATTCCGCCAATCCTCAGGCACCTCACCATGAGTCATACATACATTAAATAACCTTACCAACCAGCCAACAATACAGTCACCCCCTTTTTTAATGAATTCCACTACAATACCATCCAAACCTGCTGCCTTGCCGGCTTTCATCTTCCGCAAAGCTTTCACTACCTCTTCTCTGTTTACCAAATCATTTTCCCTAACCCTCTCACTTTGCACACCACCTCGACCAAAACACCCTATATCTGCCACTCTATCATCAAACACATTCAACAAACCTTCAAAATACTCACTCCATCTCCTTCTCACATCACCACTACTTGTTATCACCTCCCCATTTGCGCCCTTCACTGAAGTTCCCATTTCCTCCCTTGTCTTACGCACTTTATTTACCTCCTTCCAGAACATCTTTTTATTCACCCTAAAATTTAATGATACTCTCTCACCCCAACTCTCATTTGCCCTTTTTTTCACCTCTTGCACCCTTCTCTTGACCTCCTGTCTCTTTCTTTTATACATCTCCCACTCAATTGCATTTTTTCCCTGCAAAAATCATCCAAATGCCTCTCTCTTCTCTTTCACTACTACTCTTACTTCTTCATCCCACCACTCACTACCCTTTCTAATCAACCCACCTCCCACTCTTCTCATGCCACAAGCATCTTTTGCGCAATCCATCACTAATTCCCTAAATACATCCCATTCCTCCCCCACTCCCCCCACTTCCATTGTTCTCACCTTTTTCCATTCTGTACTCAGTCTCTCCTGGTACTTCCTCACACAGGTCTCCTTCTCAAGCTCACTTACTCTCACCACCCTCTTCACCCCAACATTCACTCTTCTTTTCTGAAAACCCATACAAATCTTCACCTTAGCCTCCACAAGATAATGATCAGACATCCCTCCAGTTGCACCTCTCAGCACATTAACATCCAAAAGTCTCTCTTTCGCACGCCTGTCAATTAACACGTAATCCAATAACGCTCTCTGGCCATCTCTCCTACTTACATAAGTATACTTATGTATATCTCGCTTTTTAAACCAGGTATTCCCAATCATCAGTCCTTTTTCAGCACATAAATCTACAAGCTCTTCACCATTTCCATTTACAACACTGAACACCCCATGTATACCAATTATTCCCTCAACTGCCACATTACTCACCTTTGCATATATATATATATATATATATATATATATATATATATATATATATATATATATATATATATATATATATATATTCTTTCTTCTTTCACACACTTTACCAAACTCAGTCACCAGCTTCTGCAGTTTCTCACATGAATCAGCCACCAGCGCTGTATCATCAGCGAACAATAACTGACTCACTTCCCAAGCTCTCTCATCCCGAACAGACTTCATACTTGCCCCTCTTTCCAAAACTCTTGCATTCACCTCCCTAACAAACCCATCCAAAAACAAATTAAACAACCATGGAGACATCACACACCAATGCCGCAAACCTACATTCACTGAGAACCAATCACTTTCCTCTCTTCCTACACGTACATATGCCTTACATCCTCGATAAAAACTTTTCACTGCTTCTAACAACTTGCGTCCCACACCATATATTCTTAATACCTTCCACAGAGCATCTCTATCAACTCTATCATATGCCTTCTCCAGATCCATAAATGCTACATACAAATCCATTTGCTTTTCTAAGTATTTCTCACATATATTCTTCAAAGCAAACACCTGATCCACACATCCTCTACCACTTCTGAAACCACACTGCTCTTCCCCAATCTGATGCTCTGTACATTCCTTCACCCTCTCAATCAATACCCTCCGATATAATTTACCAGGAATACTCAACAAACTTATACCTCTGTAATTTGAGCACTCACTCTTATCCCCTTTGCCTTTGTACAATGGCACTATGCACGCATTCCACCAATCCTCAGGCACCTCACCGTGAGTCATACATACATTAAATAACCTTACCAACCAGTCAACAATACAGTCACCCCCTTTTTTAATAAATTCCACTGCAATACCATCTAAACCTGCTGCATTGCCGGCTTTCATCTTCCGCAAAGCTTTTACTACCTCTTCTCTATTTACCAAATCATTTTCCCTAACCCACTCACTTTGCACACCACCTCGACCAAAACACCCTATATCTGCCACTCTATCATCAAACACATTCAACAAACCTTCAAAATACTCACTCCATCTCCTTCTCACATCACCACTACTTGTTATCACCTCCCCATTTGCGCCCTTCACTGAAGTTCCCATTTCCTCCCTTGTCTTACGCACTTTATTTACCTCCTTCCAGAACATCTTTTTATTCTCCCTAAAATTTAATGATACTCTCTCACCCCAACTCTCATTTGCCCTTTTTTTCACCTCTTGCACCTTTCTCTTGACCTCCTGGCTCTTTCTTTTATACGTCTCCCACTCACCTGCAAATTTTCCCTGCAAAAATCGTCCAAATGCCTCTCTCTTCTCTTTCACTAATACTCTTACTTCTTCATCCCACCACTCACTACCCTTTCTAATCAACCCACCTCCCACTCTTCTCATGCCACAAGCATCTTTTGCGCAATCCATCACTGATTCCCTAAATACATCCCATTCCTCCCCCACTCCCCTTACTTCCATTGTTCTCACAAGTTAAGAGTAAATGTGAATAAGAGCAAGGTTATTAGGTACAGTAGGGTTGAGGGTCAAGTCAATTGGGAGGTGAGTTTGAATGGAGAAAAACTGGAGGAAGTGAAGTGTTTTAGATATCTGGGAGTGGATCTGGCAACGGATGGAACCATGGAAGCGGAAGTGGATCATAGGGTGGGGGAGGGGGCGAAAATTCTGGGAGCCTTGAAGAATGTGTGGAAGTCGTGAACATTATCTCGGAAAGCAAAAATGGGTATGTTTGAAGGAATAGTGGTTCCAACAATGATGTATGGTTGCGAGGCGTGGGCTATGGATAGAGTTGTGCGCAGGAGGATGGATGTGCTGGAAATGAGATGTTTAAGGACAATGTGTGGTGAGGTGGTTTGATCGAGTGAGTAACGTAAGGGTAAGAGAGATGTGTGGAAATAAAAAGAGCGTGGTTGAGAGAGCAGAAGAGGGTGTTTTGAAATGGTTTGGGCACACGGAGAGAATGAGTGAGGAAAGATTGACCAAGAGGATATATGTGTCGGAGATGGAGGGAACGAGGAGAAGAGGGAGACCAAAGTGGAGGTGGAAAGATGGAGTGAAAAAGATTTTGTGTGATCGGGGCCTGAACATGCAGGAGGGTGAAAGGAGGGCAAGGAATAGAGTAAATTGGAGCGATGTGGTATACCGGGGTTGACGTGCTGTCAGTGGATTGAATCGGGGCATGTGAAGCGTCTGGGGTAAACCATGGAAAGCTGTGTAGGTATGTATATTTTGCGTGTGTGGACGTATGTATATACATGTGTATGGGGGTGGATTGGGCCATTTCTTCCGTCTGTTTCCTTGCGCTACCTCGCAAACGCGGGAGACAGCGACAAAGCAAAAAAAAAAAAAAAAAGAAGAAGAATATATATATATATATATATATATATATATATATATATATATATATATATATATATGTGTGTGTATGTATATATATGTATGTGTGTGTGTGTGTATATGTGCGTATGTATGTGTATGTGTGTGTATGTGTATATGTATATATATATGTATATTATCCCTGGGGATAGGGGTGAAAGAATACTTCCCACGTATTCCTCGCGTGTCGTAGAAAGCGACTAGAGGGGACGGGAGCGGGGGGCCAGAAATCCTCCCCTCCTTGTATTAACTTTCTAAAATGGGAAACAGAAGAAGGAGTCACGCGGGGAGTGCTCATCCTCCTCGAAGGCTCAGAGTGGGGTGCCTAAATGTGTGTGGATGTAACCAAGATGTGAAAAAAGGAGAGATAGGTAGTATGTTTGAGGAAAGGAACCTGGATGTTTTGGCTCTGAGTGAAACGAAGCTCAAGGGAAAAGGGGAAGAGTGGTTTGGGAATGTCTGGGGAGTAAAGTCAGGGGTTAGTGAGAGGACAAGAGCAAGGGAAGGAGTAGCAATACTCCTGAAACAGGAGTTGTGGGAGTATGTGATAGAGTGTAAGAAAGTAAATTCTCGATTAATATGGGTAAAACTGAAAGTTGATGGAGAGAGGTGGGTGATTATTGGTGCATATGCACCTGGGCATGAGAAGAAAGATCAAGAGAGGCAAGTGTTTTGGGAGCAGCTGCATGAGTGTGTTAGTGGTTTTGATGCACAAGACCGGGTCATAGTGATGGGTGATTTGAATGCAAAGGTGAGTAATGTGGCAGTTGAGGGAATAATTGGTATACATGGGGTGTTCAGTGTTGTAAATGGAAATGGTGAAGAGCTTGTAGATTTATGTGCTGAAAAAGGACTGATGATTGGGAATACCTGGTTTAAAAAGCGAGATATACATAAGTATACTTATGTAAGTAGGAGAGATGGCCAGAGAGCGTTATTGGATTACGTGTTAATTGACAGGCGTGCGAAAGAGAGACTTTTGGATGTTAATGTGCTGAGAGGTGCAACTGGAGGGATGTCTGATCATTATCTTGTGGAGGCTAAGGTGAAGATTTGTATGGGTTTTCAGAAAAGAAGAGTGAATGTTGGGGTGAAGAGGTGGTGAGAGTAAGTGAGCTTGAGAAGGAGACCTGTGTGAGGAAGTACCAGGAGAGACTGAGTACAGAATGGAAAAAGGTGAGAACAATGGAAGTAAGGGGAGTGGGGGAGGAATGGGATGTATTTAGGGAATCAGTGATGGATTGCGCAAAAGATGCTTGTGGCATGAGAAGAGTGGGAGGTGGGTTGATTAGAAAGGGTAGTGAGTGGTGGGATGAAGAAGTAAGAGTATTAGTGAAAGAGAAGAGAGAGGCATTTGGACGATTTTTGCAGGGAAAAAATGCAATTGAGTGGGAGATATATAAAAGAAAGAGACAGGAGGTCAAGAGAAAGGTGCAAGAGGTGAAAAAAAGGGCAAATGAGAGTTGGGGTGAGAGAGTATCATTAAATTTTAGGGAGAATAAAAAGATGTTCTGGAAGGAGGTAAATAAAATGCGTAAGACAAGGGAGCAAATGGGAACTTCGGTGAAGGGCGCAAGTGGGGAGGTGATAACAAGTTGTGGTGATGTGAGAAGGAGATGGAGTGAGTATTTTGAAGGTTTGTTGAATGTGTTTGATGATAGAGTGGCAGATATAGGGTGTTTTGGTCGAGGTGGTGTGCAAAGTGAGAGGGTTAGGGAAAATGATTTGGTAAACAGAGAAGAGGTAGTGAAAGCTTTGCGGAAGATGAAAGCCGGCAAGGCAGCAGGTTTGGATGGTATTGCAGTGGAATTTATTAAAAAAGGGGGTGACTGTATTGTTGACTGGTTGGTAAGGTTATTTAATGTATGTATGACTCATGGTGAGGTGCCTGAGGATTGGCGGAATGCGTGCACAGTGCCATTGTACAAAGGCAAAGGGGATAAGAGTGAGTGCTCAAATTACAGAGGTATAAGTTTGTTGAGTATTCCTGGTAAATTATATGGGAGGGTATTGATTGAGAGGGTGAAGGCATGTACAGAGCATCAGATTGGGGAAGAGCAGTGTGGTTTTAGAAGTGGTAGAGGATGTGTGGATCAGGTGTTTGCTTTGAAGAATGTATGTGAGAAATACTTAGAAAAGCAAATGGATTTGTATGTAGCATTTATGGATCTGGAGAAGGCATATGATAGAGTTGATAGAGATGCTCTGTGGAAGGTATTAAGAATATATGGTGTGGGAGGAAAGTTGTTAGAAGCAGTGAAAAGTTTTTATCAAGGATGTAAGGCATGTGTACGTGTAGGAAGAGAGGAAAGTGATTGGTTCTCAGTGAATGTAGGTTTGCGGCATTGGTGTGTGATGTCTCCATGGTTGTTTAATTTGTTTATGGATGGGGTTGTTAGGGAGGTAAATGCAAGAGTTTTGGAAAGAGGGGCAAGTATGAAGTCTGTTGGGGATGAGAGAGCTTGGGAAGTGAGTCAGTTGTTGTTCGCGGATGATACAGCGCTGGTGGCTGATTCATGTGAGAAACTGCAGAAGCTGGTGACTGAGTTTGGAAAAGTGTGTGGAAGAAGAAAGTTAAGAGTAAATGTGAATAAGAGCAAGGTTATTAGGTACAGTAGGGTTGAGGGTCAAGTCAATTGGGAGGTGAGTTTGAATGGAGAAAAACTGGAGGAAGTGAAGTGTTTTAGATATCTGGGAGTGGATCTGGCAGCGGATGGAACCATGGAAGCGGAAGTGGGTCATAGGGTGGGGGAGGGGGCGAAAATCCTGGGGGCCTTGAAGAATGTGTGGAAGTCGAGAACATTATCTCGGAAAGCAAAAATGGGTATGTTTGAAGGAATAGTGGTTCCAACAATGTTGTATGGTTGCGAGGCGTGGGCTATGGATAGAGTTGTGCGCAGGAGGATGGATGTGCTGGAAATGAGATGTTTGAGGACAATGTGTGGTGTGAGGTGGTTTGATCGAGTGAGTAACGTAAGGGTAAGAGAGATGTGTGGAAATAAAAAGAGTGTGGTTGAGAGAGCAGAAGAGGGTGTTTTGAAGTGGTTTGGGCACATGGAGAGGATGAGTGAGGAAAGATTGACCAAGAGGATATATGTGTCGGAGGTGGAGGGAACAAGGAGAAGAGGGAGACCAAACTGGAGGTGGAAAGATGGAGTGAAAAAGATTTTGTGTGATCGGGGCCTGAACATGCAGGAGGGTGAAAGGAGGGCAAGGAATAGAGTGAGTTGGAGCGATGTGGTATACCGGGGTTGACGTGCTGTCAGTGGATTGAAGCAGGGCATGTGAAGCGTCTGGGGTAAACCGTGGAAGGCTGTGTAGGTATGTATATTTGTGTGTGTGGACGTATGTATATACATGTGTATGGGGGGGGGTTGGGCCATTTCTTTCGTCTGTTTCCTTGCGCTACCTCGCAAACGTGGGAGACAGCGACAAAGTATAATAAAAAAAAAATGTATATATATATATATATATATATATATATATATATATATATATATATTTTTTTTTTTTTTTTTTTTTATACTTTGTCGCTGTCTCCCGCGTTTGCGAGGTAGCGCAAGGAAACAGACGAAAGAAATGGCCCAAACACCCCCCCCCCATACACATGTACATACACATGTCCACACACGCAAATATACATACCTACACAGCTTTCCATGGTTTACCCCGGACGCTTCACATGCCTTGATTCAATCCACTGACAGCACGTCAACCCCTGTATACCACATCACTCCAATTCGCTCTATTTCTTGCCCTCCTTTCACCCTCCTGCATGTTCAGGCCCCGATCACACAAAATCCTTTTCACTCCATCTTTCCACCTCCAATTTGGTCTCCCTCTTCTCCTCGTTCCCTCCACCTCCGACACATATATCCTCTTGGTCAATCTTTCCTCACTCATTCTCTCCATGTGCCCAAACCATTTCAAAACACCCTCTTCTGCTCTCTCAACCACGCTCTTTTTATTTCCACACATCTCTCTTACCCTTACGTTACTTACTCGATCAAACCACCTCACACCACACATTGTCCTCAAACATCTCATTTCCAGCACATCCATCCTCCTGCGCACAACTCTATCCATAGCCCACGCCTCGCAACCATACAACATTGTTGGAACCACTATTCCTTCAAACATACCCATTTTTGCTTTCCGGGATAATGTTCTCGACTTCCACACATTTTTCAAGGCTCCCAAAATTTTCGCCCCCTCCCCCACCCTATGATCCACTTCCGCTTCCATGGTTCCATCCGCTGACAGATCCACTCCCAGATATCTAAAACACTTCACTTCCTCCAGTTTTTCTCCATTCAAACTCACCTCCCAATTGACTTGACCCTCAACCCTACTGTACCTAATAACCTTGCTCTTATTCACATTTACTCTTAACTTTCTTCTTCCACACACTTTACCAAACTCCGTCACCAGCTTCTGCAGTTTCTCACATGAATCCACCACCAGCGCTGTATCATCAGCGAACAACAACTGACTCACTTCCCAAGCTCTCTCATCCCCAACAGACTTCATACTTGCCCCTCTTTCCAAAACTCTTGCATTTACCTCCCTAACAACCCCATCCATAAACAAATTAAACAACCATGGAGACATCACACACCCCTGCCGCAAACCTACATTCACTGAGAACCAATCACTTTCCTCTCTTCCTACACGTACACATGCCTTACATCCTCGATAAAAACTTTTCACTGCTTCTAACAACTTGCCTCCCACACCATATATTCTTAATACCTTCCACAGAGCATCTCTATCAACTCTATCATATGCCTTCTCCAGATCCATAAATGCTACATACAAATCCATTTGCTTTTCTAAGTATTTCTCACATACATTCTTCAAAGCAAACACCTGATCCACACATCCTCTACCACTTCTGAAACCACACTGCTCTTCCCCAATCTGATGCTCTGTACATGCCTTCACCCTCTCAATCAGTACCCTCCCATATAATTTACCAGGAATACTCAACAAACTTATACCTCTGTAATTTGAGCACTCACTCTTATCCCCTTTGCCTTTCTACAATGGCACTATGCACGCATTCCACCAATCCTCAGGCACCTCACCATGAGTCATACATACATTAAATAACCTTACCAACCAGCCAACAATACAGTCACCCCCTTTTTTAATAAATTCCACTGCAATACCATCCAAACCTGCTGCCTTGCCGGCTTTCATCTTCCGCAAAGCTTTTACTACCTCTTCTCTGTTTATCAAATCATTTTCCCTAACCCTCTCACTTTGCACACCACCTCGACCCAAACACCCTATATCTGCCACTCTGTCATCAGACACATTCAACAAACCTTCAAAATACTCATTCCATCTCCTTCTCACATCACCACTACTTGTTATCACCTCCCCATTTACGCCCTTCACTGAAGTTCCCATTTGCTCCCTTGTCTTACGCACCCTATTTACCTCCTTCCAGAACATCTTTTTATTCTCCCTAAAATTTACTGATAGTCTCTCACCCCAACTCTCATTTGCCCTTTTTTTCACCTCTTGCACCTTTCTCTATAAATATATATATATATATATATTATCCCTGGGGATAGGGGAGAGAGAATACTTCCCACGTATTCCCTGCGAGTCGTAGAAGGCGACTGAAAGGGGAGGGAGCGGGGGGCTGGAAATCCTCCCCTCTCTTTTTTTTTTTTTTTTCCAAAAGAAGGAACAGAGAAGGGGGACAGGTGAGGACATTCCCTCAAAGACCCAGTCTTCTGTTCTTAATGCTACCTTGCTAATGCGGGAAATGGCAATTAGTATGAAAGAAAAGATATATATATATATATATATATTCCCTGGGGATAGGGGAGAAAGAATACTTCCCACGTATTCCCTGCGTGTCGTAGAAGGCGACTAAAAGGGAAGGGAGCGGGGGGCTGGAAATCCTCCCCTCTCGTTTTTTTTTTTTTTTCTTTTTTTTTTTTTCTATTTTTTATAATTTTCCAAAAGAAGGAACAGAGAAGAGGGCCAGGTGAGGATATTCCCTCAAAGGCCCAGTCCTCTGTTCTTAACGCTACCTCGCTATCGCGGGAAATAGCAAATAGTATGAAAAAAAAAAAAAAAAAAAAAATATATATATATATATATATATATATATATATATATATATATATATATATATATATATATGGTGATTGGGAATACCTGGTTTAAAAAGCTAGATATACATAAATAGACGTATGTAAGTAGGAGAGATTGCCAGAGAGCGTTATTGGATTACGTGTTAATTGACAGGCGTGCGAAAGAGAGACTTTTGGATGTTAATGTGCTGAGAGGTGCAACTGGAGGGATGTGTGATCATTATCTTGTGGAGGCTAAGGTGAAGATTTGTATGGGTTTTCAGAAAAGAAGAGTGAATGTTGGGGTGAAGAGGGTGGTGAGAGTAAGTGAGCTTGGGAAGGAGACTTGTGTGAGGAAGTACCAGGAGAGACTGAGTACAGAATGGAAAAAGGTGAGAACAATGGAAGTAAGGGGAGTGGGGGAGGAATGGGATGTATTTAGGGAATCAGTGATGGATTGTGCAAAAGATGCTTGTGGCATGAGAAGAGTGGGAGGTGGGTTAATTAGAAAGGGTAGTGAGTGGTGGGACGAAGAGGTAAGATTATTAGTGAAAGAGAAGAGAGAAGCATTTAGACGATTTTTGCAGGGAAAAAATGCAATTGAGTGGGAGATGTATAAAAGAAAGAGACAGGAGGTCAAGAGAAAGGTGCAACAGGTGAAAAAGAGGGCAAATGAGAGTTGGGGTGAGAGAATATCATTAAATTTTAGGGAGAATAAAAAGATGTTCTGGAAGGAGGTAAATAAAGTGCGTAAGACAAGGGAGCAAATGGGAACTTCAGTGAAGGGTGCAAATGGGGAGGTGATAACAAGTAGTGGTGATGTGAGAAGGAGATGGAATGAGTATTTTGAAGGTTTGTTGAATGTGTTTGATGATAGAGTGGCAGATATAGCTATGGTGTTTTGGTCGAGGTGGTGTGCAAAGTGAGAGGGTTAGGGAAAATGATTTGGTAAACAGAGAAGAGGTAGTAAAAGCTTTGCGGAAGATGAAAGCCGGCAAGGCAGCAGGTTTGGATGGTATTGCAGTGGAATTTATTAAAAAAGGGGGTGACTGTATTATTGACTGGTTGGTAAGGTTATTTAATGTATGTATGACTCATGGTGAGGTGCCTGAGGATTGGCGGAATGCGTGCATGGTGCCATTGTACAAAGGCAAAGGGGATAAGAGTGAGTGCTCAAATTACAGAGGTATAAGTTTGTTGAGTATTCCTGGTAAATTATATGGGAGGGTATAGATTGAGAGGGTGAAGGCATGTACAGAGCATCAGATTGGGGAAGAGCAGTGTGGTTTCAGAAGTGGTAGAGGATGTGTGGATCAGGTGTTTGCTTTGAAGAATGTATGTGAGAAATACTTAGAAAAGCAAATGGATTTGTATGTAGCATTTATGGATCTGGAGAAGGTATATGATAGAGTTGATAGAGATGCTCTGTGGAAGGTATTAAGAATATATGGTGTGGGAGGCAAGTTGTTAGAAGCAGTGAAAAGTTTTTATCGAGGATGTAAGGCATGTGTACGTGTAGGAAGAGAGGAAAGTGATTGGTTCTCAGTGAATGTCTGTTTGCGGCAGGGGTGTGTGATGTCTCCATGGTTGTGTAATTTGTTTATGGATGGGGTTGTTAGGGAGGTAAATGCAAGAGTTTTGGAAAGAGGGGCAAGTATGAAGTCTGTTGGGGATGAGAGAGCTTGGGAAGTGAGTCAGTTGTTGTTCGCTGATGATACAGCGCTGGTGGCTGATTCATGTGAGAAACTGCAGAAGCTGGTGACTGAGTTTGGTAAAGTGTGTGAAAGAAGAAAGTTAAGAGTAAATGTGAATAACAGCAAGGTTATTAGGTACAGTAGGGTTGAGGGTCAAGTCAATTGGGAGGTAAGTTTGAATGGAGAAAAACTGGAGGAAGTAAAGTGTTCTAAATATCTGGGAGTGGATCTGGCAGTGGATGGAACCATGGAAGCGGAAGTGGATCATAGGGTGGGGGAGGGGGCGAAAATCCTGGGAGCCTTGAAGAATGTGTGGAAGTCGAGAACATTATCTCGGAAAGCAAAAATGGGTATGTTTGAAGGAACAGTGGTTCCAACAATGTTGTATGGTTGTGAGGCGTGGGCTATGGATAGAGTTGTGCGCAGGAGGATGGATGTGCTGGAAATGAGATGTTTGAAGACAATGTGTGGTGTGAGGTGCTTTGATCGAGTAAGTAACGTAAGGGTAAGAGAGATGTGTGGAAATAAAAAGAGCGTGGTTGAGAGAGCAGAAGAGGGTGTTTTGAAATGGTATGGGCACATGGAGAGAATGAGTGAGGAAAGATTGACCAAGAGGATATATGTGTCGGAGGTGGAGGGAACGAGGAGAAGTGGGAGACCAAATTGGAGGTGGAAAGATGGAGTGATAAAGATTTTCTGTGATCGGGGCCTGAACATGCAGGAGGGTGAAAGGAGGGCAAGGAATAGAGTGAATTGGATCGATGTGGTATACCGGGGTTGACATGCTGTCAGTGGATTGAATCAGGGCATGTGAAGCGTCTGGGGTGGGCCATGGAAAGCTGTGTAGGTATGTATATTTGCGTGTGTGGACGTATGTATATACCGAGAGGATATATGTGTCGGAGGTGGAGGGAACGAGGAGAAGTGGGAGACCAAATTGGAGGTGGAAAGATGGAGTGATAAAGATTTTCTGTGATCGGGGCCTGAACATGCAGGAGGGTGAAAGGAGGGCAAGGAATAGAGTGAATTGGATCGATGTGGTATACCGGGGTTGACGTGCTGTCAGTGGATTGAATCAGGGCATGTGAAGCGTCTGGGGTGGGCCATGGAAAGCTGTGTAGGTATGTATATTTGCGTGTGTGGACGTATGTATATACATGTGTATGGGGGTGGGTTGGGCCATTTCTTTCGTCTGTTTCCTTGCGCTACCTCGCAAACACGGGAGACAGCGACAAAGCAAAAAAAAGTATATATATATATATATATATATATATATATATATATATATCCCTGGGGATGGGGGAGAAAGAATACTTCCTACGTATTCCCTGCGTGTCGTAGAAGGCGACTAAAAGGGGAGGGAGCGGGGGGCTGGAAATCCTCCCCTCTCATTATTTTTTTTAATTTTCCAAAAGAAGGAATAGAGAAGGGGGCCAGGTGAGGATATTCCCTTAAAGGCCCAGTTCTCTGTTCTTGACGCTACCTCACTAACGCGGGAAATGGCGAATTGTTTGAAAGAAAGAGAGAAATATATATATATATATATTTCATTATACTTGATCACCATTTCCCGCATTAGTAAGGTATCTCCAGGAGACATATGAAGAGACACATCCACTAACATACATGTATATATATACACATCCACACATACATGTACATATACATACATAACCACATACATTTATTTAGTCATTTATTCATTTATTTTGCTTTGTCGCTGTCTCCTGCGTTAGCGAGGTAGCGCAAGGAAACAGATGAAAGAATGGCCCAACCCACCCACATACACATGTATATACATACACATCCACACACACACATATACATCTCAACGTATATATATATATACACACACAGACATATACATATATACACATGTACATAATTCATACTGTCTGCCTTTATTCATTCCCATCGCCACCCCGCCACACATGAAATAACAACCCCCTCCCCCTCATGTGCGCGAAGGTAGCGCTAGGTAAAGACAACAAAGGCCACACTTGTTCACACTCATGTAATAATGCACCGAAACTACAGCTCCCTTCTCACATCCAGGCGCCACACAACTTTCCATGGTTTACCCCAACGCTTCACATGCCCTGGTTCAATCCACTGACAGCACGTCGACCCCGGTATACCACATCGTTCCAATTCACTCTATTCCTTGCACACCTTTCATCCTCCTGCATGTTCAGGCCCAAACCACTCAAAATTTTTTTCACCCCATCTTTCCACCTCCAATTTGGTCTCCCACTTCTCCTCGTTCCCTCCACCTCTGACACATATATCCTCTTGGTCAATCTTTCCTCACTCATTCTCTCCATGTGACCAAACCATTTCAAAACACCCTCTTCTGCTCTCTCAACCGCACTCCTTTTATTACCACACATCTCTCTTACCCTTACATTACTTACTCGATCAAACCACCTCACACCACATATTGTCCTCAAACATCTCATTTCCAGCACATCCACCCTCCTCCGCACAACTATATCTATAGCCCATGCCTCGCACCCATATAACATTGTTGGAACCACTATTCCTTCAAGCATACCCATTTTTGCTTTCCAAGATAACGTTCTCGACTTCTACACATTCTTCAACGCTCCCACAACTTTCGCCCTCTCCCCTACCCTGTGATTCACTTCCATTTCCATGGTTCCATCCGCTGCCAGATCCACTCCACTTCCTCCAGTTTTTCTCCATTCAAACTTACCTCCCAACTAACTTGTCCCTCAACCCTATGGTACCTAATAACCTTGTTCTTATTCACATTTACTCTCAGCTTTCTTCTTTCACACACTTTACCAAACTCAGTCACCAGCTTCTGCAGTTTCTCACATGAATCAGCCACCAGCGCTGTATCATCAGCGAACAACAACTGACTCACTTCCCAAGCTCTCTCATCCACAACAGACTGCATTCTTGCCTCCTCTTTCCAAAACTCTTCCATTCACCTCCATAACAACCCCATCAATAAAAAATTAAACAACCATGGAGACATAGCACACCCCCTCCCGCAAACAGACATTCACTGAGAACCAATCACTTTCCTCTCTTCCTACTCATACACATGCCTTACATCCTCAATAAAAGCTTTTCACTGCTTCTAACAACTTGCCTCCCACACCATATATTCTTAATACCTTCCACAGAGCATCTCTATCAACTCTATCATATGCCTTCTCCAGATCCATAAATGCTACATACAAATCCATTTGCTTTTCTAAGTATTTCTCACATACATTCTTCAAAGCAAACACCTGATCCACACATCCTCTACCACTTCTGAAACCACACTGCTCTTCCCCAATCTGATGCTCTGTACATGCCTTCACCCTCTCAATCAATATCCTCCCATATAATTTACCAGGAATACTCAACAAACTTATACCTCTGTAATTTGAGCACTCACTTTTTCCCCTTTGCCTTTGTACAATGGCAC
This sequence comes from Panulirus ornatus, assembly GCF_036320965.1. Lineage (NCBI taxonomy): Eukaryota > Metazoa > Arthropoda > Malacostraca > Decapoda > Palinuridae > Panulirus > Panulirus ornatus. The sequence continues at coordinate 6,243,687 of NC_092277.1, read as the reverse complement.
TATGCACGCATTCCGCCAATCCTCAGGCACCTCACCATGAGTCATACATACATTAAATAACCTTACCAACTAGTCGACAATACAGTCACCCCCTTTTTTAATAAATTCCACTGCAATACCATCCAAACCTGCTGCCTTCCCGGCTTTCATCTTACGCAAAGCTTTTACTACCTCTTCTCTGTTTACCAAATCATTCTCCCTAACCCTCTCACTTTGCACACCACCTCGACCAAAACACCCTATATCTGCCACTCTATCATCAAACACATTCAACAAACCTTCAAAATACTCACTCCATCTCCTTCTCACATCACCACTACTTGTTATCACCTCCCCATTAGTCCCCTTCACTGAAGTTCCCATTTGTTCCCTTGTCTTACGCACCTAATTTACCTCCTTCCAAAATATCTTTTTATTCTCCCTAAAATTCAATGATAACCTCACCCCAACTCTCATTTGCCCTCTTTTTCACCTCTTGCACCTTTCTCTTGACCTCCTGCCTATTTCTTTTATACATCTTCCACTCATTTGCATTATTTCCCTGCAAAAATCGTCCAAATGCCTCTCTCTTCTCTTTCATTAATAATCTTACTTCTTCATCCCACCATTCACTACCCTTTCTAATCTGCCCACCTCCCACACTTCTCATGCCACAACCATCTTTTGCGCAAGCAATCACTGATTCCCTAAATACATCTCATTCCTCCCCCACTCCCTTTACCTCCTTTGTTCTCACCTTTTTCCATTCTGTACTCAGTCTCTCCTCCTACTTCCTCACACAAGTCTCCTTCGCAAGCTCACTTACTCTCACCACTCTTTTCACCCCAACGTTCTCTCTTCTTTTCTGAAAACCTCTACAAATCTTCACCTTTGCCTCCAAAAGATAATGATCAGACATCCCTCCAGTTGCACCTCTCAGCATATTAACATCCAAAAGTCTCTCTTTCGCGTGCCTATCAATTAACATGTAATCCAATAACGCTCTCTGGCCATCTCTCCTACTTACATAAGTATACTTATGAACATCTCTCTTTTTAAACCAGGTATTTCCAATTATCAATCCTTTTTCAGCACATAAATCTACAAGCTCTTCACCATTTCCATTTACAACCCTGAACACCCCATGTACACCAATTATTCCCTCAACTGCCACATTACTCAACTTTGCATCAAATCACCCATCACTATAACCCAGTCTCGTGCATCAAAACTACTAACACACTCACTCAGCTGCTCCCAAAACACTTGCCTCTCATGATCTTTCTTCTCATGCCCAGGTGCATATGCACCAATAATCACCCATCTCTCTCCACCCACTTTCAGTTTTACTCATATCAATCTAGAGTTTACTTTTTTACACTCTATCACATACTCCCACCACTCCTCTTTCAGGAGTAGTGCTACTCCTTCCCTAGCTCTTGTCCTCTCACTAACCCCTGACTTTACTCCCAAGACATTCCCAAACCACTTTTCCCCTTTACCCTTGAGCTTCATTTCACTCAGAGCCAAAACATCCAGGTTCCTTTCCTCAAACATACTACCTATCTCTCCTTTTCTCTCATCTTGGTTACATCCACACACATTCAGACACCCCGATCTGATCCTTCAAGGATGATGAGCACTCCCCTTATGACTCCTTCTTCTGTTTCCCTTTTTAGAAAGTTAAAATACAAGGAGGGGAGGGTTTCCAGCCCCCCGCTTCCATCCCCTTTAGTCGCCTTCTACGACATGTCAGGAATGTGTGGGAAGTATTCTTTCTCTCTTATCCCCAGGGATACATACATTTATTATCATTCATACTTATTATACTTTGTTGCTGTCTCCCACATTAGCGAGGTAGCACAAGGAAACAGACGAAAGAATGGCCCAACCCACCCACATACACATGTATATACATACACATCCACACACACACATATACATACCTATACATTTCAACGTATACATATATATACATACACAGACATATACGTACATACATATGTACATAATTCATACTTGCTGCCTTTATTCATCCCGTCACCACCTCGCCACATATGAAATGACACCCTTTTCCCCCCCGCACGCGCACAAGTTAGCACTAGGAAAAGACAACAAAGGCCACATTAGTTCACACTCAGTCTCTAGCTGTCATGTATAATGCACCAAAACCACAGCTCTCTTTCCACATCCAGGCCCCACAGAACTTTCCATGGTTTACCCCAGACGCTTCACATGCCCTGGTTCAATCCACTGACAGCACGTCGACCCCGGTATACCACATCATTCCAATTCACTCTATTCCTTGCACACCTTTCACCCTCCTATATGTTCAAGCCCAGGTCACTCAAAATCATTTTTCACTCCATCTTTCCACCTCCAATTTGGTCTACCACTTCTCGTTCCCTCCACCTCTGACACATACATCCTCTTTGTCAATCTTCCCTCACTCATTCTCTCCATGTGACCAAAGCATTTCAACACACCCTCTTCTGCTCTCTCAATCACACTCTTTTTATTACCACACTTCTCTCTTACCCTTACATTACTTACTCGATCAAACCACCTCACACCACATATTGTCCTCAAACATCTCATTTCCAGCACATCCACCCTCCTCCGCACAACTATATCTATAGCCCATGCCTCGCAACCATATAACATTGTTGGAACCACTATTCCTTCAAGCATACCCATTTTTGCTTTCCAAGATAATGTTCTCGACTTCTACACATTCTTCAACGCTCCCAGAACTTTCGCCCTCTCCCCTACCCTATGATTCACTTCCATTTCCATGGTTCCATCCGCTGCCAGATCCACTCCCAGATATCTAAAACACTTCACTTCCTCCAGTTTTTCTCCATTCAAACTTACCTCCCAACTAACTTGTCCCTCAACCCTATGGTACCTAATAACCTTGCTCTTATTCACATTTACTCTCAGCTTTCTTCTTTCACACACTTTACCAAACTCAGTCACCAGCTTCTGCAGTTTCTCACATGAATCAGCCACCAGCGCTCTATCATCAGCGAACAACAACTGACTCACTTCCCAAGCTCTCTCATCCACAACAGACTGCATTCTTGCCCCTCTTTCCAAAACTCTTCCATTCACCTCTCTAACAACCCCATCCATAAACAAATTAAACAACCATGGAGACATCACACACCCCTGCCGCAAACCTACATTCACTGAGAACCAATCACTTTCCTCTCTTCCTACTCTTACACATGCCTTACATCCTCAATAAAAACTTTTCACTGCTTCTAACAACTTGCCTCCCACACCATATATTCTTAATACCTTCCACAGAGCATCTCTATCATCTCTCATATGCCTTCTCCAGATCCATAAATGCTACATACAAATCCATTTGCTTTTCTAAGTATTTCTCACATACATTCTTCAAAGCAAACACCTGATCCACACATCCTCTACCACTTCTGAAACCACACTGCTCTTCCCCAATCTGATGCTCTGTACATGCCTTCACCCTCTCAATCAATATCCTCCCATATAATTTACCAGGAATACTGAACAAACTTATACCTCTGTAATTTGAGCACTCACTTTTTCCCCTTTGCCTTTGTACAATGGCACTATGCAAGCACTCCGCCAATCCTCAGGCACCTCACCATGAGTCATACATACATTAAATAACCTTACCAACTAGTCAACAATACAGTCACCCCCTTTTTTAATAAATTCCACTGCAATACCATCCAAACCCGCTGCCTTCCCGGCTTTCATCTTACGCAAAGCTTTTACTACCTCTTCTCTGTTTACCAAATCATTCTCCCTAACCCTCTCACTTTGCACACCACCTCGACCAAAACACCCTATATCTGCCACTCTATCATCAAACACATTCAACAAACCTTCAAAATACTCACTCCATCTCCTTCTCACATCACCACTACTTGTTATCACCTCCCCATTAGTCCCCTTCACTGAAGTTCCCATTTGTTCCCTTGTCTTACGCACCTTATTTACCTCCTTCCAAGATATCTTTTTATTCTCCCTAACCTCTCACCCCAACTCTCATTTGCCCTCTTTTTCACCTCTTGCACCTTTCTCTTGACCTCCTGCCTATTTCTTTTATACATCTCCCACTCATTTGCATTATTTCCCTGCAAAAATCGTCCAAATGCCTCTCTCTTCTCTTTCATTAATAATCTTACTTCTTCATCCCACCATTCACTACCCTTTCTAATCTGCCCACCTCCCACACTTCTCATGCCACAACCATCTTTTGCGCAAGCCATCACTGATTCCCTAAATACATCCCATTCCTCCCCCACTCCCCTTACCTCCTTTGTTCTCACCTTTTTCCATTCTGTACTCAGTCTCTCCTACCTCCTCACACAAGTCTCCTTCGCAAGCTCACTTACTCTCACCACTCTTTTCACCCCAGCGTTCTCTCTTCTTTTCTGAAAACCTCTACAAATCTTCACCTTTGCCTTCAAAAGATAATGATCAGACATCCCTCCAGTTGCACCTCTCAGCATATTAACATCCAAAAGTCTCTCTTTCGCGTGCCTATCAATTAACATGTAATCCAATAACGCTCTCTGGCCATCTCTCCTACTTACATAAGTATACTTATGAACATCTCTCTTTTTAAACCAGGTATTCCCAATTATCAATCCTTTTTCAGCACATAAATCTACAAGCTCTTCACCATTTCCATTTACAACAATGAACATCCCATGTACACCAATTATTCCCTCAACTGCCACATTACTCAACTTTGCATCAAATCACCTATCACTATAACCCAGTCTCGTGCATCAAAACTACTAACACACTCACTCAGCTGCTCCCAAAACACTTGCCTCTCATGATCTTTCTTCTCATGCCCAGGTGCATATGCACCAATAATCACCCATCTCTCTCCACCCACTTTCAGTTTTACTCATATCAATCTAGAGTTTACTTTTTTACACTCTATCACATACTCCCACCACTCCTCTTTCAGGAGTAGTGCTACTCCTTCCCTTGCTCTTGTCCTCTCACTAACCCCTGACTTTACTCCCAAGACATTCCCAAACCACTTTTCCCCTTTACCCTTGAGCTTCATTTCACTCAGAGCCAAAACATCCAGGTTCCTTTCCTCAAACATACTACCTATCTCTCCTTTTCTCTCATCTTGGTTACATCCACACACATTCAGACACCCCGATCTGATCCTTCAAGGATGATGAGCACTCCCCTTATGACTCCTTCTTCTGTTTCCCTTTTTAGAAAGTTAAAATACAAGGAGGGGAGGGTTTCCAGCTCCCCGCTTCCATCCCCTTTAGTCGCCTTCTACGACATGTCAGGAATGTGTGGGAAGTATTCTTTCTCTCTTATCCCCAGGGATACATACATTTATTATCATTCATACTTATTATACTTTGTTGCTGTCTCCCACATTAGCGAGGTAGCACAAGGAAACAGACGAAAGAATGGCCCAACCCACCCACATACACATGTATATACATACACATCCACACACACACATATACATACCTATACATTTCAACGTATACATATATATACATACACAGACATATACGTACATACATATGTACATAATTCATACTTGCTGCCTTTATTCATCCCGTCATCACCTCGCCACACATGAAATGACACCCTTTTCCCCCCCGCATGCGCACAAGTTAGCACTAGGAAAAGACAACAAAGGCCACATTAGTTCACACTCACTCTCTAGCTGTCATGTATAATGCACCAAAACCACAGCTCTCTTTCCACATCCAGGCCCCACAGAACTTTCCATGGTTTACCCCAGACGCTTCACATGCCCTGGTTCAATCCACTGACAGCACGTCGACCCCGGTATACCACATCATTCCAATTCACTATATTCCTTGCACACTTTTCACCCTCCTATACGTTCAAGCCCTGGTCACTCAAAATCATTTTTACTCCATCTTTCCACCTCAAATTTGGTCTACCACTTCTCGTTCCCTCCACCTCTGACACATACATCCTCTTTGTCAATCTTCCCTCACTCATTCTCTCCATGTGACCAAAGCATTTCAACACACCCTCTTCTGCTCTCTTAATCACACTCTTTTTATTACCACACTTCCCTCTTACCCTTTCATTACTTACCCAATCAAACCACCTCACACCACATATAGTCCTCAAACATCTCATTTCCAGCACATCCACCCTCCTCCGCACAACCCTATCTATCGCCCACGTCTCGCAACCATACAATATTGTTGGAACTACTATTCCTTCAAACATACCCATTTTTGATTTCCAAGATAATTTTCTCGCCTTCCACACATTCTTCAACACTCCCAGAAGCTTCGCCCCCTCCTCACCCTGTGACTCACTTTCACTTCCATGGTTCCATCCACTGCCAGATCCACTCCCAGATACCTAAAACACTTCACTTCCTCCAGTTTTTCTCCATTCAAACTTACCTCCCATTTGACATGAACCTCAACCCTTCATAACCTTGCTCTTATTCACATTTACTCTCAGCTTTCTTCTTTCACACACTTTACCAAACTCAGTCACCCACTTCTGCAGTTTCTCACATGAATCAGCCACCAGTGCTGTATCATCATCGAACAACAACTGACTCACTTCCCAAGCCCTCTCATCCACAACAGAACGCATACTCGCCCCTCTTCCCAAACCTCTTGCATTTACCTCCCTAACAAACCCATCCATAAACAAAGTAAACAACCATGGAGACATCGCACACCCCTGCCACAAACTGACATTCCATGGGAACCAATCACTTTCCTCTCTTCCTACTCGTACGCATGCCTTACATCCTCAATAAAAACTTTTCACTGCTTCTAGCAACTTGCCTCCCACACCATATACTCTTAATATCTTCCACAGAGCATCTCTATCAACTCTATCATATGCCTTCTCCAGATCCATAAATGCTACATACAAATCCATTTGTTTTTCTAAGTATTTCTCACAAACATTCTTCAAAGCAAACACCCGATCCACACATCCTTTACCACTTCTGAAACCACACTGCTCTTTCCCAATCTGATGCTCTGTATATGCCTTCACCCTCTCAATCCATACCCTCCAATATAATTTCCCAAGAATACTCAACAAACTTATACCTATGTAATTTGAACACTCACCTTTATCCCCTTTGCCTTTGTACAATGGCACTATGCATGCATTCTGCCAATCCTCAGGCACTTCACCATGAGCCATACATATAGTGTATATCCTCATGAACCAGTCAACAACACAGTTATCCCCTTTTTTATTAAATTCCACTGCAATACCATCCATACCTGCCACCTTGCCAGCTTTCATCTTCCGCAAAGCTTTCACTACGTCTTCTCTGTTTACCAAACCATTCTCCCTGACCCTCTCACTTTACACACCACCTCGTCCAAAACATCCTATATCTGCCACTCTATCATCTAGCACATTCAACAAACCTTCCAAATACTCACTCCATCTCCTTCTCACATCACCACTACTTGTTATTACCTCCCCTTAGCCCCCTTCACTAATGTTCCCATTTGTTCTCTTGTCTTACGCACTTTATTTACCTCCTTCCAAATCATCTTTTATTCTCCCTAAAATTTAAGGATACTCTCTTATACATCTCCGTCATTTGCACTATTTCCCTGCAAAAATCGTCAAAATGCCTCTCTCTTCTCTTTCACTATTAATCTTACTTCTGCATCCCACCACCCTTTCTAATCTGCCCACCTCCCACGCTTCTCATGCCACAAGCATCTTTTGCGCAAGCCATCACTGCTTCCCTAACTACGTCCCATTCCTCCACCACACCCCTTATGTCCTTTGCTCTCACCTTTTTCCATTCTGCACTCAGTCTCTCCTAGTATTTCCTCAAACAAGTCTCCTTCCCAAGCTCACTTACTCTCACCACTCTCTTCACCCCAACATTTTCTCATTTTCTGAAAACCTCTACGAATCTTCACCTTAACCTCTACAAGATAATGATCCAACATCCCTCCAGTTTCACCTCTCAACACATTAACATCCAAAAGTCTCTCTTTCACATGCTTATCAATTAACAGGAAATCCAATAATGCTCTCAGGCCATCTCTCCTGCTTACATACGTATACTTATGTATATCTTTGTTTTTAAACCAGGTATTCCCAATCACCAGTCCTTTTTTCAGCGTAAAAATCTACAAGCTCTTCACCATTTCCATTTACAACCCTGAACACCCAATGTACACCAATTATTCCCTCAACTGCCACATTACTTACCTTTGCATTCAAATCACCCATCACTATAGCCCAGTCTCGTGCATCAAAACTACTAACACCCTCACTCAGCTGCTCCCAAAACACTTGCCTCTCATGGTCTTTCTTCTCATGTCCAGGTGCATATGCACCAATAATCACCAATTTCTCTCCATCCACTTTCAGTTTTATCCATACTTTCTTACACTCTATCATATACTCCCACAACTCCTGTATCAGGAGTAGTGCTACTCCTTCCCTTGCTCTTGTCCTCTCACTAATCCCTGACTTTACTCCCAAGACATTCCCAAACCACTCTTCCCCTTTACCCTTGAGCTTCGTCTTACTCAGAGGCAAAACATAGAGGTTCCTTTCCTCAAACATACTACCTATCTCTCCTTTTTTCCTCATCTTGGTTACGTCCACACACCTTTAGACACCCCAATCTGAGACTTCGAGGAGGATGAGCACTCCCCACGTGACTCCTTCTTCTGTTTCCCCTTTTAGAAAGTTAAAATACAAGGAGGAGAGGGTTTCTAGACCCCGCTCCCATCCCCTTTAGTCACCCTCTACGACACTTGAGGAATATGTAGGAAGTATTCTTTCTCCCCTATCCCAAGGGATACATATATACACATGTACACATTAATACTTGCTCACCTTCATCTATTCCTGGCACTATCCTACCTCACAGGAAACAGAATAGCCATCCTCTGCACCAGCGGGATAGCGCCAGAAAACACGAACAAAGGCCACATCCACTCACATCCATACACGAGCTGTCATGTGTAATGCATTGAAACCATAGCTCCCTATCCACATCCAGGCCCAACAGACCTTCCCATAGTTTACCCAAGACTTTTCACATGCCTGATTCAGTCCATTAACGGAACACTGAACCCCGTGTATCAAATCGTTCCAACGCACACTATTTCGTGCATGCCTTTCACCCTCCTGCATGTTTAGGCTCCAACTGCTCTGAAACTTTTTCACTACATCCTTCGGCTTTCAATTTGGTATCCCACTTCTTATTCCCTCCACTTATGACAAATATACACTCTTTGTCAATCTTTCCTCACTCATTTCAATGCACCCTCTTCTGCTCTCTCAACCACATTCTTCATATTTCCATAAATCTCTCTTACCCTTTCATTACTTACTCAAACCACCTCACACCACATATTGTTCTCAAACATTTCATTTCCAACACATTCACACTCCTCACACAACCCTATTTATAACCCATGTCTCACAACTATATAAAATTGCTGGAACTAATATTCCTTCAAACATATCCGTATTTGTTCTCTCTTTCCAAACATTCTTCATCACTCCCAGGACCTTTGCTCCTTCCTCCACCCTACAACTTACTTCTGCCTCCATGGTTCCATTTCCTGCCAAGAACACTCCCAACTTAACTTGTCACTCAACCATACTGAACTTGATAACCTTGCTCTTATTCACATATGCTCCCAACTTTCTTCTTTTGCACACTTCCAAACTAAGCCACCAACTTCTGCATTTCTCACTTGAATCAGCCAGCCACCAGTGCTGCATCATTGGGAAGCAACAACTGACACACATCCCAAGCCTTCTCATCTCAACAGACTGCATACTCATCCCCTCTCTCCAGGACTTGCATATACCTCACTCATCGCCCAGTCCGTAAACAAATTAAACAATCATGGTGACATCACACAACCCTGTCGCAGACCGACCTTCACTGGGAATCAATCACGCTCCTCTCTTCCTACTCATACGCATACTTTATACCCTTAACAAATACTTCTCTGCTTCTAGCAGCTAACCTTCTACATCATATATTCTTAAGTCCTTCCACAAAGCATCTATCAATCCTATCGTGCTAAGTTCTTCCACAAAGCATCTCTATCAATCCTATCGTACTAAGTTCTTCCACAAAGCATCTCAATCAATCCTATCATACAACTTCTCCAGAACCGTAAATGCCACATATAAATCAATCTTTTTTCCTACGTACTTCTCATATGCACTCTTCAAAGCAAAAACCTGATCCTCACATCCTCTACCGGTTCTGACACACAGCTCCTCCCCATTCTGAAGCTCTGTCCATGCCTTCACCATCTCAATCAATCACCTCCCATACAATTTACTAGGTATACTCATCAAATTTATGCCTCTCTAGTTTTAACACTCACCTTTATCCCCTTTGCCTTTATACAGTGACACTATACATGCACTCCCAATCCTCAGGCACTTCACCATGATCCATACATACACTAAAATCCTTATCTACCAATCAACGACACAGTCACCCCCTTTCTTAATAAATTCAACCGCAACATCATCCACTCTCGCCACTTTGCCAGATTCCATCTTCCGCAAGGATTTCACCAACCCTTCTCTCTACACCAAAGCACTCTCCATGACTCTCTCACTTTGCATACAATCCTGACTAAAACATACTACATCAGCCACTCTTATCAAAAACATTCAACAATCCTTCAATTACTCACTCCATGTCCTCCTCACTCCATCACTACCTGTTATCACTTTCCTTTTCACCCTTCACCAATATTTCCATTCGTCTCTTGTCTTTCACACATTATTTTCCTCCTTCCATGCATCATTTTACCCTCCCTGAAGTTTAATGATAATCTCTCACCCCAACTCTAATTTGCCCTATTTTTCAACCGTTGCACCTCCCTCTAGATCTCCTGCCACTTTCTCTAATATATCTCCCATCCATTTGCATTCCTTCCTAGTAAGTATTGCCCAAAAGCCTCCCTTTTCTCTTTCACTAACAACTTTACTTCATTCTGCACTAACAACCCTTTTTCATCTGCCCATCTCCCACCTTTTGCATGCCACATGCATGTTTTGCACATGCCATCACTGCTTCCCTATATACTTCCCATTCCTCATCCACTGCCCTCACTTCACTTGCTTTCACCATTTGCCATTCGACACTCAATCTCTCCCAGTATTTCTTCAAACAAGTCTCCTTAACAAGCTCACTTTCTCTCACCACACTCTCCTCCCCAACAGTGTTTCCTCTTCTTCAAAAACCTCTATAAATCTCCACCCTTGCCTCCACAAGACAGTCATCAGACATCCAACCAGCTACCCCTCTTAGCATATTTACATCCAAAAGTCTCTCTTTTATATGCCTATCAATCACTATGTAATCTAATACTGCCCACTGACCATCTTTCCTACTCACATATGTATATATATGTATATCTCTCTTTTTGAATCAGGTATTCCCAGTAACCACTCTTTTTTCATCACATAAATCCACAAGCTCCTAGCCATTTCCAATCACAACACTGAATACCCCAAGTACACCAATTATACCCTCAGCTGCCACATTACTTACCCTCACATTTAAATTACCCATCACTAATGTCTGGTCTCATGCACCAAAAATTCAGAAACACTCACTCAGCTGTTCCCAAAACACTTGCTTCTTTGATCTCTCTTCTCATGGCCAGGTGCATAAGCACCAATAATCACCCATCTCTTGTTATCCACTTTCAGTTTTACCCACATCAATCTAAAATTTACTTCATTACACTCTATCACACACTTACACAACTCCTGCTTCAGGCACAGTGCTACTCCTTCCTTAGCTCTTGTCCTCTCACCAACCCCTGGCTTTACTCCCAAGACATTTCCAAACCATTATTCCCCTTTACCCTTGAGCTTCATTTCACTCAGAGCCAGAACATTCAGGTTTCTTTCCTCAATTGTAATACCTATCTCTCTGCTCTTCTCATCTTGGTTACATTCACATACATTCAGAAATCTAAATAAATTTCTACCTCTGGAGTCCTTTCTATTCTTATGAGGCTCTGGAGTGCTCAGGAAGCTGGCCAAATTCCCCAGTCAAGATCATAGGTCATAAAATGTTATGATGTGTGTGTGTGTGTGTGTGTGTGTGTGTGTGTGTGTGTGTGTGTGTGTGTGTGTGTGTGTGTGTGTGTGTGTGTGTGTCCAGAAAGTGCTGGGCAATTGAATAGTATGTGCTGAGTGTTTTCTTTACAGTAGTTGCATCATGGGCATGAAGGTTCATGCTACATGTTGAAGCAGTGTTAGCAGTTTTGTGAGGATGGGTAATGGCCAGAGTGTAAGAAGGAGAGTATGACTCATGCTTGTCTGGGAGTCTGGTTTCTGATGGGTTTATGTCCAGAAGGTTGGAGTTTAAGACTGAGTTAGGAGGTCCGACATTTAGTGCTTGCTGGGCTATTTCAGTGTGCATGTGTTTTGTTATCGTTATATTTGCTGGGAGTGTGGGGAACTGTGAGTTAAAGGTTACTGATGTGTGAGGTAGAGGTAGGTTTTTATTTCTATTTGGAGGTTGGTGGTTAATTGCAGGGTGACTGAAGTGGGACAAGCCTGGTACTGTTGCAAAGAATTGAGTGCCAAGCATATTGACGTGGGACTGTTTTGGGAAAGTCTTTGTTTCACAGTGAAAGTGTTGAGTATTTGTATAAGTTAAGCTTCCAGTGACTGTTCTGAGAGCACTTTTTTGCAGTCTGCACATGCCACATATCCTTAAAGTCATGCATTTTATATCCACAATCCATTATAGAAAAATATATCCTCATTATAAAAATTACTTTGATAAAATCAGATTACAGTGACTTTAAGCAATTAATATACGGTTGCCTTTTGGATATTTCAACTTACTTGATTTGGTGGACAATAGCCATACATGCTGAACAAGATCTGCACATGGTCGATATTCATCTTCTGCCATCCTTAGGGTGAAATGGAGAAGCTTCATACAATCACTTTCTGTTAAATCCCCCACGTGATGATCCAAACACTCTACAGCTCGTTCTATGTCCTTAGCATTCAGATGACCCAGTCTTTCCAATTTCATTTTCAGCACATCAAAGGTTTTGCCTATTTTGGTTTTCTCATCCCTGTTGGAGCTGATGTTGGATACTATCTCATTGACGGCATCTGAGTCAGAGTGAAACAGCTTCAAATGTCTACCCCTAGTGTTGTCTCCAGTAGAAGTAAACAGCATTTTATCTATGACTTCCCTGAAAATAAAGTAAACATTCATTAATGACAACAGGGCAAAACATTATTAAAAATCCTTCAAAATGTAACACTTAATACAAGAAAAATTTACAATGATTTTCTGTGACAAAATACACAGAAAAAATAGACTCACACTTCTAACTATAATATAAAAATGACATCATCATCAATACACCAAACTATCCATTTATCTATCTATCTATTGATCTATGCAAATAGAATATTCAAGTCAAACTTAGGGATAGGGGAGAAAGAATACTTCCCATGTATTCCCCACGTGTCATAGAAGGAGACTAAAGGGGGTGAAGCTGGAAGCTGGAAACCTTCCCCTCCTTGTATTTCAATTTCTAAAAAGGAAAACAGAAGAGGAGTCAAGAGCGGAGTGCTTATCCTCCTCAAAGGCTCAGATTGGGGTGTCTAAATGTGTGCAGATGTGACCAAAATGAGAAGAAAGGAGAGATAGGTAGTGTGTTTGAGGAAAGAAACCTAGATGTTTTGGCTCTGAATGAAACGAAGCTCAAGGGTAAAGGGGGAGAGTTGTTTGGAAGTCTTGGGAGTAAAGTCACGACTTTGTGAAAGGAAAAGAGCTAAGGAAGGAGTAGCACTACTCCTGATGCAGGAGTTGTGGAAGTGTGTGATAGAAAGTGAGAAAGTAAATTCTAGATTGATGTGGGTAAAACTGAATGTGGATCGAGACAGATGGGTGATTATTTGTGCTTATGCACCTGGTCATGAGAAGAAAGATCATGAGAGGCAAGTGTTTTGGGAGCAGCTGAGTGAGTGTGTCAGCAGCTTTGATACATGAGACCAGGTTTTAGTAGCGGGTGATTTAAATGCGAAGGTGAATAATGTGGCACTTAAGGGTATAATGGGGTATTCACTGCTGCGAATGGAAATAGAGAGCTTGTGGATTTGTGTGCTGAGAAACGACTGGTGATTGGGAATACGTGGTTTAGAAAGAGATATATATAAGAGGGGACGGGAGCAGGGGGCCAGAAATCCTCCCCTCCTTGTATTTTTTTTAACTTTCTAAAATGGGAAACAGAAGGAGTCACGCGGGGAGTGTTCATCCTCCTCGAAGGCTAAGATTGGGGTTTCTAAATGTGTGTGGATGTAACCAAGATGTGAAAAAAGGAGAGATAGGTAGTATGTTTGAGGAAAGGAACCTGGATGTTTTGGCTCTGAGTGAAACGAAGCTAAAGGGTAAAGGGGAAGAGTGGTTTGGGAATGTCTTGGAAGTAAAGTCAGGGGTTAGTGAGAGGACAAGAGCAAGGGAAGGAGTAGCAGTACTCCTAAAACAGGAGTTGTGGGAGTATGTGACAAAATGTAAGAAAGTAAATTCTCGATTAATATGGGTAAAACTGAAAGTTGATGGAGAGAGATGGGTGATTATTGGTGCATATGCACCTGGGCATGAGAAGAAAGATCATGAGAGGCAAGTGTTTTGGGAGCAGCTGAATGAGTGTGTTAGTGGTTTTGATGCACAAGACCGGGTTATAGTGATGGGTGATTTGAATGCAAAGGTGAGTAATGTGGTAGTTGAGGGAATAATTGGTATACATGGGGTGTTCAGTGTTGTAAATGGAAACGGTGAAGAGCTTGTAGATTTATGTGCTGAAAAAGGACTGGTGATTGGGAATACCTGGTTTAAAAAGCGAGATATACATAAGTATACATATGCAAGTAGGACAGATGGCCAGAGAGCGTTATTGGATTACGTGTTAATTGACAGGCGCGAAAGAGAGACTTTTGGATGTTAATGTGCTGAGAGGTGCAACTGGAGGGATGTCTGATCATTATCTTGTGGAGGCTAAGGTGAAGATTTGTATGGGTTTTCAGAAAAGAAGAGTGAATGTTGGGGTGAAGAGGGTGGTGAGAGTAAGTGAGCTTGGGAAGGAGACTTGTGTGAGGAAGTACCAGGAGAGACTGAGTACAGAATGGAAAAAGGTGAGAACAATGGAAGTAAGGGGAGTGGGGGAGGAATGGGATGTATTTAGGGAATCAGTGATGGATTGCGCAAAAGATGCTTGTGGCATGAGAAGAGTGGGAGGTGGGTTGATTAGAAAGGGTAGTGAGTGGTGGGATGAAGTAAGATTATTAGTGAAAGAGAAGAGTGAGGCATTTGGACAATTTTTGCAGGGAAAAAATGCAATTGAGTGGGAGATGTATAAAAGAAAGAGACAGGAGGTCAAGAGAAAGGTGCAAGAGGTGAAAAAGATGGCAAATGAGAGTTGGGGTGAGAGAGTATCATTAAATTTTAGGGAGAATAAAAAGATGTTCTGGAAGGAGGTAAATAAAGTGCGTAAAACAAGGGAGCAAATGGGAACTTCAGTGAAGGGATCAAATGGGGAGGTGATAACAAGTAGTGGTGATGTAAGAAGGAGATGGAGTGAGTATTTTGAAGGTTTGTTGAATGTGTTTGATGATAGAGTGGCAGATATAGGGTGTTTTGGTCGAGGTGGTGTGCAAAGTGAGAGGGTTAGGGAAAATGATTTGGTAAACAGAGAAGAGGTAGTAAAAGCTTTGCGGAAGATGAAAGCTGGCAAGGCAGCAGGTTTGGATGGTATTACAGTGGAATTTATTAAAAAAGGGGGTGACTGTATTATTGACTGGTTGGTAAGGTTATTTAATGTATGTATGACTCATGGTGAGGTGCCTGAGGATTGGCGGAATGCGTGCATAGTGCCATTGTACAAAGGCAAAGGGGATAAGAGTGAGTGCTCAAATTACAGAGGTATAAGTTTGTTGAGTATTCCTGGTAAATTATATGGGAGGGTATTGATTGAGAGGGTGAAGGCATGTACAGAGCATCAGATTGGGGAAGAGCACTGTGGTTTCAGAAGTGGTAGAGGATGTGTGGATCAGGTGTTTGCTTTGAAGAATGTATGTGAGAAATACTTAGAAAAGCAAATGGATTTGTATGTAGCATTTATAGATCTGGAGAAGGCATATGATAGAGTTGATAGAGATGCTCTGTGGAAGGTATTAAGAATATATGGTGTGGGAGGCAGGTTGTTAGAAGCAGTGAAAAGTTTTTATCGAGGATGTAAGGCATGTGTACATGTAGGAAGAGAGGAAAGTGATTGGTTCTCAGTGAATGTAGGTTTGCGGCAGGGGTGTGTGATGTCTCCATGGTTGTTTAATTTCTTTATGGATGGGGTTGTTAGGGAGGTGAATGCAAGAGTTTTGGAAAGAGGGGCAAGTATGAAGTCTGTTGGGGATGAGAGAGCTTGGGAAGTGAGTCAGTTGTTGTTCGCTGATGATACAGCGCTGGTGGCTGATTCATGTGAGAAACTGCAGAAGCTGGTGACTGAGTTTGGTAAAGTGTGTGAAAGAAGAAGGTTAAGAGTAAATGTGAATAAGAGCAAGGTTATTAGGTACAGTAGGGTTGAGGGTCAAGTCAATTGGGAGGTAAGTTTGAATGGAGAAAAACTGGAGGAAGTAAAGTGTTTTAGATATCTGGGAGTGGATCTGGCAGCGGATGGAACCATGGAAGCGGAAGTGGATCATAGGGTGGGGGAGGGGGCGAAAATCCAGGGAGCCTTGAAGAATGTGTGGAAGTCGAGAACATTATCTCGGAAAGCAAAAATGGGTATGTTTGAAGGAATAGTGGTTCCAACAAAGTTGTATGGTTGCGAGGCGTGGGCTATGGATAGAGTTGTGCGCAGGAGGATGGATGTGCTGGAAATGAGATGTTTGAGGACAATGTGTGGTGTGAGGTGGTTTGATCGAGTAAGTAACGTAAGGGTAAGAGAGATGTGTGGAAATAAAAAGAGCGTGGTTGAGAGAGCAGAAGAGGGTGTTTTGAAATGGTTTGGGCACATGGAGAGAATGAGTGAGGAAAGATTGACCAAGAGGATATATGTGTCGGAGGTGGAGGGAACGAGGAGAAGTGGGAGACCAAATTGGAGGTGGAAAGATGAGTGAAAAAGATTTTGAGTGATCAGGGCCAGAACATGCAGGAGGGTGAAAGGAGGGCAAGGAATAGAGTGAATTGGATCGATGTGGTATACCGGGGTTGACGTGCTGTCAGTGGATTGAATCAGGGCATGTGAAGCGTCTGGGGTAAACCATGGAAAGCTGTGTGGGGCCTGGATGTGGAAAGGGAGCTGTGGTTTCAGGCATCATTGCATGACAGCTAGAGACTGAGTGTGAACGAATGGGGCCTTTGTTGTCTTTTCCTAGCGCTACCTCGCACACATGAGGGGGGAGGTGGATGGTATTCCATGTGTGGCGAGGTGGCGATGGGAATGAATAAGGGCAGACAGTGTGAATTGTGTGCATGGGTATATAGATATGTGTCTGTGTGTGTATATATATGTGTACACTGAGATGTATAAGTATGTATATTTGCGTGTGTGGACGTGTATGTATATACATGTGTATGGGGGTGGATTGGGCCATTTCTTTCGTCTGTTTCCTTGTGCTACCTCGCAAACGCGGGAGACAGCGACAAAGCAAAATAAATATATAAATAAATAAATATTGCATGACAGCTAGAGACTGAGTGTGAACGAATGGGGCCTTTGTTGTCCTTTCCTAGCGCTACCTTGCACACATGAGGGGGGAGGGGGATGTTATTCCATGTGTGGCGAGGTGGCGATGGGAATGAATAAAGACAGACAGTGTGAATTGTGTGCATGTGTATATATGTATGTGTCTGTGTGTGTATATATATGTGTACATTGAGATGTATGGGTACGTATATTTGCGTGTATGGACGTGTATGTATATTTGCGTGTATGGACGCGTATGTATATACATGTGTATGGGTGTGGGTTGGGCCATTTCTTTCGTCTGTTTCCTTGCGCTAACTCGCAAACACGGGAGACAGCGACAAAGCAAAGCAAAAAAGCATATATAAGTATACATATGTGAATAGGAGAGTTGGTCAAAAGGCATTACTGGAGTATGTGTTATGAGAGGATTTTGGATGTTAATGTGCTAAGAGGGGCAGCTGGAGGGATGTCTGATCACTATCTTGTGGAGGTATTCAAAAAAGAAGAATGTTGGGGAGAAGAGAGTGGTGAGAGTAAGTGAGCTCGGAAAGGTGACTTGTGTGAGGATGTATCAGGAAAGATTGAAAGCAAAAGAGCAAAATGTGAGAGCAAATGATGTAAAGGGAGTGGGTGAGGAATGGGATGTATTTAGGGAAGCAGTAATAGCTTGTGCAAAAGATGCATGTGGAATGGGAAAGGTGAGAGGTTGGCAGATTAGAAAGGGTAGTGAGTGGTGGAATGAAGAAGTAAAGTTGTCAGTGAATGAAAAAAAGAGAGGCAATTGGACGATACTTACAAGGAAGGAGTGCAAGTGACTGGGAGTTCAAGATAAAGGTGCAAGGGTTGAAAAAGAGGGCAACTGAGAGTTGGGGTGAGAGAGTATCAAACTTTAGGGAGAATAAAAAGATGTTTTGGAAGGAGATAAATAACGTGCATAAGACAAGAAAACAAATGGGAGCATCGGTGAAGGGGGCAATCGGGGAAGTAATAACAGGTAGAGATGAAGTGAGATGAGATGGAGTGAGTATTTTGAAGGTTTGTTGAATGTGCTTGATGACAGAGTGGCAGATATAGGGTGTTTTGGTTGGGGTGGTGTGCAAAGAGAGAGGATCAGAGGATCAGGGAGAACAGTATGGTTAAGAGAGAAGAGGTAGTAAAAGCTCTGTGGGAGATGAAATCTGGCAAGGTGGCAGGTTTGGATGGTAATGCACTGGAATTTATTAAGAAAGCGGGTAACCGTGTTGTTGATTGGTTGATGAGGATACTGAATGTATGTATGGATCATGGAGAAGTGCCAGAGGATTGGAGGAATGCATGCATAGTGCCACTGTACAAAGGCAAAGGGGATAAAGGTGTGTGTTCAAACTACAGAGGTATAAGTTTGTTGAGTATTCCAGAGAAATTATTTGGGAGGGTATTGACTGAGAGGGTGAAGGATGTACAAAGCATCAGATTGGGGAGAGCAAGTGTGATTTCAGAAATGGTAGAGGATTTGTGGATCAGGTTTTGCTTTGAAGAATGCATGTGAGAAACACTTGGAAAACAGATGGATATGTATGTAGCATTTATGGATCTTGAGAAGTCATATGATGGAGTTCATAGAAATGCTTTGTGGAAGGTTTTAAGAGTATACGGGGAGGAAGAAAAGGGTTTTTAGATATCTGGGGTGGATTGGCAGCGGATGGAACCATGGAAGGGGAAGTGGATCATGGGTGGGGGGGGGGGGGCGAAAACCCTGGGAGCCTTGAAGAATGTGTGGAAGTCGAGAACATTATCTGGGAAAACCAAAAGGGGTATGTTTAAAGGGGAATAGTGGTTCCAACAATTTTGTTTGGTTGCGAGGCGTGGGCTTTTGGATAGATTTTGTGCGCAGGAGGATGGATGTGGGGAAATGAGATGTTTGAGGACAATGTGTGGGGTGAGGTGGTTTGATGAGTAAGAAAGTAAGGGAAAGAGAGATGTGTGGAAAAAAAAAGAGCGTGGTTGACAGAGCAGAAGGGGGTTTGTTTTGAAAGGGTTTGGGGGCAATGGAGAGAATGAGGGGGAAAAGATTGCCCAAAGAGGATATAGGTGTCGGAGGTGGAGGGAACGGGGGAAAGTGGGAGACCAAATTGGAGGGGGGAAAGATGAGGAAAAAGATTTTCTGTGATCAGGGCCAGAACATGCAGGAGGGTAAAAGGAGGGCAAGGAATAGAGTGAATTGGATCGATGTGGTATACCGGGGTTGACGTGATGTCAGTGGATTGAATCAGGGCTGTGAAGCGTCGGGGGGTAAACCAGGGGAAAGTTGTAGGTATGTATATTTGCATGTGTGGACGTATGTATTTTACATGTGTTTTGGGGGGGGGTTTGGGGCCCTTTTTCTTTCGTCTTTTTCCCCTTTTCGCAAACCTCGAAAAACCGGGAGACAGCACAAAGCAAAAAAAAAAAAAAAAAATATAAGATATATTCCCCCAAGGGAAGCGATTTCAGTTGTTTTTCGTGAGGATCAGCGCTGGTGGCTGTTTCATGTGAAAAAACTCCCAAAAGTGGTGACTGATTTTTGGAAAAGTGGTGAAAAAAGAAATTTTAAGAGTAAATGTGAATAAAGAAAGGGGTTATTAGGTACGTAGGGTTGAGGGTTTAAGTTTAAAATTTGGGGGGTTTAAATTTGAATGGAGAAAAAAAAAGGAGGAAGAAAAATGTTTTAGATATTGGGAGTGGATCGGGCAGTGGATGGAAAAATGGAAGCGGAAGTGGAATTTATAGGGTGGGGGGGGGGGCCCAAAATCCGGGGGGCCTTGAAGAAAGTGTGGAAAGTCGAGAACATTATCTCGGGAAAACAAAAAAAGGCTATGTTTGAAAGGGAAAAGTGGTTCCCAAAAATGTTGTATGGTTGCGAGGCGTGGGCCCATGGATGAGTTGTGCGCAAGGGGGTGGATGTGCTGGAAATGAGATTTTTTGAGGACAATGGGGTGGGTGTGAGGTGGTTTGGGTCGGGGTAGTAACTAAGGGTAAGAGAGATGTGTGGAAAAAAAAAAAAAGAGGGGTGGTTGAAGGGGCGGGGAGGGTTTTTTTTGGGAAAAGGTTTTGGGACATGGAGAAAATGAGTGAGGAAAGTTTTACCAAGAGGATTATGTGTCGGAGGTGGAGGGAACGGGGAAGTGGGGGGGAAACCAAATTGGAGGGGGAAAAGGGGAAAAGTGAAAAAGATTTTCTGTGATGGGGGGGCCCTGAAATGAGGAGGGTGAAAGGAGGGAAAGGGAAAAATAGAGTAAATTTGGGATCGATGTGGTATACCGGGGTTGACGTGCTGTCATTTGGATGTTTTCAGGGCAGGGTAAAGCTCGGGGGGAAAAACCAGGGAAAACTATGTAGGTATGTATTTTTTGCTTTGTGTGGAGTATTTTTATATACATGTGTATGGGGGGGGGTTTGGGGCATTTCTTTCGTCTGTTTCCTTGGGCTCCTTTGCAAACGGGGGGGAGACAGCGACAAAGCAAAAAAAAAAAAATATTTTATTTTTTTTCCCGGGGGGATGGGGGTTAAAAGAATATTCCCACGTTTTTCCTAAGTGTTTTAAAAGGTGACTAGAGGGGACGGGATGGAGGGGCCGAAACCCTCCTTCCTTGTTTTTTTAACTTTTAAAAAAAAAAAGGATTTCACGCGGGGAGTGCTCATCCCCCTGTTTAGACTCAGTTTGGGGTGTCTAAATGTGTGTGGATGTAACCAAGATGTGAAAAAAGGAGAGATAGGTAGTTGTTTGGGAAAAGGGAAACCTGGTTTTTTTGGCTCTGAGTGAAACGAAGCTCAAGGGAAAAGGGGAAGAGTGGTTTGGGAAGTCTTGGGGTAAAGTCAGGGGTTAGTGAGAGGAAAGGGGCAAGGGAAGGAGTAGCATTACTCCTGAAAACAGGAGTTGTGGGATTTATGTGATAGAATGTAAGAAAGTAAATTCTCGATTAATATGGGTAAAACTGAAAGTTGAGGGAGAGAGATGGGTGATTATTGGTGCATTGCCCCTTGGGCATGAGAAGAAAGTTTCCTGAGGGGCAAGTGTTTTTGGGAGCGCTGAATGAGTGTGTTTGTGGTTTTGATGCACAAGCCCGGGTTATAGTGATGGGTGATTTGAATCAAAGGTGATAATGGGGCCCTTTGGGGGAAAATAATTGGTTTTACAGGGGGGTGTTCAGTGTTGTAAATGGAAATGGTGAAGAGCTTGTAGATTTATGTGCTAAAAAAGGGGGGGGAAATTTGGTGATTGGGAATACCGGGTTTTAAAAAAAAGCGAGATATACATAAGTTACTATGAAGTGGGGACAGATGGCCAGAGAGCTTATTGGATTACTTTTGGTTAAATTTGGGCGGGGCCCCGGCAAAAAGAGAGACTTTTGGAGGTTAATGTGTGAGAGGGGGGAATGGAGGGATGTTTGATCTTTAATCTTGTGGAGGAAAGGGGTTGAAGTTTGTATGGGTTTTCGGGAAAAGAAGATGAATTTTGGGGGGTGAAGAGGGTGGTGAGGTAAGGAGCTTGGGAAGGGACTTGTTGGGGAAATTCAATTTCCCAGGAGAAAATGGTTTTAGAAGGGAAAAAAAGGTGGGGGAACAAGGGAAAAGTAAGGGGAGTGGGGGAGGGAATGGGATGTTTTTAGGGAATCAGTGATGGATTGCGCAAAAGATGTTGTGGCATGAGAAGAGTGGGAGGGGGGTTTAAATTGGGAAAGGGTAGTGAGTGGTGGGATGAAGTAAGATTATTAGTGGAAAAAGAAGAGTGAGGCCTTTGGACAATTTTTGAAAGGGAAAAAAAGCAATTGGGGGTGGGAGATGGGTTAAAAAAAAGAGAAGGAGGGGCAAGAGAAAGTGCAAAAGGTGAAAAAAATGGGGGAAAAGAGGTTGGGGTGAGGAGTATCATTAAATTTTAGGGAGAATAAAAAGGGTGTTCTGGAAGGAGGTAAAAAAAAGTGGTTTAAAAAAAGGGAGCAAATGGGAACTTCAGTGAAGGGATAAATGGGGAGGTGATAACAAGTAGTTTGGGGTGTAAGAAGGAGATGGAGGGGAGTATTTTGAAGGGTTTTTTGAATGGTTTGTGATTGAGTGGCGATATTGGGTGTTTTGGTCGAGGTTTGGGGTGCAAAGTGAGAGGGTTAGGGAAAATGTTTTTGGGAAAACAGAGAAGGGGTAGTAAAAGCTTTTTCGGAAGATGAAAGCCGGCAAGGCCCCCGGGCCGGGGTTTTGGAAAGGTATTGCAGTGGGAAATTTTTTAAAAAAGGGGGGGGGACTGTATTGTTTTATGGGTTGGGGAAGGGGTTTTCTAATGTATGTATGATCATGGTGAGGTGCCTGAGGATTTTGGGGAATGCGTGCATTTGGCCATTGTACCCAAAAGGGAAAGGGGATAAAAGTTTAGTGTCAAATTACAGAGGTATAAGTTTGTAGTGGTAAAAGGATGTTTTGGATCAGGTGTTTGCTTTGAAGAATGTATGTGAGAAATACTTAGAAAAGCAAATGGATTTTTATGTAGCATTTATGGATCTGGAGAAGGGATATGATAGAGTTGTTGGGGATGCTCTGTGGAAGGATTAAGAAAAATATGGGGTGGGAGGAAAAATTTTTAGAAGCAGTGAAAAATTTTTTTTTCGGGATGTAAGGCATGTTTTACATGTAGGAAAAGAGGAAAGTGATTGGTTCTCAGTGGGAAATTTTGGTTTGCGGCGGGGTGTGTGATGTCTCCTGGTTTTTTAATTTCTTTATGGATGGGGTTGTTGGGGGGGTAAATGCAAAAGGGTTTTGGGAAAAAGGGGCCCAAATTTTGAAGTTGTTGGGGATGAGAGAGCTTGGGAAGTGAGTCAGTTGTTTTGTGATGATACAGCGCTGGTGGTGATTCCTGTGAGAAAATGAGAAATGGGGGACTGAGTTTGGTAAAGTGTGTGGAAGAAAAAAAAGTTAAGAGTAAAAAGTGAAAAAGAGCAAGGTTATTTGGTACAGTGGGTTTAGGGCAAGTCAATTGGGAGGTAAATTTGAAAGGAGAAAAAATGGAGGAAGTAAAATGTTTTGATATCTGGGAGTGGATTTTTGGGAGCGGATGGAACCCTGGAAGCGGGGAAATGGATCATAGGGTGGGGGGGGGGGGCGAAAATTCCCGGGGGCCTTGAAGAATGTGTGGGAAAAGTCGAGAACATTATCTCGGAAAGCAAAATGGGGGATGTTTGAAGGAATAGTTTGGGTTCCAAAAAATGTTGTATGGTTGCGAGGCGTGGGCTATGGATAGAGTTTTTGCGAGGAGGATTTGGGTTGCTGGAAATGAGGTGTTTGAGGACAAAATTTTTGTGGTGTGAGGGGTTTGATCGAGTGGGGTAAATAAGGGTAAGAGAGATGTGTGGAAATAAAAAGAGCGTGGTTGACAGAGCAGAAGGGGTTTTTTTGAAATGGTTTTGGGGACTTGGGGAGAATGAGTGAGGAAAGATTTTACCCAAGAGGATATAATTTTTCGGAGGTGGGGGGGAACGGGGAAGTGGGAGACCAAATTGGAGGTGGAAAAAATGGAGTGAAAAAGATTTTGAGTGATGGGGCCTAACATGCAGGGGAGGGTGAAAGGAGGGCAAGGAATTTGAGTGAAATTGGGGGCGATGTGGTATACCGGGGTTGACGTGTTTTCAGTGGATTGAACAAGGGATGTGAAACATCTGGGTTAACCCTGGGAAAGGTTTTGTAGGTATGTATATTTTGGGGGGTGGACGTATGTATATCATGTGTAGGGGGGGTTGGGCCATTTCTTTCGTCTGTTTCCTTGGGCTACCTCGCAAACGCGGGGGGGACAGGACAAAGTATAAAAAAAAAAAATAATTATAAAAAGTTTTTTGAGTATTCCCGGTAAATTATATGGGAGGGTATTGATTGAGAGGGTGAAAGGGATGTACAGGCATCAGATTGGGGAAGAGCAGTGTGGTTTCAGAAGTTTTTAGAGGATGTGTTGGGTCAGGTGTTTGCTTTGAAGAATGTATTTTGAGAAATACTTAGAAAACAAAAGGATTTGTATGTAGCATTTATGGGTCTGGAGAAGGAAAATGGGTAGGGGTTGATAGAGATGCTTGTGGAAGGAAATTTAAAAATATATGGTGTTTGGGGGGCAAGGGTTTTTAGAAGCAGTGGGAAAAATTTTTATCGAGGATGTAAGGAAAGTGTTCTGAGGAAAAGAGGAAAAATGATTGGTTTTCCGGAATGTAGGTTTTGCCGGGGGGGGTGGGGTGATGTCCCCCATGGTTTTTTCTTTTTTTTATGGATGGGGTTGTTAGGGAGGTGGGCTGCCCAAAAATTTTGGAAAGGGGGGGCAAGTATGAAGTTGTTTTTTAAAGAGAGGCTTGGGAAAGTTGGGCAGTTGTTGTTCGTGATGATACAGCGCTGGTGGCTGATTCATGTGAGAAAATGCAGAAGCTGGTGACTGAGTTTGGTAAAGTGTGTGGAAGAAGAAAGTTAAGAGTAAATGTGAATAAGAGCAAGGTTATTAGGTACAGTAGGGTTGAGGGTCAAGTCAATTGGGAGGTGAGTTTGAATGGAGAAAAACTGGAGGAAGTGAAGTGTTTTAGATATCTGGGAGTGGATCTGGCAGCGGATGGAACCATGGAAGCGGAAGTGGATCATAGGGTAGGGGAGGGGGCGAAAATTCTGGGGGCCTTGAAGAATGTGTGGAAGTCGAGAACATTATCTCGGAAAGCAAAACTGGGTATGTTTGAAGGAATAGTGGTTCCAACAATGTTGTATGGTTGCGAGGCGTGGGCTATGGATAGAGTTGTGCGCAGGAGGATGGATGTGCTGGAAATGAGATGTTTGAGGACAATGTGTGGTGTGAGGTGGTTTGATCGAGTGAGTAACATAAGGGTAAGAGAGATGTGTGGAAATAAAAAGAGCGTGGTTGACAGAGCAGAAGAGGTTGTTTTGAAGTGGTTTTGGCACATGGAGAGAATGAGTGAGGAAAGATTGACCAAGAGGATATATGTGTCGGAGGTGGAGGGAACGAGGAGAAGAGGGAGACCAAATTGGAGGTGGAAAGATGGAGTGAAAAAGATTTTGTGTGATAGGGGCCTCAACATGCAGGAGGGTGAAAGGAGGGCAAGGAATAGAGTGAATTGGAGCGATGTGGTATACCGGGGTTGACGTGCTGTCAGTGGATTGAATCAAGGCATGTGAAGCATCTGGGGTAAACCATGGAAAGTTGTGTAGGTATGTATATTTGCGTGGGTGGACGTATGTATATACATGTGTATGGGGGGGTTGGGCCATTTCTTTCGTCTGTTTCCTTGGGCTACCTCGCAAACGCGGGAGACAGCGACAAAGTATAATAAAAAAAATAATATATAATAAGTTTGTTGAGTATTCCTGGTAAATTATATGGGAGGGTATTGATTGAGAGGGTGAAGGCATGTACAGAGCATCAGATTGGGGAAGAGCAGTGTGGTTTCAGAAGTGGTAGAGGATGTGTTGATCAGGTGTTTGCTTTGAAGAATGTATGTGAGAAATACTTAGAAAAGCAAATGGATTTGTATGTAGCATTTATGGATCTGGAGAAGGCATATGATAGAGTTGATAGAGATGCTCTGTGGAAGGCATTAAGAATATATGGTGTGGGAGGCAAGTTGTTAGAAGCAGTGAAAAGTTTTTATCGAGGATGTAAGGCATGTGTACGTGTATGAAGAGAGGAAAGTGATTGGTTCTCAGTGAATGTAGGTTTGCAGCAGGGGTGTGTGATGTCTCCATGGTTGTTTCATTTGTTTATGGATGGGGTTGTTAGGGAGGTGACTGCAAAAGTTTTGGAAAGAGGGGCAAGTATGAAGTCTGTTTTGGATGAGAGAGCTTGGGAAGTTAGTCAGTTGTTGTTCGCTGATGATACAGCGCTGGTGGCTGATTCATGTGAGAAACTGCAGAAGCTGGTGACTGAGTTTGGTAAAGTGTGTGAAAGAAGAGAGTTAAGAGTAAATGTGAATAAGAGCAAGGTTATTAGGTACAGTAGGGTTGAGGCTCAAGTCAACTGGGAGGTAAGTTTGAATGGAGAAAAACTGGAGGAAGTAAAGTGTTTTAGATATCTGGGAGTGGATCTGGCAGTGGAGGGAACCATGGAAGCGGAAGTGAATCATAGGGTGGGGGAGGGGGCGAAAATCCTGGGAGCCTTGAAGAATGTGTGGAAGTCGAGAACATTATCTCGGAAAGCAAAAATGGCTATGTTTGAAGAAATAGTGGTTCCAACAATGTTGTATGAATGCGAGGCGTGGGCTATGGATAGAGTTGTGCGCAGGAGGATGGATGTGCTGGAAATGAGATGTCTGAGGACAATGTGTGGTGTGAGGTGGTTTGATCGAGTAAGTAATGTAAGGGTAAGAGAGATGTGTGGAAATAAAAAGAGCGTGGTTGAGAGAGCAGAAGAGGGTGTTTTGAAATGGTTTGGGCACATGGAGAGAATGAGTGAGGAAAGATTGACCAACAGGATATATGTGTCGGAGGTGGAGGGAACGAGAAGTGGGAGACCAAATTGGAGGTGGAAAGATGGAGTGAAAAAGATTTTGAGTGATCGGGGCCTGAACATGCAGGAGGGTGAAAGGCGGGCAAGGAATAAAGTGAATTGGATTGATGTGGTATACCAGGGTTGATGTGCTGTCAGTGGATTGAATCAGGGTATGTGAAGCGTCTGGGGTAAACCATGGAAAGTTGTGTGGGGCCTGGATGTGGAAAGGGAGCTGTGGTTTCGGGCATCATTGCATGACAGCTAGAGACTGAGTGTGAACGAATGGGGCCTTTGTTGTCTTTTCCTAGCGCTACCTCGCACACATGAGGGGGGAGGTGGATGGTATTCCATGTGTGGCGAGGTGGCGATGGGAATGAATAAAGGCAGACAGTGTGAATTGTGTGCATGGGTCTATATGTATGTGTCTGTGTGTGTATATATATGTGTACATTGAGATGTATAGGTATGTATATTTGCGTGTGTGGACGTGTATGTATATACATGTGTATGGGGGTGGGTTGGGCCATTTCTTTCGTCTGTTTCCTTGCGCTACCTTGCAAACGCGGGAGACAGCGACAAAGCAAAATAAATATATAAATAAATAAATATTGCATGACAGCTAGAGACTGAGTGTGAACGAATGGGGCCTTTGTTGTCCTTTCCTAGCGCTACCTCGCACACATGAGGGGGGAGGGGGATGTTACTCCATGTGCGGCGAGGTGGCGATGGGAATGAAAAAAGACAGACAGTGTGAATTGTGTGCATGTGTATATATGTATGTGTCTGTGTGTGTATATATATGTGTACATTGAGATGTATGGGTATGTATATTTGCGTGTATGGACGTGTATGTATATTTGCGTGTATGGACGTGTATGTATATACATGTGTATGGGTGTGGGTTGGGCCATTTCTTTCGTCTGTTTCCTTGCGCTAACTCGCAAACACGGGAGACAGCGACAAAGCAAAGCAAAAAAGTATACTTATGTGAACAGGAGAGTTGGTCAAAAGGCATTACTGGAGTATGTGTTATGAGAGGATTTTGGATGTTAATGTACTAAGAGGGGCAGCTGGAGGGATGTCTGATCACTATCTTGTGGAGGTATTCAAAAAAGAAGAATGTTGGGGAGAACAGAGTGGTGAGAGTAAGTGAGCTCAGAAAGGTGACTTGTGTGAGGATGTATCAGGAAAGATTGAAAGCAAAAGAGCAAAATGTGAGAGCAAATGATGTAAAGGGAGTGGGTGAGGAATGGGATGTATTTAGGGAAGCAGTAATAGCTTGTGCAAAAGATGCATGTGGCATGGGAAAGGTGAGAGGTTGGCAGATTAGAAAGGGTAGTGAGTGGTGGAATGAAGAAGTAAAGTTGTCAGTGAATGAAAAAAGAGAGGCAATTGGAAGATACTTACAAGGAAGGAGTGCAAGTGACTGGGAGGTCAAGATAAAGGTGCAAGGGTTGAAAAAGAGGGCAACTGAGAGTTGGGGTGAGAGAGTATCAAACTTTAGGGAGAATAAAAAGATGTTTTGGAAGGAGATAAATAACGTGCATAAGACAAGAAAACAAATGGGAGCATCGGTGAAGGGGGCAATTGGGGAAGTAATAACAGGTAGAGATGAAGTGAGATGAGATGGAGTGAGTATTTTGAAGGTTTGTTGAAAGTGCTTGATGACAGAGTGGCAGATATAGGGTGTTTTGGTTGGGGTGGTGTGCAAAGAGAGAGGATCAGAGGATCAGGGAGAACAGTATGGTTAAGAGAGAAGAGGTAGTAAAAGCTCTGTGGGAGATGAAATCTGGCAAGGTGGCAGGTTTGGATAGTAATGCACTAGAATTTATTAAGAAAGCGGGTAACCGTGTTGTTGATTGGCTGATGAGGATACTGAATGTATGTATGGATCATGGAGAAGTGCCAGAGGATTGGAGGAATGCATGCATAGTGCCACTGTACAAAGGCAAAGGGGATAAAGGTGAGTGTTCAAACTACAGAGGTATAAGTTTGTTGAGTATTCCAGAGAAATTATTTGGGAGGGTATTGACTGAGAGGGTGAAGGGATGTACAAAGCATCAGACTGGGGAAGAGCAAGTGTGATTTCAGAAATGGTAAAGGATTTGTGGATCAGGTTTTGCTTTGAAGAATGCATGTGAGAAACACTTGGAAAAACAGATGGATATGTATGTAGCATTTATGGATCTTGAGAAGTCATATGATGGAGTTCGTAGAAATGCTTTGTGGAAGGTTTTAAGAGTATACGGTGTGGGAGGTAAGTTGCTAGAAGCAGTGAAAAGGTTTTACCAAGGATGTAAGGCATGTGAACGAGTAGGAAGGAAGGAGAGTGACGGGTTCCCAATGAATGTTGGTCTGCAGCAGGGGTGTGTGATATCCCCATGGTTGTTTAATTCCTTTATGGATGGGGTTCTTAGGGAGGTAATCGCAAGAGTTTTGGAAAGAGGGGTGAGTATGCAGTCCATTGGGGATGAGAGGGCCTGGGAAGTGAGTCAGTTGTTGTTCACCAATGATACAGCTCTGGTGGCTGATTTGAAAATGAAACTGCAGATGTTGGAGACTAAATTTGGAAAAGTATGTGAAAGGAAAAAGTTGAGAGTAAATGTGAATAAGAGCAAGGTCATTAGGTTAAGCAAGGTTGAGGGACAAGTTAATTGGAATGTAAGTTTGAATGGAGAAAAATTGGAGGAAGTGAAGTGTTTTAGATATCTGGGAGTGGACTTAGTAGCAAATAGAACCATGGAAGCAGAAGTGAGTCACAGGATGGGGGAGGAGGCAAAGGTTCTGGGAGCAATGAGGAATGTGTAAAAGGAGAGAACGTTATCCCTGGGAGCAAAAATGGGTATGTTTGAGGGAATAGTAGTTCCAACAACATTTTATGGTTGCAAGGCATGGGCTGTAGATAGGGTTGTGTGGAGGGGAGGGCGTGTGTTGAAAATGAAGTGCTTGAGAACAATATGTGGTGTGAGGTGGTCTGATTAAGTAATGAAAGGGTGAAAGTGGAGTGTGGTTGAGAAAGCAAAAGAGGGTGTGTTGAAATGGTTTGGACATATGGAGAGAATGGGTGAGGAAAGACTGACAAAGAGGATATAGAGGATATATGTGTCAGAGGTGGGGGGGGACAAGGAGAAGCAAGAGACCAATTTGAGCGATCGGGGCCTGAACATACAGGAAGGTGAAGAGGCATGCAAGGAATAGAGTGAACTGGAAAAATGTGGTACACCGAGGTCGACATGCTGTCAATGGACTGGACCAGGGCATGTGAAACGTCTGGGGTATATATGGAAAGGGCTGTGGTTTTGGTGTATTACACATGACAGCCATAGAATGAGTGTGAACGAATGTGGCTTTTTTTGTCTGTTTTCTTGGCCCTAATTCGCTGAAGCATGGGGTACCAATAATGTTTCCTGTGGGACAGGGTAGTGCCAGGAATGGCTGAAGGCAAGCAAGTATGAATATGTACATGTATATGTGTATATGCTGATATGTATATGTATGTATGTGTATGGGCATTTATGTATATATATGTGTATATGAGTGGATGGGCCATTCTTTCTCATTTTGTCTTCATCTGTTTCCTGGCACTACCTCGATGACTTAGGAAACAGTGATCAAGTATAATAAATAAATAAATAATGACTTAGTAACATGGGGAGGCTTTCAAATTGGTAAAAATTTCTACACTACTAACACTCTTCCTGTGCAGCTTCTCAGAAATGAATGTTTTCTTAATCTATACCTGATGGACTTTGGTACAGGCCACCAAGACCACAGTAGCCTGATAGGCCACCACTGTGTGGGTGGCTGGGGTGGGAAGGGCCATGCAGGATACCAACCAACAAGAAACATATTGGAAAAGATGCTAAGAAGTGATTCTATATCATCAAAGTAGTAGATGAATGGAAAAAGCTAAGTGATGAAACAGCAAAAGTTGACAGGAACAGGAGTAATTAAACATTTGTAGTTACCTATTTGAACAGTTAACATGACACTGAAGTCAGGCACTTTATACCATTGAAAGGGGTGGGGGTCTGGGGAAGGGAGGGATATGCAGGGGGTGGGAGTTGGTTGAGAGGATGGCCATTTGGGGGTTACAGGTTGGGGGAATGGAAGGCCTGGCTGGGGGGAAAGGATCTGGGAAATGGAAGGCTATGCAAAAGCAGAAGGTAAAAAATGGGAGGACAGTGCAAGGGGAAGGGATCAGGAGAAGGGAAAGCCATGCAGTGGGTTGGGGTCATAGAATGAAGAAAATGTTTGTGTGGACATTCAACCATTATGGCACCAAAATTGATCGAGGCTTCCAAGCCCTAAATGACTGACTCTTCAAAGACAGGTTCATAAACAGCCACAAATATGGTAAATATAGATACCCAAGTATGTACAACTGCAAAATCATGCAGAACAACACACACTTAAAAAGGATATAACCATGAAACCACAGTTATACACAATTTCTTTTGTGAAAGTCAAATGAGATATTAAGTTCCAAAGCCACATCAATGTTATGGAACATTCTGAGATATCAATACAGAAGGACTTAGAACATGGGAAGCAGCAAATACTCAATTCAGGTTAGAAAAGAGAGGTATAGTTTAGTAGTGTAGGTTTTGAAAACTGAAGAGCCTTTTCTTTCTAAGGTTGTGTTCCATAGACATGAGACATATTCCCAAAGAATTTATGGGTCAGGACCTTTCAGATTTGTGAATGGGAAAGCTGTTGATGCCATGAACAATCGGGATGATGAATAGGTGATAGGTGAGAGTAGTGAAGCAGCCCTCCAATCAATGATAAAGCTGTTCAAAAAATTCTCAGAGGAGACGCATAAGATGTTCCATCTTTTGCAAAATTCAGGTCAGACAACAGAAGTGACAGAGAACAAACTTGCTACACTGATAAATTAAGAAAAAGGAAAACAAACTCGTGAATGAAGTTGAGCTAGAAAGGTAAGGTGAGAATGAAGAGTCAAAGATTTTTAAAAATTTAGTAAACAAAACAATCATTGAAGGGAAGGAAAGGAAAACAAAGGATTTTGTAGTGCAGGGAATAACAAATAAGAATTTTAAAAAGCTGTTATCCCTGAGGATTGGGGAGAAAGAATACTTCCCACGCATTCGTCACGTGTCGTAGAAGGCGACTAAAGGGGACGGGATGGGGTGGCTAGAAACCCTTCCCTCCTTGTATTTTAACTTTCTAAAAGGGAAAGCAGAAGGAGTCACACGGGGAGTGCTCATCCTCCTCGAAGGCTCAGATTGGGGTGTCTAAATGTGTGTGGATGTAACCAAGATGAGAAAAAGGAGAGATAGGTAGTATGTTTGAGGAAAGGAACCTGGATGTTTTAGCTCTGAGTGAAACGAAGCTAAAGGGTAAAGGGGTAGAGTGGTTTGGGAATGTCTTGGGAGTAAAGTCAGGGGTTAGTGAGAGGACGAGAGCAAGGGAAGGAGTAGCACTACTCCTGAAACAGGAGTGGTGGGAGTATGTGATAGAGTGTAAAAAAGTAAATTCTAGATTGATATGGGTAAAACTGAAAGTGGATGGAGAGAGATGGGTGATTATTGGTGCACATGCACCTGGGCATAAGAAGAAAGATCATGAGAGGCAAGTGTTTTGGGAGCAGCTGAATGAGTGTGTTAGTAGTTTTGATGCACGAGACTGGGTTATAAAGATGGGTGATTTGAATGCAAAGGTGAGTAATGTGGCAGTTGAGGGAATAACTGGTGTACATGGGCTGTTCAGTGTTGTAAATGGAAATGGTGGAGAGCTTGTAGATTTATGTGCCAAAAAAGGACTGGTGATTGGGAATACCTGGTTTAAAAAGCGAGATATACATAAGTATACATACATAAGTAGGAGAGATGGCCAGAGATCGTCATTGGATTACGTGTTAATTGACAGGCGTGCGAAAAAGAGACTTTTGGATGTTAATCTGCTGAGAGGTGCAACTGGAGGGGTGTCTGATCATTATCTTGTGGAGGCGAAAGTGAAGATTTGTAGAGGTTTTCACAAAGGAAGAGAGAATGTTGGGGTGAAGAGAGTGGTGAGAGTAAGTGAGCTTGGGAAGGAGACTTGTGTGAGGAAGTACCTGGAGAGACTGAGTACAGAATGGAAAAAGGTAAGAACAAAGGACGTAAGGGAAGTGGGGGGAAAAATGGGATGTATTTCGGGAAGCAGTGATGGCCTGCACAAAAGATGGTTGTGGCATGAGAAACATGGGAGGTAGGCAGATTAGGAAGGGTAGTGAGTGGTAGGATGAAGAAGTAAGATTATTAGTGAAAGAGAAGAGAGGCATTTGGACGATTTTTGCAGGGAAATAATGCAAATGAGTGGGAGATGTATAAAAGAAAGAGGGAGGAGGTCAAGAGAAAGGTGCAAGAGGCACAAAAGAGGGCAAATGAGAGTTGGGGTGAGAGAGTATCACTAAATTCTAGGGAGAATAAAAAGATGCTTTGGAAGGAGGTAAATAAAGTGCATCAGACAAGGAACAAATGGGAACATCAGCAAAGGGGGCAAATGGGGAGGTGATAACAAGTAGTGGTGATGTGAGAAAGAGATGGAGTGGGTATTTTGAAGGTTTGTTAAATGTGTTTGATGATAGAGTGGCAGATATAGCTATGGTGTTTTGGTCGAGGTGGTGTGCAAAGTGAGAGGGTTAGCGAGAATGATTTGGTTAACAGAGAAGAGGTAGTAAAAGCTTTGCCGAAGATGAAAGCCTGCATGGCAGCGGGTTTGGATGGTATTGCAGTGGAATTTATTAAAAAAGGGGGTGACTGTATTGTTGACTGGTTGGTAAGGTTATTTAATGTATGTATGACTCATGATGAGGTGCCTGAGGATTGGTGGAATGCATGTATAGTGCCATTGTACAAAGGCAAAGGGAATAAAAGTGAGTGCTCAAATTACAGAGGTATAAGTTTGTTGAGTATTCCTGGGAAATTATATGGGAGGGTACTGATTGGGAGGGTGAAGGCATGTACAGAGCATCAGATTGGGGAAGAGCAGTGTGGCTTCACAAGTGGCAGAGGATGTGTGGATCAGGTGTTTGCTTTGAAGAATGTATGTGAGAAATACTTAGAAAAGCAAATGGATTTGTATGTAGCATTCATGGATCTGGAGAAGGCATACGATAAGAGTTGATATAGATGCTCTGTTGAAGGTTTTAAGAATATATGGTGTGGGAGGCAAGTTGTTAGAAGCAGTGAAAAGTTTTTATCGAGGATGTAAGGCATGTGTACGTGTAGGAAGAGAGGAAAGTGATTGGTTCTCAGTGAATGTTGGTTTGCGGCAGGGGTGTGTGATGTCTCCATGGTTGTTTAATTTGTTTATGGATGGGGTTGTTTGGGAGGTGAATGCAAGAGTTTTGGAAAGAAGGGCAAGTATGCAGTCTGTTGTGGATGAGAGAGCTTGGGGAGTGAGTCAGTTGTTGTTTGCTGATGATACAGCACTGGTGGCTGTTTCAGGTGAGAAACTGCAGAAGCTGGTGACTGAGTTAGGTAAAGTGTGTGAAAGAAGAAAGATGAGAGTAAATGTGAATAAGAGCAAGGTCATTAGGTACAGTAGGGTTGAGGGACAAGTCAATTGGGAGGTAAGTTTCAATGGAGAAAAACTGGAGGAAGTGAAGAGTTTTAGACCTCTGGGAGTGGATTTGGCAGCAGATGGAACCAAGGAAGTGGAAGTAAATTATAGGGTGGGGGAGGGGGCCAAAGTTCTGGGCGCGTTGAAGAATGTGTGGAAGTCGAGAGCATTATCTTGAAAAGCAAAAATGGGTATGTTTGAAGGAATAGTGGATCCAACAATGATATATGGTTGTGAGACATGGGCTATAGATAGCTGGAAATGAGATGTTTGAGGACAATATGTGGTGTGAGGTGGTTTGATCAAATAAGTAATGAAAGGGTAAGAGAGATGTGTGGTAATAAAAAGAGTGTGGTTGAGAGAGCAGAAGAGGGTGTTTTGAAGTGGTTTGGTCACATGGAAAGAATGAGTGAGGAAAGATTGACAAAGAGGATATATGTGTCAGAGGAGGAGGGAAAGAGGAGAAGTGGGAGACCTAATTGGAGGTGGAAAGATGGAGTGAAAAAGATTTTGAGTGATCAGGGCCTGAACATGCAGGAGGGTGAAAGGTGTGCAAGGAATAGAGTGAATTGGAACGATATGGTATACCAGGGTCAACGTGCTGTCAATGGATTGAACCAGGGCATATGAAGCATCTGGGGTAAACCATGGAAAGTTCTGTGGGGCCTAGATGTGGAAAGGGAGCTGTGGTTTTGGTGCATTATACATGACAGCTAAAGACTGAGTGTGAACGAATGTGGGCTTTGTTGTCTTTTCCTAGCGCTACCTCGTGCACATGAGGGGGGAGGGGGTTGTTATTTCATGTGTGGCGGGGTGGCGACAGGAATGAATAAGGGCAGACAGGATGAATTATGTACATGTGTATGTATGTATATGTCTGTGAGAGTATATATAGGGATGTATAGGTATGTATATGTGTGTGTGTGTGGATGTGTATGTATATACATGTGTATGTGGATGGGTTGGGCCATTCTTTCGTCTGTTTCCTTGCGCTACCCCGCTAACGCAGGAGACAGCAACAAAGTATAATAAATAAATATAAAGCTGTAATATGCAAAGACCATGATAAAAAATAACTAGAAGAAATGAGAGACTGTGCAGGAAAAATGGGAAGGGTAAAAAATATGTAAATATCAATAATAGTTTTAGCTAACAAGGCTTAAACAACTTACAAAATTTCCTTAATGTTTTAGTCTACTAAACACAGGCTTAAAATAAGGTCCTGAATGATATAATCTCCAAAACAGATGAACATGTACACAATTCTCCCTTTAAGAATAAGATTGATCTAACCCT
Source organism: Panulirus ornatus (assembly GCF_036320965.1). Taxonomy (NCBI): domain Eukaryota; kingdom Metazoa; phylum Arthropoda; class Malacostraca; order Decapoda; family Palinuridae; genus Panulirus; species Panulirus ornatus. The sequence continues at coordinate 6,207,624 of NC_092277.1, read as the reverse complement.
TCAGGAGACTCAGGAAAGGAAAGGCAATTTGCTTAAACTGAACAGAAAAATGGAATTTCATCCTTATTCAGGTGAACATATAAAGGGTTTCAACAAAAAAAATTCCTTACCCGCAAAACTAACTGAATAGGAAGTCCCAATACAATATAAGAACTAAATGAATAGGAAGTGTTTGTATCATATATGATACTTTTGGAAGAAAGAAAATTGAATAAAACAAGTCCATATTCATCTAAGGGATATTTTGACCTGTTCCTTAACAGACTGATTGTTCATGGACTCACTTCAGGCTGTATAAGATTTTAATGCTTGACAACCAAGCTTAGAAACAACACAAACAGTTAGTAATGATGGTAAGAATTCTTACAATTCTTATATGATTACCAAAATGCATACCAGTTTGGAAATACAAAAGTGAATCATATCAAAGGAGAGAAGCTAGAATGCAATTGCATGATAAGCTATAAGGGAGTCCAAGGGGAATGTGAGATAATAGAAAACCTCGTCAAAGACCATTCTGATCTGAATAATTTCCTACCATAAGGGAAGAAAAAGTGAGATATAGGGAGAAAAGGATGGAACTGAACTAGGATAGCATAAAACTGTTTATTTGAAACACAGGATAGTGGTAGAGATACTATACCCCAGGGTATGCAAACAGCTCTTATGAAGCGTTATGCGGAGAGAAAGAAATGCTAAAAAGAAGGACATAAATGTTAAGGGTAGCACAAAAACAGTGGGGTAAGATTAATTACAGAGAAAAAGGCAATCTTTTTAAAAGTAACCAAAATATATGGGGAGGCAAGGAGAGATGCACAGTGCACTGGAGACAGTAAAAATCTTAAAGGTATTCAGTGGGATATTAAAAAAAAAAAAAGTGTAATTATAATAGCCATACCCATCCAGATGCCTCCCTGCCTGAAAGTACAAGAGAATCTTTAGTTGGCTGCCAAATGAAAGATTTATACTATCTTTTCAAATATTCTGCAGTATCATGTGTAAGCTACTGCACAAGACGCACAACACAGAAAAGGAAAATCCACAGTGCCAGGTGAAGATTGTGTGACTTACGAAACTTTAAACTGCTTAGTTGGTGTCATAAATATCCTTTAATAAATCCATTCAGTATGAGTTATACAGACAGTAAATCACCATCAACAAGAAAGAAAAACGTCCTTTCTTTTCCAAAGGCAACTGTAGGACATATGTCAATAACGTCTTGCTTTTCCAAGATGAATAAAACATTAGACAGGCATGTATAAGTTGAACAGAATAATACATCATGCAATTCACCTAGTTTTTGAAAAGAAAAGATACCTCAGACTATGTTGTAAAGTGTTTACCAAATTATACAGGCAAATGTTGAACTTTTGTTGAATTATTTGGGGCATTTGATAAAGCTGCCTGTGAAGAGTTTATGTGTGAACGGGCTGCACTAGGGGTATCAGAAAAGCTTTTATTTTCAATAGATGACTAACTGCATGGAAGGAAAGCTTGTGTGTGGTACCAAGGATGTTTGTCTGAGGAAGAAATCTTGAAAAGGGAGCTTTAAGTCCAACATTATTCAATATCTTATTGAACAAGATTGCCTCAAACAAAAATCCTGAGGGACTTGCACCCATCATATATAGAGATTACATCCTAATTTGAAGAAACTAAAAAAAAAAATGTGCAGATCGCTTTATACAGTATCAGTGTTCTATCTCAAAAATGAGGCTGGTTATCAATCAAGAAAAAAGTTTTAATATAAATTAAGAGGAACTGAATCTCTATTTCTAAATGGAAAAAATATAAGGATTATGTCAAAATATAAATACTTGGCATGCACAGTGGGTTTACTACAAAACATAAGGAATCAGAGAAGTAAATCATGTCCTCACTCAATGAAGGCTCTAGCGTGTTGTGCTAAAGGAGCTGGGGTACCCATATTAAGAATGATATACATTACTGCCATGAGATTACTTACAGAATATGAAGCACCTGTCCACTGTTGTGTTGGCACAGGAAGGCTGCAAGAGTTTGAGAGCATGCAATGTGAAGCCATGAGAATATCAGGTTGTTAGAAAAATGCATTTAGCAAGATAATGAAAATGTTACTAGAGTGCAGAGCATTTCATTGAAGGTCAAGGAAATTTACAAAGTTGCAGCAATTTGCTTCATGAGAGGTATCTGTGAACTATTGCAAGATATAAATAATGTCTTAAAAATAAATACCTCCTGAAAGCAAAGCAACAGAGAATTCATTGGAGGATTCAGTCTGTTTAAAAACCAAAACTTTTCTTTGTTCTTGGAAGCATGCATTGATATATCCCATACTTAAGAGGGGTGACCATTCTGACCCCTATAACTATCATCCTATTTATTGCTTGGACATCTACCATTTCCAAGGTCTTCGAATCCCTCCTCAACTCCCATACCCTTAGATATCTTAAATCTCACAGTCTTCTATATGATCACCAATATGGGTTCTATAAGGCAAGACCCACCAGTGATGTTCATTCTTTCCTATATATTATTAATGTTTGGTCATCATTCCTCATGACAGGGTGTGGCATCAGGATCTCATCTCTATACCCCCCACCTTCCTTCTTCAAATCTCATCTCCAGCCAATCTGTCTCAATGGCTGTTGATGGATCACTCTCCCCTCCTCTCTCCATCAACAGCAGTGTCACTCAAGGTTCTTTCCTGACCCCTACATTTTTCCTCCTTTTCTTCAACAATTTTCTCTCTTCCACAAATATCAAATGCTCTCATATGCTGACAACTAAACATGGCAATCATCCACATCCTTCATTTCTGCTCCTTCTTCTCTCACTCGATCTGCATCTCATCAACACAATTTCCTCAATAAACTTGGACAGGATATCTCAGTGGGGTTGATGAAATCTAGCTAAGTCTATTGCCTCCAAGAACCACTTTCTACCCATTTCTCTAACAAAAACTCCTCAAAACTCTCATCTCTTCATGGACAGTTCTCTAATTCCACCTCTAGACTCAATGAACATACTTGGTATTACTGTAACATCCACTATTTCTTTGAAACCCCACATTAAAGAAATAGTTAAGTCTGCCTCAACAAAACTGGGAGTTCTCTTTAGATGTCAAAACTTCTTTTCTTCTGAAATTTGCTCCATTTATACAAAGGATTGATTTGTCCTTGTATGGAGTACACACTACTCTAACTTGACAGAGTTGAGTCAAAGGTGGTCAGACTTATAAACTCTCCCATGGTAACTTCAAAATTAAACCCTTTTGCCCTATGCCACAATTCTGGTTCACTTTCCTTCTTCTAGAGGTATCATTTTGGTTTTTGCTCCCAAGAGCTGGCTGTTTGTGTGACCCCACCACTAGATAGACCATGCAATATTCGGAGAGCTGTTGAATCACACGATTACTGTGTGACCGTTGGCAACTCAAGGGTGGGGCATTTTGATAACTGCTTCTTTTCCTACACCTTGAAGATTTGGAACTCTCTATCTCCTCATGTCTTTCCCAACAGCAATGACCTGGCAGATTCTAAAAGACAAGTTTTTCAAGTCCTCCAAAATTCATAAATACTTTCCCTTGTCTTATTTTTCCCTTTCATAATCCTATCTATCTTTCAATTTAGGCCTAGCCTTCATGTGGACTTTATCCTTGATTGGAGCCTCCAATATTAGAAAGAAAAAAAATCACAGATTGGTAAACATCTTGTAAGAAAAGTTATGAGGTTCCACATGAAGCAGAGTTAGCCACAGCGCATACCAAAATGAGGAAATCATTACATGAACCAGGAAAGTTGAGGACTCTGTACAGAGGAACAGTATTCATAATTTACCTAAAATAAATGTACTACATGTATATTGTGATGAGTCGGTTGCGTCAAGTGTCTGGGTAGGATGCAAGATTGTTAAATACACAGTACAAAGTACGAATGACACTAAAGTTGACCTTCAAATGAGCAATTTATATAATCAACACAAGCTGAGTTATATGCAAGAACAGTACACTGAATAAAAGACAAAAAGAAGAATGCAGATGCAGAGTCCAGTTTTCAATACATTACTGGTAACTAGATAATTAATATACGAAACAAAAAAAGGTACGGTTTTCAATTTGTATGTAGCCATAGTCTTAATGATGAAAGGTTGGTATAACAGCAAAAACAATGACCAAAACGGCTGCAGTGAATATTACATGTACTTACATCTTGAAAGAGTTAGGGAGTAAAACAAGGAACATACAATCAGTAGAAAATAGTTTTGGAAGTAATGCAGCATATGAAAAGAGTGAAACATTAAACATTACATACACATCCTCATGAACACAGATTCTACATACGGGAAAGGCAGATGCAGATGAAAAGACTCAATGTTAAGACTGATATATAGATATTACTAGCAACTTAGAGCTGAGAAAAAGGAGCAAAATAAAAAAAAAATGAGTATGAAGAATACCCAGATCCTACACCCTGCCACAGGATGCTTAAATGTCCATTGCTTGATGAATCCAGAAACCCCCAGATAAGTAATGTACTCTGCAGATAGAATGGATGTATAACAATGATGAAACAGATGAAACAATAAAGATATATATACAATTTGCTACTAAGGATAGTTAATATTTGGGAAATCCTTTTATGGATTTATAAAAGCCTTCAGAGGAAAAATATTGGACTAAAGTGAAGATGACTTAATCACTCTATCTTTTTGAGAGGGTGAACGATTCTTTCTCAAAAAATGTATCAATCAATCAAATTGACTCACTTGTCCTATACCTTAATGTTGTTCACTTTCTCTCTTCTGTAAGTATTACCTTGGGTTTTGCTCCCAAAAGCAGGCTGCTTGTGTGCCCCTACAAGCAACAAGACCCATTAAATTTTAGAAATTATGAAATTAGTGTGTGGCCATCAACTACACAACAGTCGTCCATTTTGATACGTTTCATTCCCTACATCTTGAAACTTTGAAACTATCCATTCCCTCGTGTCTTTCCTAACAACTTGGACCTTGCACTTTTTAAAAGGTAGGTGTACCATTCCCTCAGAAATTCTTAAACTATTTTCCCTCTTTCTAATTTTTCAATCTCATTCACCATATTCTCATTTCAATCAAAGCCCAAGCTTGATATGGACTTCTGTCATTGTCTGAAGCCTTCAACATAATAGAAAAAATCTTTAAATACGGCAAAACAGACCAATCATATTCTATAGGTAATAAAGAGGTGGAGCTTAACTGGTATCTTTAATTAAAAACAGAAACTAGCTTTGGATATTAAGTGACTGTGTTCTGTAATGGTGGTTGTGTAATGCATAGAAAACAAAATATAACCTGTGGAGCCTAATCTGGAGCTTTATAATTCATTCTATTGTCAATAAAGGTAAAAAGTGATTGGGTTACAAATATTAGGGAACATATGGGTCAAATGAAAGTAAAAGTATACCAAACACTTAATAAATAAAAAATCTACAGATCCTATGAAAACTACATACCTTCCAAAGGCAGCCAAGATTCATAGTACAGTATTGTAATAATTCAACAACAATAAAGTGAAATTACCCATTTGTGCTGTACAGGAAGGGAGTTTTAAACTTGTAAGACTCCATCTCTTGAACATTCTCTACTATTATAGAACCTCTTAAATTCATGCATGCTGTCTGCATTAATCATATCCTCAGTCAATCTGCTCTATTCATCCACCACTCTCATATTGTAAAAGTATTCCTTGTTTACAAAGTTCTCCTTAATTTCACGTTGTGTCTTTTGGTTGCTCTATCCCTACATCTCCCAACAAACTGTATACTGTCCACTTTGTCAATCTATCTCTTTAAAAATCTGAGGCGGATAAATCTAAAGCCTCCATCCTTTCCTCATATCTTAGCTCTCTTAATTGTTACCATCTTGGCTGCCCTCCTTTGGACATCTATGAGTTCGAGCTTCTTTAAGTGCAGTGACCAAACCTGAGAAGCATGTTCCAGTTCTGCCTTATGAAGTACAAGAATAGCTAGTTAATCATTCTGATATTTGCAATCAGATAGTCTGTCTTCATAACTATTCCCCTATCAGGGGGATTAGTGATAGGTTAGGGACAATTCCCTGCTAGATGACAATTACATTGAGGCCACCTTTTGCCCTGCCCCACCCTTATTACTTTAAACTTACTCGAGTTGCATTTTATCAACCACATTTCAGACCAACTTTATTGTATGCTTAGGTCCCCATGTAAACTGATGTAATCTTACACACTTTTCACTTCTCTCATGACCATTGTAACATTTGCAAAAAAATTTTTCTTTATCATACGTAATCGCCGTCTTGTGTTAGCGAGGTAGCCCAAGGAAACAGACGAAAGAATGGCCCAACCCACCCACATACACATGCATATACATAAACACCCACACACACATACATACATACATACACATACATAGACATATACATACATACATACATACACATGTACATATTCACACTTACTGCCTTCATCCATTCCTGTCACCACCCCACAACACATGAAATAGCATCCCACCCCCTTCCAGTAAGGTAGTGCCAGGAATAGATAAAAAAAAGGCCACATTCATTCACAATCAGTCTCCAGCTGTCATGTGCAATGCACCAAAACCAAAGCCCCCCCCTTCCACATCCAGGCCCCACAGACCCTTCTATGGTTCACCAGGTCGCTTCACTTGCCCTCCCACACCTATACTCTTAAAACCTTCCACAAAGCATCTCTATCCATCCTATCATATGCCTTCTCCAGATCCATAAATGCTACATAAAAATCCATCTGTTTTTCTAAATATTTCTCATACAATCTTCAAGGCAAACACCTGATCCACACATCCTCCACCACTTCTGAAACCACACTGCTCTTCCCCAATCTGATGCTCTGTGCATGCCTTTACCCTCTTAATCAATACCCTCCCATATAATTTCCCAGCAATACTCAACAAAGTTTTTTTTTTTTTTTTTTTTTTTTTTTTATACTTTGTCGCTGTCTCCCGCGTTTGCGAGGTAGCGCAAGGAAACAGACGAAAGAAATGGCCCAACCCCCCCCCCCATACACATGTACATACACACGTCCACACACGCAAATATACATACCTACACAGCTTTCCATGGTTTACCCCAGACGCTTCACATGCCTTGCTTCAATCCACTGACAGCACGTCAACCCCTGTATACCACATGACTCCAATTCACTCTATTTCTTGCCCTCCTTTCACCCTCCTGCATGTTCAGGCCCCGATCACACAAAATCTTTTTCACTCCATCTTTCCACCTCCAATTTGGTCTCCCTCTTCTCCTCGTTCCCTCCACCTCCGACACATATATCCTCTTGGTCAATCTCTCCTCACTCATTCTCTCCATGTGCCCAAACCATTTCAAAACACCCTCTTCTGCTCTCTCGACCACGCTCTTTTTATTTCCACACATCTCTCTTACCCTTACGTTACTTACTCGATCAAACCACCTCACACCACACATTGTCCTCAAACATCTCATTTCCAGCACATCCATCCTCCTGCGCACATCTCTATCCATAGCCCACGCCTCGCAACCATACAGCATTGTTGGAACCACTATTCCCTCAAACATACCCATTTTTGCTTTCCGAGATAATGTTCTCGACTTCCACACATTTTTCAAGGCTCCCAAAATTTTCGCCCCCTCCCCCACCCTATGATCCACTTCCGCTTCCATGGTTCCATCCGCTGACAGATCCACTCCCAGATATCTAAAACACTTCACTTCCTCCAGTTTTTCTCCATTCAAACTCACCTCCCAATTGACTTGACCCTCACCCCTACTGTACCTAATAACCTTGCTCTTATTCACATTTACTCTCAACTTTCTTCTTCCACACACTTTACCAAACTCAGTCACCAGCTTCTGCAGTTTCTCACATGAATCAGCCACCAGCGCTGTATCATCAGCGAACAACAATTGACTCACTTCCCAAGCTCTCTCATCCCCAACAGACTTCATACTTGCCCCTCTTTCCAGGACTCTTGCATTTACCTCCTTTACAACCCCATCCATAAACAAATTAAACAACCATGGAGACATCACACACCCCTGCCGCAAACCTACATTCACTGAGAACCAATCACTTTCCTCTCTTCCTACACGTACACATGCCTTACATCCTCGATAAAAACTTTTCACTGCTTCTAACAACTTGCCTCCCACACCATATATTCTTAATACCTTCCACAGAGCATCTCTATCAACTCTATCATATGCCTTCTCCAGATCCATAAATGCTACATACAAATCCATTTGCTTTTCTAACAAAGTTATGCCTCTGTAATTTGAACACTCACCTTTATCCCCTTTGCCTTTGTACAATGGCACTAAGCATGCATTCCGCCAATCCTCAGGCACTTTACCACGATTCATACATACAATGAATATCCTTACCAACCAATCAACAACAGCCATCCCCTTTATCTAATGAATTCCACTGCAATACCATCCAAACCCGCCACCTTGTCAGCTTTCATTTTCTGCAAAGCTTTCACTACCTCTTCTCTGTTTACCAAACCATTCTCCCTGACCCTCTCACTTTGCACACCACCCTGACCAAAACACCCTACATCTGCCACTCTATCATCAAACATATTCAACAAACCTTAAAAATATTCACTCCATCTCCTTCTCACTCCATCACTACTTGTTATTTCCTCCATATTTGTCCCCTTCACCGATGTTCCCATTTGTTCTCTTGTCTTACGCACTTTATTTACCTTCTTCCAAAACACCTTTTTATTCTCCCTAAAACTTAATGATACCCTCTTACCCCAACTCTCATTTGCAAATATATTCAGGTAAAATTCAATACCATCAGGCAAGTTATCAATATAGATCAAAAAGAGTAATGATCCCAGACGCAAACTCTGTGGCACTCCTCTGGTCACCTCAACCCATCTGAAAAAGGCTCCCCTAACATGCAATTTTTGTTCCCTCCCAGTGAGATGATCTATCCATTATAAGTCTTCCCCTTATTCCTGTTTGGTGATCCAGCTTTTTAGTCTGCATCCTTTGTTGTACAGTGTCGAATGCCTTCAGGCAGTACAAATACAGATAGTTGACCCAGCCTTCCCTTTTGGCTAAGACTGGGCTCAATCTCGCAAAAATCTAAGAGGTTAGTTACACAATTTCCTTTTCCTTGAATTATGCTGCCTCCCACTTGGGAAATTTCTTGTCCATAGAAAGTCATCTATTTGCTTACTAATAATCCTTTCTAGATCTTTACACACCACACTTGTGTCAAGATGCTGAGGACTGTGGCTGCCTGTGGGGAAGTTAGGTCGTCATGCAGAGAGATGTTCAGTCTGTTATTTATTTGTTGAAATTTGTCAGTTGTTAATGCAATGCTCAACCATGGATATGTCTACTTCCATGAGAATAATGGATATCAAATCATATAAATCTTGATTGCCGTGGAGGTCAGGTAATGTTTTCATTGATGCTACTGACTCTTACAAAATCTTTCACCAACATCTATATCAATCAACCCAAATTTATCCCTGATATTCATAACCTTCATTACTATCAGCTCATCTAACAATATAAATCAAAGTACATTGCTCCAAATCACTTATGCAACTTTTTTCTTCTGTATTTTCTAAACTCTACAACCATAACACAATAAAATAAAAGTGCATATCTAAACAGGCAAATTGCGAACTGGTAATTTACCCATAAAAAGAAGTAGTTCGATAATTTTGCCTGTCAGATGGCACTGATGAGTCAAATACTATTTTGCCAACTCAGTTTTTTGGATTCATCAATTTAGGCCCATGGCGATCTTGGTTCATCAACCTCAGCCTACCTTGATTCTGTACAGCGTTTACAAATGGCATGCTCTACCACCGTTAGATTCATAATATTCTGTAACAGTGTTTGCAAAAGGCATGCTCTACCACCATTAGATTCATGATATTCTGTACAGCCTTTACAAAAGGCATGCTCTACCACCATTAGATTCATGATATGTCTACTAATAATGCTGTTTCTATTTGTCTGTTTCTTTTTACAGAATGATAAAGATGTGAGAAATGGGATCTTGTGTGATAATGGATATGCTTATACAAATTACATGTACCTGAATTCCTGATATGCTGGTATATCATGTAGGTACATCAATGCATTGATCATGGACCAAATATTTTCTTGCTCATGAACAACAAACAAACAATTGGTTTATCTCTTACTTTCTAGAAATGAAAAAGATGTTGCTAAGCCAATTACAAAAAATTATTGTATTAGTTTCCACTTACAACATTAGTAATCCCAGGAATGAAATATAAAAAAAAAGCAGGCAAAAAGATGTGTGAACAATGAAATTATAAGAATGAAAATATTTGTGGATCAATTAGTAAATGCACCTCAATATGACACTTCTAAGTTTTATCAATCATTAGGATGACTAAACAAAAAATCATGAATGGAAGCAAACAGCAACAGACTACTGGGTCCTTCTCAGGGTGCTGTGCTGAGAGTGAAAAAAAGCAAACTACACAGGTGACTTACATAGAAATAATGATGAACTAAGATATTAAGGTGAGGTACACATACTACAATGAACTTGACATTTATAGAGGTACAAATTCTAAATGTCAGTTGTGTGTGAGGGATTAAGCTGCTGAGATCTGTCGGGGACAATACAGGTTCACCACCAAATTTCCAGCAACCGATGGTTTGGCACTTCCTTTAGTCCAGACGAAATTACGTGAGGGAACTTGAAATTACTGTGGCCACCAGACTAGTTTACTGGGCACCCACAGATGGCGTGTGTAGGGCGCGCTTACTTACATTCTTTACACTGCACTTGCTGGAGGTCATACCACAATTCTGTGAGATTCTTAGCTTGTTTTGCTTAAATTCAACCCTAGATATGACTTCTAAGACATACGATAGAGTCAGTCGTGGTGTTAAATGTAAACACCAGTCCATACTGATCCAAGATAAAGTAGAGCTGTTGAAAAAATGGACCATGGTCTTCATCAACTGTTTTTTACATATCAAAGGAAAACGAACTTGTTCATGAGTTGCTTGAGTATGCTAAAAGTGTTACAGAACCTGTTGCAAAGGACATGGCAAGTAATCTTAATGAAGAAAATCTAAGCAAGTGGATGAATGTCGACAATGAAACACCGATTGTGCATCATCCTACACTCTGAAATTATAGACACTGTTCTGAATGCTGATAAAAACACTGGAAGTGATGAAGATGACAGTGGTGAAGATGAAACAGATGTAGCTGAAAGACTTTCCATTGAAAAGTTAATTGAATTGACGAGTGAATTAATCAACAGGCTAGAGCAACATATCTTTATCATGAAACAAGAACTAATGAATTTTCATTTGATGCATGAAACATTACACAGGGAACAGTCTAGGCATATGAAGCAACTTCACTTGGATGAAATGTTTAAGAAGATAGCAAAGAAGAATGTGTCCCAAAGGAGTAAGCCTACCGGTACATATGTAAATCCCATGGCTTCAAGTACCCAAGATGTCTCATCTGCAACATCGGAAATCCAAGATAATACGATCAACTATGAAACAGACAGTAATTCTGGCTGCCCTCAACTTCCAGACCTTTGTGATTAGCTTGACAGTTCCAGTAAAAGTCGAAAATCTGCTATTTTGGGAGCAGCAGTGCTGCAGTATTCTTTGTAAGTGAAGAAATTAGTAAATTTGCATTTTATTTTTGTTTAATCTTGTTTACTTAGTACCTGTAATCTTGTTTCACTAATGTTCTATTGGACAAGTACCTGTATTTCACTTATCTATTTAATTTACATTTAATATTTGTTTAATTTAAATTTCTAGCACTCCATGGTATACACTAGACACATGGGAGATGTATGATTAGCGGGTTAGAGGTGTGTTGATAAATTAATATTACGTGACTACAGTTGGTCCGGCAAAATGGTTAATCTGGCAAGGCTTTGGGACCAAGAGTGCTGGAAAATCGGTGGTGTACCTGTAGCATGCTTTTCAGCAGTCGTGTATGTAACAACACCATACTCTTTTCCTTACAAGTAACATATACCGGTTCACACCTCACTTATTTTTTCACACAAGTACTCTTGCCAACTCCTGTATACTCATACAATTTAAGCATAATCACGAGAGTCCAACAAATCTATGGTCCCTAGTCCCTGATATCACGGGGTGCTAAGAATCTCTGGACTTCTGCTTGGCTCTACTACCAATGAGAGAGGGGGCTCTGATAGTTGTAGTTCTGACAACTACCACAAACTTTCCCTCTCTTAGACTTTACTCTTTTTCTACTCGCTACACCAACATATGTGTTCTGTCTAGTAACCTCTTCTCTCTTGATCACCAGCTGTCTAGTACCTCTCCTAATATCTTACTCCTCTCTGAAACACGTTTGTCTAATGATGTTCTCACTAGTCTCTTCTTCATGTCCAACAATAATCTTCACTAATGATTCCAGTTTAAAGGTGGTGTTTGTGCTTATTCCAACATAACACACCTGATGCATGCCTCAAGGACCTTGAGTCCTCAAACTTTGATGTTATATGGCTCAAAATCTGTCTCCCAACCACCACACTTTTCCTCTGTTCACCTATTACTCTCTTAATTCTACAAATTTCACATCTTTCATTGACTATTCAAAGTCCTGCCAGGAGACTATGGCATCCTGTTACCTGCAAGCCGAGATCCTCTACTTCAGGGATTTCACTGTTCACCTCTGGGGTTGGTTGAATTCCTCCCATACAAATGGTGGTGGGATTGATGGCCTCATGTTCTCCATTCTCAATGATTTAGAGGAAATCATCTCCCACTCTTCCCCTATTCTTGACTGGTATCACCACTCTCTAAATATTCTGAATCTGTTTTCTCCTTTAGTCTATCCTGCTGTATGCACACAATCTTGCCCCAAATGATTCATTTGCACACTATCATAAATGTATCTGTTTTAATGGCACCTCCCCTCCAGCAGCCCCTTCTAAGCATACATACTGGCACCTTAACAAAGTTCACTATAATAACTGGCATAACTTCTTTTATGAGTTTACTTGGGTAAATTACTCTTTTATGTGGTGATGCTTCTGTCTCTGCTAAACCCAAAGCAGAGGTTATTCTTGCAGGAATGGAACCATTTGTCCCTTCTTCCTCCAAGATGACTTCTTCTTCCAATCAGGCAAGGGATCATACATATCAGGCTTGGAAAAAGTCCTCCTTCCTCAGACTCCCAATCAGCTTTTATCATTGCCCATAATCTTTTCAAGCATGTTATGCATCAGGCAAAGTGTTCCTCTATTCAAAAGAAGTGCAATCACCTCTCCTTGTCATACACTTATAGGCCTTTAGATATCTCTAACAACTTCTTTACTTTTCTGGTCTGATGGTACTATTGATGTCTCTCTCATAGAGAAAGCAACCGTCTTTGGTTCCCTTTTCTCCTCTAATTCCACCTTGAATGACATTAACATTCCTTCACCCCCTGATGCTCCTCTCACTAATCCTATGCTCCTCCCCGTAACCTCTTTTTGAATTGTCCAAAAAGCACTTCTCTCTCTCTGGATACAAGCAAGGCTTATGTTCCTAATGGCATCCATCCCCATGTACTGAAAGTGTGCCTCTGAACTTGCACCTGTGGTTGCCTGTCTGTTCCATTTCTGTTTAAAAACCAAAACTTTTCCTTCTTCTTGGAAGCATGCATTGATACACCCCATCCCTAACAAGGGTGACTGTTTTGACCCCTCTTACTATCGTCCTACAGCTCTGATATCTGCCATTTCCAAAGTATTTGAATCCTTTTTCAATGCCCATATCCTTAGACACCTTAAAACTGAAAAGTCTTTTCTCTGATCACCAGTATGGATTCCATAAGGCAAGAACCACAGGAGGTATTCTTTCCTATCTTAATAATGTCTAGTCATCATCCCTGGAAGATTCTGGGGAGTTATGTGTAGATGTATTTGACATATCCAAAGCTTTCTACAAGGTATGACATCAGGGTCTCATCTCTACACTCCCTTCTTTAGGTTTCCCTCCTTCACTTTGCTCCTTCATATCTAGTTTCCTCTCTGGCCAATACATCTCTGTGGTTGTTGATGAACCAGCCTCCTTCCCTTCTCTATCAACAGCAGTGTACCTCAAGGTTTTGTCCTGTTCCACACACTTTTTCTCAACAATTTCCACACTTCCACAAATAACCAAATGCACTCATACAATGACGACTTAACAGTGCATAATACTGCATTCATCCACATCCTTCAATTTTGCTCCTTCTTCTCTCACTCACTCTGCATCTCATCTTGACACAGCTTCCTCAATAAATTCAGACTTGGAGAGGATATCTTAGTGGGGAAGATGAAATCTAGTTAAGTTTAATGGAAACACCATATTTTGGAAACAGCTGAGTCTGTCTCTAAGAATTTGTTGTCCAGTTTAGATATCGAAATTTCTTTTCTTCTGAACTGTTGCTCCATTTATACTAAGAATTGATTCATCCTTGTACAGACTAATGTTCTCAAATCTGGGGAGGTTCTTTCTCAGTATCCTTACTTGACAGAGTTGTGTCAAAAGCGATCAGACTTTTAAACTCTCCCAGGCTAACTTCCAGACTTGACCCACATGCCCTGTGCCACACTGTTGGTTCACTTCTCCTATTCTATAGGTATTACTTTGACTTTAACCTCAAGAGCTGGCTGCTTGTGTGCCCCAACCACTTGCTAGACCATACAATACTTGGCAAGCAGCTGTGTCACATGATGACTAAGTGGCTGTTGGCAACTCAAGGGTGGGCCATTTTGCTAACTGTTTCTTTCCCTACAACTCAAAGCTTTGGAACTCCTTAAATTCTCATGTCTTTTCCAATAACTATGATCTGGCACATTTCAAAAGACAGGTTTTTCTCTCTCTCCAAAATTTGTAAAAACTTTCCCTTGTCTCTCCTTTTTCCCCTTCATAATCTTTATATTTCAATTAAGGCCCCGCCATGATGTGGACTTTTCTCTGTGACTGGAGCCTCTAATGAAAAAAGAAAACAAAAAAAAAATACTAAAATAAAGATCTGAAAGGCTTATGAAAATTTGCCAGCCTTTTCACTGATACCAGAACAAAACTCTTGATATTTCTAACTGATTATTAGATATCAAAACTAGAAAGTTCTGTGCTGAATATCTGGTATACAACAAAAATGAAAGAGGAAACACAGTAGACAGTGGTGTCTTGCTGTTAGTTAAAGTCAACCTTAATCTGTACCTGAATAAAAAACTTACCAGTAGAATTAATGGGGTACAAAAGTTAGCTACCAAGAGGATTCCTGAATTGATAAATCCCATGAAAGCCATCTAGAAGGCCTAAATCTAACAAACTTAGAAAAGAGAAGGTCAAGAGGTTATTCAATGCAAACATTCAAATTAACAAAGGCTTTGACAATCTTCATGCAAGTAACTATCTAATGCCATATCTGTCAGATCTCACTTATAATAATGGATATGAACTAATGAGTAAAGGTTTCAATTCGAATGAAGATAAGAGCATTTCCTCAACATAACTGTTAACATATGGAATGGTTTACCAACAAGGGCAGCTGAAATACTTCACCTTAAACCCATAGATGACAATATCTATACCTCCATATCGGTCAAATTCAAAAGTATTTCTCATTATGTCATATGTTTCCTTTGCTTTTTAACTCTTTCAAAATAACAGCCTGAAAAGGGCTCAGTGGTCTGTTGCTGTCTGCTTTTCTTTGCAGCTTTTTGTGAAATCATCCTACTGTCAATAAAATCGAGACGTGTTAAAAGTAACTGCCCATCCTTAATCATGACTTAATCCATTGCATTATATATACTCATCTATATGATCGACAAGTTCATTCAACATCAATCATTACTGATTATCAAGGACCTCTGATGTACAACAGTTAGCATCACGCAAGCCTATGCCACATGGGATCAAACCCTGGTTGCCGTAGCCAGTCCACAGTCCAGCCAACTATTCATTCTACCTTGGGGAATGGTCAATATGGGTACCAGCCATAGGCTAGAGTGTACACATGTGTGTGCATGCATACATGTGAGTAAAGACTTAGTAAGGTTGAGATGGGGAAACACGAGTGTAAA
Source organism: Panulirus ornatus (assembly GCF_036320965.1). NCBI lineage: Eukaryota > Metazoa > Arthropoda > Malacostraca > Decapoda > Palinuridae > Panulirus > Panulirus ornatus. The sequence goes on along the minus strand of NC_092277.1, from coordinate 6,191,524 downwards.
GCTCTTTCCTTGTAATATGAAAACAGTAATCACAAAAATCATTAGTAAATGTATTGATAATATGGTGAGCTAAGAGTGATCATATCACTTGTTTTGTAGATTTAATAAAAACAAGTTTTTGTGTCTCAGTATATAGTGAAGCTAATAAATTACCAAACTTTTAATGATCTCATTATCAATATAGATGACCTTATTCAGAAAAAGGGGTGAACAGAGACTGATTGTCCAAGATCAATGGGCCACGATCCACGTGGGATAAAATAATTTATTTTTTTTTTTTTTTTTTTTTTATACTTTGTCGCTGTCTCCCGCGTTTGCGAGGTAGCGCAAGGAAACAGACGAAAGAAATGGCCCAACCCCCCCCCCATACACATGTACATACACATGTCCACACACGCAAATATACATACCTACACAGCTTTCCATGGTTTACCCCAGACGCTTCACATGCCTTGCTTCAATCCACTGACAGCACGTCAACCCCTGTATACCACATGACACCAATTCACTCTATTTCTTGCCCTCCTTTCACCCTCCTGCATGTTCAGGCCCCGATCACACAAAATCTTTTTCACTCCATCTTTCCACCTCCAATTTGGTCTCCCTCTTCTCCTCGTTCCCTCCACCTCCGACACATATATCCTCTTGGTCAATCTCTCCTCACTCATTCTCTCCATGTGCCCAAACCATTTCAAAACACCCTCTTCTGCTCTCTCAACCATGCTCTTTTTATTTCCACACATCTCTCTTACCCTTACGTTACTTACTCGATCAAACCACCTCACACCACACATTGTCCTCAAACATCTCATTTCCAGCACATCCATCCTCCTGCGCACATCTCTATCCATAGCCCACGCCTCGCAACCATACAACATTGTTGGAACCACTATTCCCTCAAACATACCCATTTTTGCTTTCCGAGATAATGTTCTCGACTTCCACACATTTTTCAAGGCTCCCAAAATTTTCGCCCCCTCCCCCACCCTATGATCCACTTCCGCTTCCATGGTTCCATCCGCTGACAGATCCACTCCCAGATATCTAAAACACTTCACTTCCTCCAGTTTTTCTCCATTCAAACTCACCTCCCAATTGACTTGACCCTCACCCCTACTGTACCTAATAACCTTGCTCTTATTCACATTTTCCCCTGGTTCCTTACCATTACTAGATCTATTAGTTTTCCTAAAGAAGAAAATTCCTTGCAGGTATTACTGAATATACTACCAAGTTAAGAGTAAATGTGAATAAGAGCAAGGTTATTAGGTACAGTAGGGTTGAGGGTCAAGTCAATTGGGAGGTAAGTTTGAATGGAGAAAAACTGGAGGAAGTAAAGTGTTTTAGATATCTGGGAGTGGATCTGGCAGCGGATGGAACCATGGAAGCGGAAGTGAATCATAGGGTGGGGGAGGGGGCAAAAATCCTGGGAGCCTTGAAGAATGTGTGGAAGTCGAGAACATTATCTCGGAAAGCAAAAATGGCTATGTTTGAAGGAATAGTGGTTCCAACAATGTTGTATGGTTGCGAGGCGTGGGCTATGGATAGAGTTGTGCACAGGAGGGTGAATGTGCTGGAAATGAGATGTTTGAGGACAATGTGTGGTGTGAGGTGGTTTGATCAAGTAAGTAATGTAAGGGTAAGAGAGATGTGTGGAAATAAAAAAAGCGTGGTTGAGAGAGCAGAAGAGGGTGTTTTGAAATGGTCTGGGCACATGGAGAGAATGAGTGAGGAAAGATTGACCAAGAGGATATATGTGTCGGAGGTGGAGGGAACGAGGAGATGTGGGAGACCAAATTGGAGGTGGAAAGATGGAGTGAAAAAGATTTTGAGTGATCGGGGCCTGAACATGCAGGAGGGTGAAAGGCGGGCAAGGAACAGAGTGAATTGGATCGATGTGGTATACCGGGGTTGACGTGCTGTCAGTGGATTGAATCAGGGAATGTGAAGCGTCTGGGGCAAACCATGGAAAGTTGTGTGAGGCCTGGATGTGGAAATTATTGTGGGCATTATTGCATGACAGCTAGAGACTGAGTGTGAACGAATGGGGCCTTTGTTGTCTTTTCCTAGCGCTACCTCACACACATGAGGGGGGAGGGGGATGGTATTCCATGTGTGGCGAGGTGGCGATGGGAATGAATAAAGGCAGACAGTGTGAATTGTGTGCATGGGTATATATGTATGTGTCTGTGTGTGTATATATATATGTACATTGAGATGTAAAGGTATGTATATTTGCGTGTGTGGACGTGTATGTATATACAAGTGTATGGGGGTGGGTTGGGCCATTTCTTTCATCTGTTTCCTTGCGCTACCTCGCAAATGCGGGAGACAGCGACAAAGCAAAATAAATAAATAAATTACCAAACAAACTATTAACCATCTCATCATCACTCAAAGATTATCATATTAAGGAAAAAGGGGTGAGCAGAAACTGGTTGTCTGAGATCAGCGAGTCAAGATCCTCATATGGGGTAAAATCAAGGGCACCCATTTATTTTTCTCTATTTTCACACTCCTGTTAGATCTAATAACCTTTCCTACAGAAGGAAAGTGTCTGCAGGTACAGTAACACATTAAGCATCAATTCTGGCAAGCAAAAAGACCAACTACAAGTCAACCAGGGCTTAGTGAAATGTAAGTAAAGAGATGGGTGAAGTCAAACCTGTCAACCTTACCTTACACCCACCTGGAGAGCCACACCCAATCCCTCTGATCCTAGCAGACCTCAACATAACACTATCCTGCTTCAACATAACCCAGAGGTAGCACAAGGGAAAATAAACATCCCTACGCCTGCTTCAACATCACCCAGAGATGGTCAAGGGGAAAATAAACGATGTCAAAAAGAAACTACTCAGCAATACAACATATGACCCATCAATACTACCGCCTTGGCAATATAACGTTTGACTTACAGGCATCAAGTAGTGAGCAAAATAACAATTGACTCACTGGTACCAAGTACTTAGCAAAATTTCAGTTTACAAGTACCAAAGGAATAACTTATGAATTTGGAAGAAATGCATAACAATGAACTTATCATATCTAGCAGAAGGTGATTTAGACTAGGGGAACATGATTTAGGGCATTACCTTTTATCTTATGATAACGGACAATGACAGTGGGGAAGGCTACAATATGAGAAAATGTATGGCCAAAGTATGGAAAAAACTTCTATAAATGAATAGAGCCTAAAAACTAAACTAACTTCACCTAGCAACCTATATTCATAATGTTTTCAACCATATATAAAAAATAAAGTGAAAATTGCCATTTGTATTTAAAGACTAGAAAGTTTGTTAACAATCTGTATTAACTGCCTCCAACTGTATCTAAATAATATGACAAAAAGAACATCTTTGCTATATTTCAATTGCAAAACTGATTATTATGGTAAATTTTGTCCCTTACATGCAATTGGTACGATTTTCATAGATTCTCTTGAATTTTCCTCATAGCTTATTTGATCCTTAAGGCCCTTCAATCACTTTTCATTGGAGGGAAATTTCTCCAAATGATGTTTCCTCAATAAAAATCTTTGCTGCTATGTAAAGTTTCATGAACAAATGTTTCACCCAAATCTGAGTAATTCATCAGTTTAGCAATGCATCAAAACTTTGGAAAATAGCTACATATAAGTTTTGGGTGCATTATATTTTTCCTTGTGATTAAAGAGACAGGAGCAGTATATCTTACTGAACAATATCAAGAGCCATTAACAGTGTGTCCATGAAAATATGGAGTTAATAAAAGAAAATATCATAAAAGAACTTATGAAACCCCTACTAACCTCCCTAACTGTCAATATTTATCTTCATCTTTCATGTTATCAAAATATACCAGTCGTTCTCACGAAAAAGCAGTGCCAATACGGCTCCAGATATCAACAAACAGATGAAGCAGTGTGATCACCAGCAGGAGAACAATATAATAATTCTTTTCTATTTAGCCATCATTTACCTACTAGATAGGGTTAGGCGAAGTTAGGTTGTGTTTACAAGAGAATTATCTACTGTAACATTAACATATTTTTTGATATGCATAACTCTACATGCCTTATCTAATATCATTTAATACAATATGCTCTAAATCATACTTCCAACTATGATTGTAAGCTTTACACACTACAATAGCACTGAGCAGTCAGGTTTCGAACAACTTCATTGACCCTGGGACCAGCCCGTTGGCTTCACAGAGTATTAACCTAATCCAAGCCTTGTAATTATCATAGGTATCAGTCATGAGAAGCTAACCATATCAGTGACCCAAATCCGCGTATTATCGCTTTGGAACTTGAACCTAACGTTACCACTGTCAACTATTTGGCCAAATAACCAATATACAAGAAGACATCATAAGGCAAACTGGCTGGTCGACCGTGAGATCACCTGAACATTATCAAGTTGTATTAACCTCACATAATCACCACTATCACATGTGATGACCTATTGCAATATCGGTACCAAATACTGTCACAATAAACACACTAAAAGTTTAATAAATGAAAATCACGACATTTTGGTGAGACTATCATTATGGTGTGCACCATTAAGAGCTACTGTAATGTTGACCTGCACAATTACCTTGTAGGAAGTGCTGTACTCTGCCACCAATGACTCATCTTGTAATAAGAAACTGCTTGTTGAAATCCATCATTCCTGACCAGTAGTAAACGTCGTAACCAAGAACCCCGAGACACAAGACACACAGCTGTACCCATTGTAAACAAACACAGGCAACGAACACACACGGATCACATACAACGTTTTTGTAAGTCATTTTCTTTTAAATGTTTTTCATGTCAAAATTAAAGCTCTTGTGTTGATAAAATGACTCGAATATTACTTCTCCCTAAATTCAAAAATTAAAGTAGACTACATAACAAAATTTTGATAACTCTAAAATTAGTTATAAATTGGCTAATCTACATGAAAAATATTTGCTAAAAAACTCACCTGCAAATAACGTTGTCTGGTTGTCCGGGACGATCTCATGTCTGATTGGACGATTAGGTTGGTCACAAGTTATGGACGATTAGGTTGGTCACAAGTTATGGACGATTAGGTTGGTCACAAGTTACGGACGATTAGGTTGGTCATAAGTTATGGACGATTAGGTTGGTCATAAGTTATGGACGATTAGGTTGGTCATAAGTTATGGACGATTAGGTTGGTCACAAGTTATGGACGATTAGGTTGGTCACAAGTTATGGACGATTAGGTTGGTCACAAGTTACGGACGATTAGGTTGGTCATAAGTTATGGACCATTAGGGTGGTCACAAGTTATGGACGATTAGGTTGGTCACAAGTTATGGACGATTAGGTTGGTCACAAGTTATGGACGATTAGGTTGGTCGCAAATTATGGACGATTAGGTTGGTCATACGTTATGGACGATTAGGTTGGTCACAAGTTATGGACGATTAGGTTGGTCATAAGTTATGGACCATTAGGTTGGTCACAAGTTATGGACGATTAGGTTGGTCACAAGTTATGGACGATTAGGTTGGTCATAAGTTATGGACGATTAGGTTGGTCACAAGTTATGGACGATTAGGTTGGTCACAATTTATGGACGATTAGGTTGGTCACAAATCATGGACGATTAGGTTGGTCACAAGTTATGGACCATTAGGGTGGTCAAAAGTTATGGACGATTAGGTTGGTCATAGGTTATGGACGATTAGGTTGGTCATAAGTTATGGACGATTAGGTTGGTCACAAGTTATGGACGATTAGGTTAGTCATAAGTTATGGACGATTAGGTTGGTCACAAATTATGGACCATTAGGTTGGTCATAAGTTATGGACCATTAGGTTGGTCATAAGTTATGGACCATTAGGTTGGTCATAAGTTATGGACGATTAGGTTGGTCACAAGTTATGGACGATCAGGTTGGTCACAAGTTATGGACGATTAGGTTGGTCATAAGTTATGGACGATTAGGTTGGTCATGAGTTATGGACGATTAGGTTGGTCATAAGTTATAGACGATTAGATTGGTCATAAATCATGACCATAACTTATGACCATTATGTTGGTCATAAGTTATGGACCATTAGGTTGGTCATAAGTTATGAACGATTAGGTTGGTCACAAGTTATGGACGATTAGCTTGGTCATAAGTTATGGACGATTAGGTTGGTCACAAGTTATGGACGATTAGGTTGGTCACAAATTATGGACGATTAGGTTGGTCATAAGTTATGGACGATTAGGTTGGTCACAAGTTATGGACGATTAGGTTAGTCACAAGTTATGGACGATTAGGTTGGTCATAAGTTATGGACGATTAGGTTGGTCACAAGTTATGGACGATTAGGTTGGTCACAAGTTATGGACGATTAGGTTGGTCATAAGTTATAGACGATTAGATTGGTCATAAGTTATGGACGATTAGATTGGTCATAAGTTATAGACGATTAGGTTGGTCATAAGTTATAGACGATTAGGTTGGTCACAAGTTATAGACGATTAGGTTGGTCACAAGTTATGGACGATTAGGTTGGGCATAAGTTATGGACGATTAGGTTGGTCATAAGTTATGGACGATTAGATTGGTCATAAGTTATGGACGATTAGGTTGGTCATAAGTTATAGACGATTAGGTTGGTCACAAGTTATAGACGATTAGTTTGGTCACAAGTTATGGACGATTAGGTTGGTCACAAGTTATGGACGATTAGGTTGGTCACAAGTTATGGATTTCGAAATGCTTCTATATTTTATATCCCAAATACAGTAGTTTACAAAATGCAATAGGAAAAGAGAACTAGTCACTTGCAAAACATACGGTATAAACAACTTTAACAATGAAACCAGCGGGAACATGAATACATGTACAATTTTCTCCATTATTGCTTCTAAAAGTAATGTGATTGTAGAGTCCATCTTGGAACTATCTTTAAAGAGAACCAACTGCTATGGGCACCCCAAGTCGCCATATAATATATTGTGTCAAGAGAGAAAAACCGTGTGAGCAGTCGCTTTTCCCAACATTATGTTGCCATGCAAACTTCCCAAGTGTTGCACCGAAGAAGAAGCAACACTTCACGATACAAGACGCAACACAGAAGAAGAAGAAGCAACACTTCACAATATGAAAAGCAACACAGAAGAAGAAGAAGAAGCAACACTTCACGATATAAGAAGCAACACAGAAGAAGAAGAAGCAACACAGAAGAAGCAACATTTCACGATATAAGAAGCAACACAGAAGAATATAAAACAACACTTCACGATATAAGAAGCAACACAAGAAGAAGCAACACAGAAGAAGAAGCAACACTTCACGATATAAGAAGCAACACAGAAGAATAAGAAGCAACACTTCACGATATAAGAAGCAACACAGAAGAAGAAGCAACACAAAAGAATAAGAAGCAACACTTCACGATATAAGAAGCAACACAGAAGAAGAAGCAACACTTCACGATATAAGAAGCAACACAGAAGAAGAAGCAACACTTCACGATATAAGAAGCAACACAGAAGAACAAGAAGCAACACTTTACGATATAAGAAGCAACACAGAAGAAGAAGCAACACTTCACGATATAAGAAGCAACATAGAAGAAGCAACACTTCACGATAAGAAGCAACACAGAAGAAGAAGCAACACTTCACGATATAAGAAGCAACACAGAAGAAGAAGAAGCCACACTTCACGATATAAGAAGCAACACAGAAGAAGAAGCAACACTTCACGATATAAGAAGCAACACAGAAGAAAAGAAGCAACACTTCACGATATAAGAAGCAACACAGAAGAAGAAGAAGCAACACTTCACGATATAAGAAGCAACACAGAAGAATAAGAAACAACACTTCACGATATAAGAAGCAACACAGAAGAAGCAACACTTCACGATATACGAAGCAACATAGAAGAATAAAAAGCAACACTTCACGATATAAGAAGCAAAACAAGAAGAAGCAACACTTCACGATATAAGAAGCAACACAGAAGAATAAGAAGCAACACTTCACGATATAAGAAGCAACACAGAAGAAGAAGCAACACTTCACGATATAAGAAGCAACACAGAAGAATAAGAAACAACACTTCACGATATAAGAAGCAACACAGAAGAAGCAACACTTCACGATATACGAAGCAACATAGAAGAATAAAAAGCAACACTTCACGATATAAGAAGCAACACAGAAGAAGCAACACTTCACGATATAAGAAGCAACACAGAAGAAGAAGAAGCAACACTTCACGATATAAGAAGCAACACAGAAGAAGAAGCAACACTTCACGATATAAGAAGCAACACAGAAGAAGCAACACTTCACGATATAAGAAGCAACACAGAAGAAGAAGCAACACTTCACGATATAAGAAGCAACACAGAAGAAGAAGCAGCAACACTTCACGATATAAGAAGCAACACAGAAGAAGAAGCAACACTTCACGATATAAGAAGCAACACAGAAGAAGAAGCAACACTTCACGATATAAGAAGCAACACAGAAGAATAAGAAGCAACACTTCACGATATAAGAAGCAACACAGAAGAAGGAGCAACACTTCACGATATAAGAAGCAACACAGAAGAAGCAATACTTCACGATATACGAAGCAACATAGAAGAATAAAAAGCATCACTTCACGGTATAAGAAGCAACAGAGAAGAATAAAAAGCAACACTTCACGATATAAGAAGCAACACAGAAGAAGAAGCAACACTTCACGATATAAGAAGCAACACTTCACGATAAGAAGAAGAAGCAACACTTCACGATATAAGAATACTGACCGAAAAAATAAGATTATTCATAATACATCGTTCACATTTTCATCTCGTTGAAGTAAATGAATGAATAAGATTTATGACTGATGACATTTGTAGCATTTGTCTCATCCGTTGATCTTTAGAGCAACATTATGTTATTCAAATGGAAATTATACATTTAACAAATATATTCTAAATTCACTTTAAGTTGAGAGCAATATCTGCACCACTGTCACGTTCAGTAAATTTCTCTCTGAGTCCATTGAACATTTGAGACGATCTGGCAACTAATGCTAAGCGGAATGTAGACTTTAAGCAAGTGAAAGAAATAAGAATGAATATATATATGAACCTTGAAATAAGAACCAATTCTAAAACTAAGATCAGTTGAAACTCTTAGATGAATTGAACCCAAACGTCAAGTGGGCCCAGTGTGACTGTATGTCTCATTGTGACATGCAAATTTCAAGGTACGTGAAAATGTTCTGCTATGGCAACCATCAACGTAGATACCCCACATGTTCTGCTATGGCAACCATCAACGTAGATGCCCCACATGTTCTGCTATGGCAACCATCAACGTAGATACCCCACATGTTCTGCTATGGCAACCATCAACGTAGATGCCCTACATGTTCTGCTATGGCAACCATCAACGTAGATGCCCCACATGTTCTGCTATGGCAACCATCAAGGCAGATGCCCCACATGTTCTGCTATGGCAACCATCAACGTAGATGCCCCACATGTATCCAACTATCTGGCTGACTGGACAAGCCTCCTTGAACCCAGGTTTAATAGTGAACTATTTGTTTAATGTTGTTGATAATAGATAAAAAAAAAAAAAAGAGTGGAATGAATCTAAGGTACCAAGTAAACAACGCTGGGTAGAATTATCTACTCATTTCAAAAAAGGATTTATCGGCAATCAGCATATGACATAAATATTTTTTGTCTCCCTGGAACTATTTCATTATTTGAACATCTTAAAGTACTTACCATCAAACCTTTGCAATCAACAAGTACAAATTTCATGCAAACATATTTGGAATCCTAGTTTAAGCTGTGCCTCTTGTTTTTCAATTCGTGGCCAAAATCAGCATTAAAGCAACAGCTTTGCATAAACACAACTAAATTTAATGAACTAATTTTGTTACACTAATAACAGTTCAATAATGCTAGTGAATTCAGCGTTTCTCTTTGCTCGAGTGCTTTTCGATAGCAAGCAAGCATACATTATCCCTTGGAGAGTGAGGAGGTCACAGGAATTTGTGTTTGGGATTGGAGAACGCTGAGAGGTTGTAGGTTTTCTGGCAGCAACTGCTGCGTAACGGTGTGGTTGGTTGGTTGGTGTGAAATGGGGGGAAGAGGAGTTGGAAGGTGGTCGGGCTTTGAGTTGTTCCCTCCTTGGCGGGCAATGTCCAGACAGCAGCAGTGTGTGGGTGTTTGTACTTTGCACAAATTGGTGTCTAGGCCTTGCATTGGTGATAGCCGTGACCAACCTCAACACAGTGACTTACAGCTCTTTGAGTCATGGCCGTTTTGCAGACACTTAAAACACTAGAATTTTCAGGTACTGGTTAGGTTTAACATTCTTGGCGGGCACTCGAGACCATTGGAAACAAAGTTCGATGGGAGAGTAGACGTCTGCATCAGTTGGATTCGTGCATTGAATTTGTAGAGAACGTGTAGTTAGTTTCAATACTTGCGTCACATGAATTTCTCTATTCTCCTGATCGAAAATCATAACAGTGTTAAGGGTCAGGATAGAGTCAATATTGGTGTGTAGTACAGTGCATCTAGCCAGGAGGGGCAGGTCATGTACACCTTTCCTAATCAGCGGATCAATTAGGGATTTGGATAAGATTGTTCGTTATCATTATTTAGGCAGACTTTGAAAAGTTGTTTGTTGAATTACCCTGCTGGGCCGTACTTTTGTGGTCTGGTAGACAACAGTTAATAATTCAGTGGTTGGGGAGTGGTGTACTGTGCGTACGTCGGGAGGAATAATGACGGTATCAGTGTGTACCGTGTAACGAGATGAGGAACCACAACCCCACATCCTTACATGATCACAGGCTACCCTGGTGGCTCGACGGTTAAAAACAAGTCGTCAGATCGGCAACGAATTCGCAGGATCAGAACCTGAGCTGGTCGCCCATTGACTAAATAAGGTAAGTGGTTGATTATATCAGGTGAAAGATCGTGTATCACGTTAACCAGGAACAGGTCCATAACAAACCTCACCTCCTCAGGAAATGAAATTCCAGAATGGAGTGGGGAAGCATGAGTAGAGCTGTTCAAGCTGTACGATCGCAGATGAGAAGGATGGTAGATGGTAAGTTGAACGATGATATTACACATCAGAGCGGGTAATTGACCGGAGATGGCGTGGTGTGGGGGAGGGGGATGCGCGGGGAGATTAGCGGGCACACGTCGAATTTTCCCCGGGCTGGAAGTTTTCTGTAGCTGTCTCCAGCTGGAAGAACCAACGCAGGAGACTATCCTCTTCTTGCTGACCTGATGCTTCCATCTCTGTATTGCAGGATTTTGGCGGACAAGAACTTCCTCGATCGACATCCACGAAGAAAGAGAGCGTGAGGTAGCTGAACTGGGGAGGAGTGAATGAATGATGGTGATGATAGAAAAGACCCTTTCAGAGAAGGGAAGAAAAGGAGGAGAAAATTGAAGATTCAGCTTAGAGCAAGTGAGATTTAGTAGAAGGTAAAGAACAGGGGCTCAACGCAACGTGCATTGGATGGGTTAGGTTAGGATAAGACAGGACAGAGCAATTGAGGAAGCAAGATAGCAGAGGAAGGGGTCATTTCTTTTTGAAGGAGGGAAAGAATATATGAGGAGAGGGGTGTATCTCTGACGCCAGACACTGGACATGCCTTTATATTCTCCGCGCGGATTCGGCTGGAAGGTCCTTCAGAGTTTTAGTCTTCTTGTATTAGTATATGGGATTTGGATAGTTCCAGGTGGTTCTGTTGAATAGATTGTTGGAGTTGTCTATTCCTAAGTGGTTATCGAAGACTAGTATCCAGCAGGAGTCATAGCCGAGACCGAGACGTTCCACTTGTCTATTGCAAAGTTGTCTCCACCAGATGTTTCAAGATGGCAGGCTCGCTTTCTCTTGGAGCTCTGTGTTCTCGGGCAATTCATTTTATTTTTTTTTTTAAAATTCACATTAGTGCTTTGGTTTGGATTATTTGGAGGGAGAAGATGTTTGTTTTGGCAGCGAGTTACACTGATGGTGGAGCGAAAGTAATCAATGGACGAATCCAGGGTTTCTTGACATACAACTTTTTAAGATTTGCATCTCTGAATCTGTTCAATTTCTCGTGCTCCGCCCCTGTAACAGCTGCCCTTGTTTGAACATGTTTGTTCATTCTTAGATGAACGTCATGATTTAGGCCCAGTACAATGTTGGTATGTGAGGCGGGTATGAGAAAATGACGGTAAATACGGAAGTGTGGGTAGACCTTGGTTACGCTCTCTCCGTCGTACGTTGAGGTAAGATATGTTGGATTTAGCAGCGTTTGATTATGTTCTCCATGTTAACTCCCATAACGGAACGTGGTCAATTACTTTCTGAGCTTTTCTAGTAATGCAAGCGGTGGTAATGGTGCTTATTAGTTGAATTACGTCATATGAGTATTGTAGGATCAAAGAGTCCGCGTATAGAGAGGTTCTGGTAGATCATTTGTGGACATACATAAAGAGCCCACTGGGGGCCAGTGCTGAGCCTTGTTACACCGGCAGTAATGGGGCAAGTTAATTGGAACACGGATTCTTGTATTTCATTGGCATTCTTTGGTTACTGAGGTAATTGGATAAGAGTTGGATGATGGGTCGTGGGAGTTGGCGTGAGTACTTGATTTGTACCTCAAGCCTTCGTGCCAGATAGTGTTAAAGACTTTCTTACATCTTTTTTAATAATGTGTCCGGGTGTTCAGTATATAGTTGGTGATTATGTTTCGTTCATCTTGGGTGATGTGGTCGTAAGCCAAACTCTTTATGTGAGAGGAGGCTGTTCTTCGTGGTGTTGTCCGAGTCTTTTGTTTAAGACTCAAATGTTTTCCTAGTGGACTTAAGTACACTAATTGTTCTGTAGTTAAGAAAGTCTTGGTTGGGTTTATTGGGTTTGGGGATCATTGTGGTTGTTGCAGTTTTGAAATTAGCTGGAACATAGCCTGAGGGTAGTACACACTGTAGAGGGCGGTAATGGCTTTTATTGTTTTATCAGGGAGATGTCATTAATGCCCGAGCTATCTAAGGCTATTTTGGGCGGTTTTAGAATTTTGACCTCGTTGAACGTCATAGGAGTTGTAAGTGGTCGTCTGTAAGGGACTGCAGGTGTAATATGTGCCGTGTCAAGGCGGCTTTAAGGTGAAGAAGGCAGAGGGACTGAGAAAAACAGCGTTTTCATATGTGGCGCCGAGCTAGTGTTATTGTTCTAACAATACAGAATTACACCTTAATCCCGTGCATTATGACAAGTCCTTTTAAAAGAAGTATGATATAATTGCCTGCTACAAAAGCAACAAATAATACAGGTATAATGTCATATAATGAAAATATAATTTGCATATAAACTTTACATCTTTTTCCATTACAAACAAAAAAAATAACTATATAAACTGCACAACATTACTCACAGATATGCAAAGTACATAGATTACTTTTACATCATACATTTGTAGATCGAACCTCTTAGGGGGTTGTACTAGTTTACCTCTAGATGTTCTAACCTCACTGGAATCATGCTTCCTTATTTGTTGTGTCCACTGCGCTTGTCACTTCTTCCGGTTCAGTTCGTCAACTGTTGATTCCTGTTACAGAACCTTTTCCTTCATGACACATCAATTAGTTCGTCATCATAACCACTGGCATGTTTTAGAGAATTTGGGCTTTCTGCTGTCTTATGCAGTTGCTGAATATTTCCTGTAAATCTGATCATTATTCTTACCAAATATGATCAAGGAGCAACCAACCACTATACCCTATTATAACTCTACTTGTTCTGTCATAGATTCTAGCCACATTTCCCTCTTCCAGTTCAGCCCGTAGCTTGTGTCTTGAAGCAGGTGTCTGATGGTGAGTGGGTCTTGTGTCTGGTCGTAACAAGGCTTCAGAAGTGGGGAGTGTGGTTCATGTTCTTCTTCCAAACAATCACTGTCTGAGGCTTGCTGTCCCCACAACAGAAGTATTTCTATAACCCAGTACACTGAGACAAAGTTCCTCTATTGTCTGTACACTTTTTTTCTGCCAGGCCATTCATTACTTTTTGGATAATGGGGGATGAAGTTGTGTGGTCTATTCAATATGACTTACAGAACTCTTTAAATTCTACAGCTGTGAACTGTGGGCCATTGTCACTGTGAATAGTCTGAGCTATTCTGTACCCAGCAAAATTATACATTATATCACAATAGTACTGGAATGAGTATATTCTGACAAGTCAGACTCAAAATATTTGCTGTAATAATCAACAAGCAACAGGTACCTCTTCCCTTTCATCTCAAATACATCAGCTCCAAGTTTTTGCCAAAGGAGTTTTGGGACTTGAGGCATCAATGGTTGCCTTGCTTGGTGGTTACCATAAGCACTACAGGTGTCACAACCACTAATCACATCCTTAAGTTCACCTCCCATTCCAGGCCAATACACAAGATCTCTCGCTATCCTTAGAGACTTTTCTATACCTTGATGGGATTTATGAATGTGTTTGAGGGCCTTCTTATTTCCTTAGGCACTATGATTCTGTTCATTTTATGCAGCATTCCATCTACATAACTTAGCTCATCTCTGTCATTCCAAAAGGCATGGATTTCTCGTGGAGTGTCTCTTACAATCAGGACATCCTAGCTGTTCATGAGTTACTAGATTTACTTCAACCACTACATCATCATTTTGCACTTCTTCAGCCTAGCTGACTCTACTCAGAACATGTTCTTCCCTTTCTTATTATGGACCTCTAAGGAATAGTTCTGCAGTTGGAGAAGCATCCTCTGTAACCCAGGAGGAGCAGATGACAAGGACTTCTTAAAAATACTCTCTAAGGGTTTATGATAAGTCTCTACAACTACTTTACTTCTCCCATACAAATTTGAAAGAAATTTCTCAGCTCCAAAAACAATGGCCAACAACTCCTTTTCAATTTGAGCATAATGTTTATGAGTTTAAGTTCGGGACTTGGCAGCAAAGGCAATAGTCTGATCTTCCTGAAGAATACAAGCCCTTACAGCTTACCCTGAGGCACATCAACAGTCAAGGTTACAGGCTTAGATACATCACAATACATCAAAACTGTTGCTTCACACACCATTTGCTTGAGTTTCAGAAAACATTTCTCTTGTGGATCATCCCATTCAAATTCAGTGTACATCTCCAGTAACCTTCGAGGGAAAGATTGAACACGTTCTTCAATATCACGAGTTAGTATAACGGGTTCTATTGTCTAGCCAATGTCAAGTGATGACCACAATACGTGATGGAGGTTGTTAATGATGTAGGCCGCTCACAACCTCCTAATGTCATCCTTGCTGATTCTTGCCAGCTGGTGGTGCTACTTATAGTGTTGGTGGTATGGTGCCATCATCATGCTACACTGCCACTGTGTCACCAGGTAATGGTAAGTGTTGTTGTAGTGGCACTCTTGTCCTGGAGCAGCAAGTGTACCACACTTGGCCATGTGTTGTCCTGACTGCTGCTACCATGGTCAACTTCCCCATCTGGGCCAGTAATGACCCAGTGATGAGCAACCTGCTAAACCTGACCTGTATTTTGTCCTACTTTATGCCACTAGCACCATGACAGGCTATTGTCTGTCCTCCTGCCATTATGATATACTGGTTTTCCTGCTGACACTATGACGGTTCATTATTGTCCTGCTGCTTCTAGTGTTAGGCAGTGTAAGACATACCGGATGCTCTGTAACACCATATTTACTGTTGAAGATTTTCCTTATTCTATCTTTTCATTTAAGATTGTTTTGCTCTTCCCGTTTTTCCTAAAATTGTCCTGCTAGAAATTAGTAGAGGTTAGGGTGAGAGAATGGGGTATAGGGCCTCTTGAAGTGGTCCTATATTGGCCGTGCCTCGCTATATCAGATGGGCACTGGTAATGAACCAGTCATTACAGCAGACCAATTTACCTTCTGGGCATGAGAGGTTGTTACTGTTGTAGTACAGGTTGAGGCCAGATATACATTGCCATTCCAGTACAATATTCAGTTACGTGACACCTGTGTTACCAGTTACGGTCTGTGAACATTACATCTTCCTGACAGCTTCAGTTCATGTGTCTGGAAGCATCAGTAACACCGTAGTGCTCCCACATGGAAGCATCAGCAACACCGTAGTGCTCCCACATGGAAGCATCAGTAACACCGTAGTGCTCCCACATGGAAGCATCAGTAACACCGTAGTGCTCCTACATGGAAGCATCAGTAACACCGTAGTGCTCCTACATGGAAGCATCAGTAACACCGTAGTGCTCCCACATGGAAGCATCAGTAACACCGTAGTGCTCCCACATGGAAGCATCAGTAACACCGTAGTGCTCCCACATGGAAGCATCAGTAACACCGTAGTGCTCCTACATGGAAGCATCAGTAACACCGTAGTGCTCCTACATGGAAGCATCAGTAACACCGTAGTGCTCCTACATGGAAGCATCAGTAACACCGTAGTGCTCCTACATGGAAGCATCAGTAACACCGTAGTGCTCCCACATGGAAGCATCAGTAACACCGTAGTGCTCCCACATGGAAGCATCAGTAACACCGTAGTGCTCCCACATGGAAGCATCAGTAACACCGTAGTGCTCCCACATGGAAGCATCAGTAACACCGTAGTGCTCCCACATGGAAGCATCAGTAACACCGTAGTGCTCCCACATGGAAGCATCAGTAACACCGTAGTGCTCCCACATGGAAGCATCAGTAACACCGTAGTGCTCCCACATGGAAGCATCAGTAACACCGTAGTGCTCCTACATGGAAGCATCAGTAACACCGTAGTGCTCCCACATGGAAGCATCAGTAACACCGTAGTGCTCCCACATGGAAGCATCAGTAACACCGTAGTGCTCCTACATGGAAGCATCAGTAACACCGTAGTGCTCTCACATGGAAGCATCAGTAACACCGTAGTGCTCCCACATGGAAGCATCAGTAACACCGTAGTGCTCCCACATGGAAGCATCAGTAACACCGTAGTGCTCTCACATGGAAGCATCAGTAACACCGTAGTGCTCCCACATGGAAGCATCAGTAACACCGTAGTGCTCCCACATGGAAGCATCAGTAACACCGTAGTGCTCCCACATGGAAGCATCAGTAACACCGTAGTGCTCCTACATGGAAGCATCAGTAACACCGTAGTGCTCCCACATGCAAGTGTCAACTCCACCATGGCACACACGACTCGTGCATGCATCTCACATTAAGCCATAACGTTGGTGGACCATCACTTACTACCACCCACCCATGATAGGTGGGCTCGCCTGGTGTGCTATACAATCTCAAGCTCATCCACTATAACTCTGGATGACCTGGTCCTGCACAGCTGCTGCACAAGTCAAGTTTCTATCTCGTTAATGTCCCAAGAAAATTGATGCGAAAATTGAGCTTTCTTAGAATGAATTAAGATTTATCCTCATTGATATCATAATTGATCATCGAGTTCACATGAAACATAATACATCATCCAGCAGTGGTCTTACCTGGATGACCTCTCCCATACATCATCCAGCAGTGGTCTCACCTGGATGACCTGTCCCATACATCATCCAGCAGTGACCTTACCTGGATGACCTCTCCCATACATCATCCAGCAGTGGTCTCACCTGGATGACCTCTCCCATACATCATCCAGCAGTAGTCTCACCTGGAAGACCTCTCCCATACATCATCCAGCAGTGGTCTTACCTGGATGACCTCTCCCATACATCATCCAGCAGTGGTTTCACCTGGATGACCTCTCCCATACATCATCCAGCAGTGACCTTACCTGGATGACCTCCCATACATCATCCAGCAGTGGTCTCACCTGGATGACCTCTCCCATACATCATCCAGCAGTGGTCTCACCTGGATGACCTCTCCCATACATCATCCAGCAGTGACCTTACCTGGATGACCTCTCCCATACATCATCCAGCAGTGACCTCACCTGGATGACCTCTCCCATACATCATCCAGCAGTGGTCTCACCTGGATGACCTACCCCATACATCATCCAGGAGTGACCTCACCTGGATGACCTCCCATACATCATCCAGCAGTGGTCTCACCTGGATGACCTCTCCCATACATCATCCAGCAGTGACCTTACCTGGATGACCTCTCCCATACATCATCCAGCAGTGGTCTTACCTGGATGACCTCTCCCATACATCATCCAGCAGTGGTCTCACCTGGATGACCTCTCCAATGCATCATCCAGCAGTGGTCTCACCTGGATGACCTCTCCCATACATCATCCAGCAGTGGTCTTACCTGGATGACCTCTCCCATACATCATCCAGCAGTGGTCTTACCTGGATGACCTCTCCCATACATCATCCAGCAGTGACCTTACCTGGATGACCTCTCCCATACATCATCCAGCAGTGGTCTCACCTGGATGACCTCTCCCATACATCATCCAGCAGTAGTCTCACCTGGAAGACCTCTCCCATACATCATCCAGCAGTGGTCTTACCTGGATGACCTCTCCCATACATCATCCAGCAGTGGTCTCACCTGGATGACCTCTCCCATACATCATCCAGCAGTGGTCTTACCTGGATGACCTCTCCCATACATCATCCAGCAGTGGTCTTACCTGGATGACCTCTCCCATACATCATCCAGCAGTGACCTTACCTGGATGACCTCCCATACATCATCCAGCAGTGGTCTCACCTGGATGACCTCTCCCATACATCATCCAGCAGTGGTCTCACCTGGATGACCTCTCCCATACATCATCCAGCAGTGACCTTACCTGGATGACCTCTCCCATACATCATCCAGCAGTGACCTCACCTGGATGACCTCTCCCATACATCATCCAGCAGTGGTCTCACCTGGATGACCTCTCCCATACATCATCCAGCAGTGACCTTACCTGGATGACCTCTCCCATACATCATCCAGGAGTGACCTCACCTGGATGACCTCCCATACATCATCCAGCAGTGGTCTCACCTGGATGACCTCTCCAATACATCATCCAGCAGTGGTCTTACCTGGATGACCTCTCCCATACATCATCCAGCAGTGGTCTCACCTGGAAGACCTCTCCCATACATCATCCAGCAGTGGTCTTACCTGGATGACCTCTCCCATACATCATCCAGCAGTGGTCTTACCTGGATGACCTCTCCCATACATCATCCAGCAGTGGTCTCACCTGGATGACCTACCCCATACATCATCCAGCAGTGACCTCACCTAGATGACCTCTCCCATACATCATCCAGCAGTGGTCTCACCTGGATGACCTCCTCATACATCGATCAAACTGGCAGTTCCTCGTCATCCAGTATGAGTTGGCCCCCCTCAATATGACACTTGGAATTAAGATGTTTGGATTGTCTTTAGTAATGATGGCAGATGTTGGAGTAGTTCAAGATCACAGCTCTCGTCACTGACTTTGTCTCAACCTCATGATCACTTTTAAGTGACACTAACTGTTTGAATATTACTCTTTAACATTGTCATGAACGAGGCATCATGGCATTCTAGAGTCTTAACTAAGAAGTTATTGACCTAAGCATCATCAGTCATGAGGCAGCGAGATATGTTGATATTTGTGGGATCTTCTCTCCAACACCTCGACTGGCACCAACATGGCATAGTGTAAGATGGCTCTACTACCCATCGCAGACTGACGGATTTCCCAGCTATAAGAGACGTAGTTCATCATGATCGTCTGTCTTGAGGAGATGGCAATTTGGAGGTGGATTGTGGTTAATGATTCACTGGGTCGTTAACCTGCATCACGGAGGGTTAACAGACTCTTAAGGGACGTGTTAGAGGATGAGGTGTCTTGCTAAAGGTTCAGCTGAGTGTTGTGTTGACATGTCATGTAGCAGCCTTTGTGAGGAGTGTGTGACTCGACCTATATAGTGCTACGTGACCTGGACCTGGTCGTGCGTGTTGTAGGTTAGCCTCACATGACCTCCACTCACCACACAATAATGGTCCACTTCTCTAACAACCGGCTCGACCATGATCGCTGAGTCACAATGATTTCATATGATTCTGTTCCTTTGTGTTTAGACATGTTAGGCTGTGTGGTGAATCTATTGTAACCTTAGCCGGAAAACTCGAAGTCCACTGATGGAATTCGTCACTACTTCTATGTAGCTTTAGTGCTGGACCGACTGTAATAACAACTTCTCTCACAACCAAACCTGCAGTTGACATTAGCTTGTCACGAGGGAAAGGTTGTATGTTGTAGGAATATCCCCAGTGTGTACGTGAGTTCTCCTGCCTTCCACAAACACACACACGAGTGTGTACAACTCTCTTCCTTTAACACACAAATAGTCATCCTACACTGAGCTCAACGTGTAGACTCAGTGTGTAATTAGTCCATCATAATTGTTGCCTTCCTTTGCTGTTGTTGAGATTGTTTCCTTTGCTTACCGCTTCACCCACTATTTGTGTTGACCATCGTAAGAACTTGCTTGTTAAGTTAAGAACAGTCATGAAGAGGTTACAGAGAATGGATGGGTCCTCTCAGCATGGGCCATTATGGAAAATATCCCTGGGGATAGGGGTGAAAGAATACTTCCCACGCATTCCTCACGTGTCGTAGAAGGCGACTAAAGGGGACGGGAGCGGGGGGGGGGGGGGCTAGAAACCCTCCCCTCCTTGTATTTTAACTTTCTAAAAGGGGAAACAGAAGAAGGAGTCACGTGGGGAGTGCTCATCCTCATCGAAGGCTCAGATTGGGGTGTCTAAATGTGTGTGGATGTAACCAAGATGAGAAAAAAGGAGAGATAGGTAGTATGTTTGAGGAAAGGAACCTGGATGTTTTGGCTCTCAGTGAAACGAAGCTCAAGGGTAAAGGGGAAGAGTGGTTTGGGAATGTATTGGGAGTAAAGTCAGGGGTTAGTGAGGGGACAAGAGCAAGGGAAGGAGTAGCACTACTCCTGAAACAGGAGTGGTGGGAGTATGTGACAGAGTGTAAGAAAGTAAATTCTAGATTGATATGGGTAAAACTGAAAGTTGATGGAGAGAGATGGGTGATTATTGGTGCATATGCACCTGGGCATGAGAAGAAAGATCATGAGAGGCAAGTGTTTTGGGAGCAGCTAAATGAGTGTGTTAGTGGTTTTGATGCACAAGACCGCGTTATAGTGATGGGTGATTTGAATGCAAAGGTGAGTAATGTGGCAGTTGAGGGAATAATTGGTATACATGGGGTGTTCAGTGTTGTAAATGGAAATGGTGAAGAGCTTGTAGATTTAAGTGCTGAAAAAGGACTGGTGATTGGGAATACCTGGTTTAAAAAGCGAGATATACATAAGTATACGTATGTAAGTAGGAGAGATGGCCAGAGAGCGTTATTGGATTACGTGTTAACTGATAGGCATGCGAAAGAGAAACTTTTGGATGTTAATGTGCTGAGAGATGCAACTGGAGGGATGTCTGATCATTATCTTGTGGAGGCAAAGGTGAAGATTTGTAGGGGGTTTTCAGAAAAGAAGAGAGAATGTTTGGGTGAAGAGAGTGGTGAGAGTAAGTGAGCTTGGGAAGGAGACTTGTGTGAGGAAATACCAGGAGAGACTGAGTACAGAATGGAAAAAGGTGAGAACAAATGACATAAGGGGAGTGGGGGAGGAATGGAATATGTTTCGGGAAGCAGTGATGGCTTGCGCAAAAGATACTTGTGGCATCAGAAGCGTGGGAAGTGGGTTGATTAGAAAGGGTAGTGAGTGGTGGGATGAAGAAGTAAGGTTATTAGTGAAAGAGAGAGGCATTTGGACAATTGCAGAGAAAAAATGCAAATGAGCAAGAGATGTATAAAAGAAAGAGGCAGGAGGTCAAGAGAAAGGGGCAAGAGGTGAAAAAGAGGGCAAATGAGAGTTGGGGTGAGAGAGTATCATTAAATTTTAGGGAGAATAAAAAGATGTTTTGGAAGGAGGTAAATAAAGTGCGTAAGACAAGGGAGCAAATGGGAACTTCAGTGAAGGGGGCTAATGGGGAGGTGATAACAAGTAGTGGTGATGTGAGAAGGAGATGGAGTGAGTATTTTGAAGGTTTGTTGAATGTGTTTGATGATAGAGTGGCAGATATAGGGTGTTTTGGTCAAGGTGGTGTGCAAAGTGAGAGGGTTAGGGAAAATGATTTGGTAAACAGAGAAGAGGTAGTAAAAGCTTTGCGGAAGATGAAAGCCGGCAAGGCAGCAGGTTTGGATGGTATTGCAGTGGAATTTATTAAAAAAGGGGGTGACTGTATTGTTGACTGGTTGGTAAGGTTATTTAATGTATGTATGATTCATGGTGAGGTGCCTGAGGATTGGCGGAATGCTTGCATAGTGCCATTGTACAAAGGCAAAGGGGATAAGAGTGAGTGCTCAAATTACAGAGGTATAAGTTTGTTGAGTATTCCTGGGAAATTATATGGGAGGGTATTGACTGAGAGGGTGAAGGCATATACAGAGCATCAGACTGGGGAAGAGCAGGGTGGTTTCAGAAGTGGTAGAGGATGTGTAGATCAGGTGTTTGCTTTGAAGAATGTATGTGAGAAATACTTAGAAAAGCAAATGGATTTGTATGTAGCATTTATGGATCTGGAGAAGGCAAATGATGAGTTGATAGAGATGCTCTGTGGAAGGTATTAAGAATATATGGTTTGGGAGGCAAGTTGTTAGAAGCAGTGAAAAGTTTTTATCGAGGATGTAAGGCATGTGTACGTGTAGGAAGAGAGGAAAGTGATAGGTTCTCAGTGAATGTAGGTTTGCGATAGGGGTGTGTGATGTCTCCATGGTTGTTTGATTTGTTTATGGATGGGGTTCTTAGGGAGGTGAATGAAAGAGTTTTGGAAAGAGGGGCAAGTATGCAGTCTGTTGTGGATGAGAGAGCTTGGGAAGTGAGTCAGTTGTTGTTCCCTGATGATACAGCGCTGGTGGCTGATTCATGTGAGAAACTGCAGAAGTTGGTGACTGAGTTTGGTAAAGTGTGTGAAAGAAGAAAGTTGAGAGTAAATGTGAACAAGAGCAAGGTTATCAGGTACAGTAGAGTTGAGGGTCAAGTCAACTGGGAGGTAAGTTTGAATGGGGAAAAACTGGAGGAAGTAAAGTGTTTTAGATATCTGGGAGTAGATCTGGCAGCGGATGGAACCATGGAAGCAGAAGTGAATCACAGGGTAGGGGAGGGGGCGAAAATTCTGGGAGCCTTGAAGAATGTTTGGAAGTCGAGAACATTATCTCGGAAAGCAAAAATGGGTATGTTTGAAGGAATAGTGGTTCCAACAATGTTGTATGGTTGCGAGAGGTGGGCTATGGATAGAGTTGTGCGCAGGAGGGTGGATGTGCTGCAAATGAGATGTTCGAGGACAATATGTGGTGTGAGGTGGTTTGATCGAGTAAGTAAAGTAAGGGCAAGAGAGATGTGTGGAAATAAAAAGTGTGGGGTTGAGAGAGCAGAAGAGGGTGTTTTGAAATGGTTTGGTCACATGGAGAGAATGAGTGAGGAAAGATTTTGGAGAGAATGAGTGAGGAAAGATTGACCAAGAGGATATATGTGTCAGAGGTGGAGGGAACGAGGAGAAGTGGGAGACCAAACTGGAGGTGGAAAGACGAAATGAAAAAGATTTTGAGTGATCGGGGCCAGAACATGCAGGAAGGTGAAAGGCGTGCAAGGAATAGAGTGAATTGGAATGATGTGGTATGCCGGGGTCGACGTGCTGTCAATGGATTGAACCAGGGCATGTGAAGCGTCTGGGGCAAACCATGGAAAGTTCTGTGGGTTCTGGATGTGGAAAGGGAGCTGTGGTTTCGGTGCATTATTACATGACAACTAGAGACTGAGTGTGAACGAATGGGCCTTTGTTGTCTTTTCCTAGCGCTACCTCGCACACATGAGGGGGGAGGGGGTTGCTATTCCATGTGTGGCGAGGTGGCGATGGCAATAAATAAAGGCAGACAGTATGAATTATGTACATGTGTATATATGTATATGTCTGTGTGTGTGTATATATGTATACATTGAGATGTATAGGCATGTATATTTGTGTGTGTGGACATGTATGTATAAACATGTGTATGTGGGTGGGTTGGGCCATTCTTTCGTCTGTTTCCTTGCGCTACCTTGCTGACGCAGGAGACAGCGACAAAGCAAAATAATAAATGATAATAATAATAAAAAAAAGTGACTGGCTGCTCAGGACAACTAACTGCCATGGCAATGAAGAATGCTTCGCTGACTAGTGGTGCCACACCAGAGATGATGACACGTGTGTGAGGTTCACCTGACTAGGTGAGGTAGAGGTGCCAGGTGGTGTGCAAACACCTGCACAATATTGGTCTGGAAACTCTCTTACCAGAACGACTGGGCATGAGAGAGAGTTGGCTACATGGTTCAGAAACAGTAGCCATCTACACTCATATGTTATTTATTGTTCATGTGGCAAAAATAACATTAGCAACCATATATACAAATGAAGAGAACTTACTTGAAAGAAATACATTTTTAGCGAACTGAACGGTGTGTTTTACTGGAAAGTCAAAGAAAATCGTAATGCAGATACATGTTGACGAATTAAATACCCATATGTATCCACAGAGTTTCTTGTCCCCACAGGGTTTATTATGACCACACTGTTTATATGATCACATTGTTTATATGACCACAGTGTTTATAACGTATTCTCAGTTTCTACTGTCCCCACAGGGTTTATTGCTCCCAGTGTTTACTGTACCCATGTATTCTGTTTACTCATAAAGTTTACTGTACCCATACTATAACCAGAATGTTTATATTAATTGTAGCCACAAGGTTTACAGTAACAGTGTTTAGTGCAGCCGTAGGTTTGATGTTATTGTTGGGGCGTCAGGACTTGGTTGTGCCATGTGTTTATGTTTGGGTTGGTGATGTAGGAGAATACAAGGGTCTTGCAGAGGAGAGCAGGTCAGTAGTGGGTCTAATGTGGAGGTGGTAGGGATGGTGTTGAGGCTTGGCTGGTGAGGCGGTTACTGATGACTGGTGGAAGATGGCAGGGAAAAACTGCACAAGTTGGTTTCTGTGCTTGGGAGAATGTCAGAAAGGAGAAAGTTGAGAGGAAATGTAAAATGAAAGCAAGTTATTAGGCTTAGAAGTGGAGAGAGACAGATGAGTTGGGTTGTGTTTGAAATGAGAAAACTTGAGAGGAAGTGAAATGTTTTAGACACCTGGAAGTGAACATGGTCAGGCATGGAACCAAGGCACCTGATGTGAGTCATATGGTGGGTGAGGGGACGACCTGATGTGAGTCATATGGTGGGTGAGGGGACGACCTTAGGTGAGTCATATGGTGGGTGAGGGGATGACCTGATCTGAGTCATATGGTGGGTGAAGGGACGACCTGATGTGAGTCATATGGTGGGTGAAGGGATGACCTTATGTGAGTCATATGGTGGGTGAGGGGACGACCTGATGTGAGTCATATGGTGGGTGAGGGGATGACCTGATCTGAGTCATATGGTGGGTGAGGGGACGATCTGATCTGAGTCATATGGTGGGTGAGGAGACGACCTGATGTGAGTCATATGGTGGGTGAGTGGACGACCTGATGTGAGTCATATGGTGGGTGAGGGGACGACCTGATGTGAGTCATATGGTGGGTGAGGGGATGACCTGATGTGAGTCATATGGTGGGTGAGGGGACGACCTGATCTGAGTCATATGGTGGGTGAGGGGACGACCTGATGTGAGTCATATGGTGGGTGAGGGGATGACCTGATGTGAGTTATATGGTGGGTGAGGGGACGACCTGATGTGAGTCATATGGTGGGTGAGGGGACGACCTGATCTGAGTCATATGGTGGGTGAGGGGACGACCTGACCTGAGTCATATGGTGGGTGAGGGAACGGCCTGATCTGAGTCATATGGTGGGTGAGGGGACAACCTGATATGAGTCATCCACCTACTCACCTCCAGCCCATCAGATCTCACTATTTGGAAATCATGATCCCCAAACCAGTGACAGTCAAAGCAAGGACACAGGAAAGAGTTTTCAAGAATCAGAAGGAAATGGCAGGGCAAGATATGAAAACTAGAGGAAAATAAGAATAAGAATACATCTAAAACAAATATGGATACCTAAAATGGAATCCAACTCTCTGAAAGAAGAATTCCTGGAGCCACACAGGATAGACACAATAATGTCCACACTAAAGTAGCACCAAACAAAGGTGGAAAACAAGTCCTTACAATCCCTTGTCTTGACTTTCTCCAACAAAAGCTTTCAGATTAAGAGACCACCTTTTTCAAATCATATGTTGTTGTATCAAACCCAGGTTGAGTCAATCATACAAGTTCCTATATCCAGAGATATATTCCTTGCTGAAAGGCTCTTAAAAATTCTGGGTGCACAAATAAAGCTCCCCTCAATAATCTCAGGAAAAGTAAAAAATCTCTCATGATGTTTCATCGGGCTCAAGGCATGATGCTCTCTTGATGAAATCTTTCAAGGGCAGATGACATAAGAGGTATTTCTAAATTGCATAAATTTCTTTATCAGCCAAAAACCTTGAGTTTAGGGTCATCTTGACCCATACGAGATTGCTGTTCAAGACAAGCAACTGGTCTCCATAGAGAGAAAAACTGGAGATGTTTATCCCAACAGGGGCCTGTCCGATAACAGTAATATGAAAATCCTGAGGGAGGAGTTCTTGAGGGGTGCACTTATGAATGGCATAATTTCTGTGATAAAAGGCAAAAGAACTTAAATATAAGGCATTAGTAACATTCAAGACATCAGTTTCTTCAAGACTGCAATGTTTATCAGAGTTTTCAGACCAACTGGAAATGGTTACGAGTAGAAGGGCAAATGTTATATACAAGATCATCTGTTTGACTTTTCCCAAACCTCCGCCTGTAGAAGTGTTTGAGAAAATTTGTATGAGTAAATTCCAAAGTTCAGTATTGAGTGGTTAGTCTTGAAAAAAAAAAAAAAAGTGATCCAGAGGGATTTAAGGTTATCAAATGAAGAGTATGTTACAGGTGAGGGAGTCACTGGCACCAGGGTTGTTGTCCCACATTGGGGCTATCAGTGTTATTAAACCCTGAAAACCAGCCAGTCTGAAAAAGAAAATCCAGGAAGATGAACTGAGGGAAAAAGATTAATAGGATTCCAATGATTCATTAATTTCAATCTGAAGAGTTAGCATTGGTCATAGCTGCTCCTACATTTAAAACTAGTGAAACACAAAACAAGTAATGCACTGGTTCTAGTGGTAAGGAGATCCACTTGGGGAGGGAAGGGCAATAAATATTATTACTATTGACAATGTATATGAGCTTACTTGGACATATGCCAATGTACCCCTTAAAAATATGAAGCTTTGCAAGACAACCCTTTGGACATAGCCAGGGAGAGATTTTTTTCATTAACAATAAGAGAAGCAACCTCTGTTTATAAGGCATCATATAGCCACAATATTGTACAATGAAAATTGAGTTTAGCATTCGGGACTCAGGACATTTGGGGAGATGGATAATAATGGGAAAAAAAGCTCAATTACATTATTAGGAAAGGACTTTTATATCTCCATCCTAGAGCAAATATCAAAATGGCCCTCTGAAGAATGAAAATCAAATCCTTGATTCATATTGTCCATTCAAACAAGCAGAGAAGTCACTGAAGGTCTCCAAAGCAGGGTTTCTGGAGGTTCAGTTCAAAAGTCCACCTAGCTAAAGATTTGAGAAATTCCCAGGGAAGTGCTATGGGAAGATCTCTGCTTTCTGCATTTTTTTTTCCTAAATGGTAACTTTTCTGGCCTGCAACCTTGTCATGTACTTGGCAAAGAGACACAATGGGCTGGCAATGCAAGCAACTGCAACATTTGTGTAGTCCCAAGTTTTATTCCCAGGAAGACCGAGAGTGCCAGTCTTAGTGTTTCAATCAATTCCTTGCCATGAGACACTTGGCTGGGAAATAAGTGGGACCTGTTCAGGTTGATGATAAAACCCAGTTTTTTAAGTGTTCTGAACCTGAAGCCCTTGACTGGCAAATGCTTCCCTGTTTAGAAGTGACAGATCCAAAATAATTTTTTCCTTATTTGACTTTTCCTTGGAATAGATACAGTATTAATAAGAATGGTCTCACTGAAAGCCCTATAATATCATTACCAATCATCTCTATGTGCAATCCTGAAATCATAGAGTTGGGGCTGTCTTAATATCTTTCTTGAAAGGGATGGTTAAGATACCTTACTCCACCCTGAATCTTTATACCTCAACTTTAGATACATCCAGACATCAGGCTTTCAGAAGAATTATTCAATATTGTCTGCAAAAGGACCTTCACATTACCTCCAGCAAGTCAGGTGCCAAACTTCTACAAACAAATTAAATGAATTGCAAACAACTTGCATTTGCTAACAAATATAAGGACTAGAGTATGACAAGGGAGAATAAACAAGCCAAAGGATGACAACTGGTATGACTACTGTTTAACAATGAAAACAAGTGAAACACTAAGATTGCGAGATAATTTAGAGTTGCTTTAGTTGTGCAATGGGCAGGGGTGGGTTGAATTTCTTACCTTAAGAACACTACAATCAATAGATAGAAGTACACTATGGTGCTAGAGGACCATCTCCTTCCCTTTTATAAGCTTCATGGCATGATCACATTATGCAGGTACTGCGCCCTGCCATAAGGTTGAAAAAGTGATAAAATGATTACCAGGGAAAAATATTCAACTGCTGGAGTGGCCTAGGAGCTCCCTGGACCTTAACACAAATGAGAACAGCTGAAACCAGATGAAAGTCAACCTTGCTTCCGGCAACAACTCTTCAATGCCTCACTTCATTTAGGAGACCCAAAACATGGTAATAGAATACTTCAGGAACCTTACCAATTCCATACACACATCACATATCTGCAGATAGTAATTAAAGCCAAATGAGACATGACAAAGTACTAAAATGTCAGTGTACCATTATTTTTGTGGATGGTGAAGGAGACCAAGAAGTTTTTAGTTGTCAACTATTTTTTTCCAGACAATGTATTTTGGAGGAAATATGCCTGAAACACACCTATCTTGGCCTTGAAATGAAACCTTTGCCTTTGGCATACTCGGAATTAGGTGCACTAATGGTTTTCCTAGACAAGTATGGAAGGAACAGAGAAACCCTCTGGAACTATTCCTTTTACGATAATAAGTAAGAGAGCCCCCACTCACAATCTCCTCACTGCAATTTCCTTCACAGAGATGGTTTACAAAAGGATTTCCTCTTACTGCTGGTTTTGAAAAGCTAAATCTCAGAAATTTCGGAACAGCCTTAAGAGGAAAAAAAGGAGTCACACATGGGGAGGACTGCCAGAGCTTGTCTTTAGCACTGAGATAACAGAGACTGCATTAGTCTCTCTAAATGAAGTTGTAGGCTGTTTCAATACATGCCCAAAGATTCACTAAATGAGGTCAAGTTTTACAGAATACTGTTAGGGAGGGACATGATTCACAAAGGGCAGAGATATCTACAGTCAGAGAAATCTTTTCAAAATAATTTCAAGGGCATAGCATCCTCAGAATTATCATTGCCATCTACCATAGTCTGACATGATACAGCTGCCTTTACTTCATGGAGTATGTTGATAAGACTGTGTACACTAGCCATAAACCATCTTTCTTAAATAAAACCAGAAGACAGAATCTGTATTCCAGCAGTGAAAACAGGAGACTATGCTATGGATCTACTCGCACATCAAGCACAGGGGCAGGACTACCATATTGAAGATGGTACATGGGTCGACTTAGTTTCCCCCAATTCCAAACAAATCTAACACAGTTTAGGGTCTGTCCATTCTTAAAGAGCCTACAAGCTTTAAAAAACACCTGGTAGGTTCCTTAACACCAAAAGAGGCCAAATTAACAAGGTATTCAGAGCTTTCATTTCCACAAAACAAAGTGGTCTAAACTGAGGGATAGAAAGGCAAACTCCCTAGCTTCAGCTTTTTTAAGGTGTTGATGGTAACAGCATATGGAGACAGATGGGGATGTCAGAGAGCAAAAGACTGGAGGAAAGATGGTCAGTCTATGGGGTATGGCATGAATAAATGCTACTCACCACTTTAAACTAGGCACAGTTTGTACTACTTGGTGGTTAACCAAGTTTAACATTGTCCTTCCTAAGGATGGAGGGAGCTAGAATATGATCTTATTGTTGTCCTTCCAGGGGATAAAAGAAACAAATGTAGCATCACATGGCACCTTTAAATGACCCTATGATTGTTGAGAGGACTACTGTCTTTTGCCTTCCTGAAACCTTATGGTCTTCAGAGCATCAAGGAATCTGTCACTAGCACAGTTCCTGTCACAAATATCTGTCACTAACAGACTTTGATGGCTGCTACCCTCAGAGGAAAGGAACATTCTTGCACCAGTAGTGGAGACAGATGCATCACCTACGACCTATGGCAGAATCTCACACTGTAGAAGCATGGAAGCTGGCTATTTACTTTGGTAGTTTGGTTGCTCAAAAACAACCTCATAGGTATCATCCATACACTATCTTTGGATGGCAGATGAAAGAATGTTAGCGATTTGGTCATTAAGTATGTGAATTCATGGCTTCTCGCCCAATGCACTGAAAGGACACAAAAGTAAACACTCAGGATAAAGGGTATATGCAATGGTGGTGCAGAAGGGAGAGAGGATTCGACTCCCCGCACTGCTTGGATGAGTAAGAGGGCAGCTCAGCAAAGTCTGGAGTGAGCCTAGTTGGAGGCTAAGCGCAAAGGAGCTGAAACATCCAAAAGTTTTATCCTTGATTTGGTGCACATGAAAGCTCATAATACATACCTAGTTCCTCTGGGAAGAAGGCAAAAAGACAGGGAAAGGCAGAAGTGGAAAATAATAAAGGCAGAAAACTGAAAAAAATTCATTGTCTGCAAAGCTTTCTGGGATGCTAGAAAATACAGCTGACCATCACCAATGGTGCTGTAGTGTGTATCTGGCATACTTCTAAAAAAAGTCCATAGTTCTAGGTTAATCTTCTCAGGGAGCAGACATCAGAGATATAGATAGATAGCTAGATTGTCAGGTATGTGGACTATCATGAAATATGATTATGGTATAACTAAATCTACCTGAAAATATGCTTACAAAAACTGAGTATCAAATGAACATCCAAGAGAACCAACAAGTGTTAACATCACCTACAGTTGTGCTTTCAAGGTTAACTAAGTCAACAACTGAACTACCTTTTATATTTTCATTTCAGTATTTTTCACTAACTGACCAGGAACTTACTGATTTGCTCACCAGAATTAGCAAATATCCATTACTTCCAGTTGCAGACCACCTAAAGCATGGTCATGGGCAAAATCATGGGCTTCTTCCAGTATATAACTAAACAAAATAAAATTCCTTTAAAATTTCAAAAGGATTTCTTATAAAGGCGATATACTTTAAGTGCAGAATGCAATAAAAAATGCAAGAAGGTGAAACAGAATGTTTGAAGGTATGTGGAATTAGCAGAATAAACAGCATATCAAATGAGCAAAATCAGAAAAGGATGTATGGTAGAGGTCAGTAAAGTGGGATATGAGTGTTAAGGAAGTATAGAAATAAGAGAAGCAAGCAATACTAACACAACGTGTGTGTGTGTGTGTGTGTGTGTAAGAAATATCAGAATGAAAGCTGGAGGCATGGTGGAAGGACAGAATGGGAAACTGTGCACATAAGGTGTTTGTCTGGACAAACCAGCTGAAATGTGGAAAAGCCACATTCATGTAATCAACTACAAAGGTTTCTGGTTATCCAGGTGAATGAAGTTTATTTATACTGACTTATTTCCATACCCTTCTGTTGGAGGAATAAACATTGGTGACCTTCTCTTGCCATCAGCCATCCTGTGACCTTCTCTTGCCATCAGCCATCCTGTGACCTTCTCTTGCCATCAGCCATCCTGTGACCTTCTCTTGCCATCAGCCATCCTGTGACCTTCTCTTGCCATCAGCCATTCTGTGACCTTCTCTTGCCATCAGCCATCCTGTGACCTTCTCTTGCCATCAGCCACCCTATGACCTTCTCTTGCCATCAGCCATCCTGTGACCTTCTCTTGCCATCAGCCATCCTGTGACCTTCTCTTGCCATCAGCCATCCTGTGACCTTCTCTTGCCATCAGCCATCCTGTGACCTTCTCTTGCCATCAGACATCCTGTAACTTTCTCTTGCCATCAGCCATCCTGTAACCTTCTCTTGCCATCAGCCATCCTGTAACCTTCTCTTGCCATCAGCCATCCTGTGACCTTCTCTTGCCATCAGACATCCTGTAACCTTCTCTTGCCATCAGCCATCCTGTAACCTTCTCTTGCCATCAGCCATCCTGTAACCTTCTCTTGCCATCAGCCATCCTGTAACCTTCTCTTGCCATCAGCCATCCTGTGACCTTCTCTTGCCATCAGCCATCCTGTGACCTTCTTTTGCCATCAGACATCCTGTGACCTTCTCTTGCCATCAGCCATCCTGTGACCTTCTCTTGCCATCAGCCATCCTGTAACCTTCTCTTGCCATCAGCCATCCTGTGACCTTCTCTTGCCATCAGCCATCCTGTAACCTTCTCTTGCCATCAGCCATCCTGTGACCTTCTCTTGCCATCAGCCATCCTGTGACCTTCTCTTGCCATCAGCCATCCTTTGACCTTCTCTTGCCATCAGACATCCTGTAACCTTCTCTTGCCATCAGCCATCCTGTAACCTTCTCTTGCCATCAGCCATCCTGTGACCTTCTCTTGCCATCAGCCATCCTGTAAACTTCTCTTGCCATCAGACATCCTGTAACCTTCTCTTGCCATCATCCATCCTGTGACCTTCTCTTGCCATCAGACATCCTGTGACCTTCTCTTGCCATCAGACATCCTGTGACCTTCTCTTGCCATCAGACATCCTGTAACCTTCTCTTGCCATCAGCCATCCTGTAACCTTCTCTTGCCATCAGCCATCCTGTGACCTTCTCTTGCCATCAGACATCCTGTAACTTTCTCTTGCCATCAGCCATCCTGTAACCTTCTCTTGCCATCAGCCATCCTGTGACCTTCTCTTGCCATCAGACATCCTGTAACCTTCTCTTGCCATCAGCCATCCTGTAACCTTCTCTTGCCATCAGCCATCCTGTAACCTTCTCTTGCCATCAGCCATCCTGTAACCTTCTCTTGCCATCAGCCATCCTGTGACCTTCTCTTGCCATCAGCCATCCTGTGACCTTCTTTTGCCATCAGACATCCTGTGACCTTCTCTTGCCATCAGCCATCCTGTGACCTTCTCTTGCCATCAGCCATCCTGTAACCTTCTCTTGCCATCAGCCATCCTGTGACCTTCTCTTGCCATCAGCCATCCTGTAACCTTCTCTTGCCATCAGCCATCCTGTGACCTTCTCTTGCCATCAGCCATCCTGTGACCTTCTCTTGCCATCAGCCATCCTTTGACCTTCTCTTGCCATCAGACATCCTGTAACCTTCTCTTGCCATCAGCCATCCTGTAACCTTCTCTTGCCATCAGACATCCTTGCATCAAACAGTTTGTTGGTTATGGCTCTCTTGCGTGTAGATAAACCTGAGGAATAAACCAGTTCAAATGTTGTTGACCACTGTAATATATAAATGGGCTGAACCTTGCATGTAGAAGAATGATTATGGGTAGACGTGTTTATATGAAATTCCCCAGGACAGTATTAGGAGGTTTACTCAAGTCAGAAAAGACAATATAAGAGAGATGTGTGATAGTAAGAAGAGCATGTTGGGGTTAGGATACGAAGAGAATGACTAATAAGATATGTAAGACAGCACTGGATCAGGTCAACACCTGATAAAACATATCCTTCTGTGTATCTTATGTGACTTCTGAATTCTAACTTACCACTGAAAGAAGGAAAACATTATTCTTACTTCGTTCCCACACCGTATCATGCAATTTCAAAACTAGGCCCATCATTTACGGCATTTGATTCAAACTTCAGGTTTCAACACAAGCAATATATATATATATATATATATATATATATATATATATTTTTTTTTTGCCGCTGTCTCCCGCCTTTGCGAGGTAGCGCAAGGAAACAGACGAAAGAAATGGCCCAACCCACCCCCATACACATGTATATACATACGTCCATACACGCAAATATACATACCTACACAACTTTCCATGGTTTACCCCAGACGCTTCACATGCCTTGATTCAATCCACTGACAGCACGTCAACCCCGGTATACCACATCGCTCCAATTCACTCTATTCCTTGCCCTCCTTTCACCCTCCTGCATGTTCAGGCCCCGATCACACAAAATCTTTTTCACTCCATCTTTCCACCTCCAATTTGGTCTCCCTCTTCTCCTCGTTCCCTCCACCTCCGACACATATATTCTCTTGGTCAATCTTTCCTCACTCATTCTCTCCATGTGCCCAAACCATTTCAAAACACCCTCTTCTGCTCTCTCAACCACGCTCTTTTTATTTCCACACATCTCTCTTACCCTTACGTTACTTACTCGATCAAACCACCTCACACCACACATTGTCCTCAAACATCTCATTTCCAGCACATCCATCCTCCTGCGCACAACTCTATCCATAGCCCACGCCTCGCAACCATACAACATTGTTGGAACCACTATTCCATCAAACATACCCATTTTTGCTTTCCGAGATAATGTTCTCGACTTCCACACATTCTTCAAGGCTCCCAGAAATTTTCGCCCCCTCCCCCACCCTATGATCCACTTCCGCTTCCGTGGTTCCATCCGCTGCCAGATCCACTCCCAGATATCTAAAACACTTCACTTCCTCCAGTTTTTCTCCATTCAAACTCACCTCCCAATTGACTTGACCCTCAACCCTACTGTACCTAATAACCTTGCTCTTATTCACATTTACTCTTAACTTTCTTCTTTCACACACTTTACCAAACTCAGTCACCATATATATATATATATATATATATATATATATATATATATATATATATATATATATATATATATATATATATATATATCACAAGTAATCACTTACAACCAATCTTTCTAAAACACAAATCAGCTGATTGGTATAAACAAGACACACAACTATGACGTCATATGTAAATATGCCAGACAGACAACGAACGTAAACAAACTTATTGTTGGCAGAAATAGGT
The DNA here is from genome assembly GCF_036320965.1 of Panulirus ornatus. NCBI lineage: Eukaryota > Metazoa > Arthropoda > Malacostraca > Decapoda > Palinuridae > Panulirus > Panulirus ornatus. The sequence goes on along the minus strand of NC_092277.1, from coordinate 6,156,431 downwards.
GATTTATTAACGAATTCTATCATCAATAAAGCTATCCAAATTAGATAGCTTTATTGCTTTATTGCTTTACTGCTTATGTAAGCAGGAGAGATGGCCAGAGAGCGTTATTGGATTACGTGTTAATTGACAGGCGTGCGAAAGAGAGACTTTTGGATGTTAATGTGCTGAGAGGTGCAACTGGAGGGATGTCTGATCATTATCTTGTGGAGGCTAAGGTGAAGATTAGTAAGGGTTTTCAGAAAAGAGGAGTGAATGTTGGGGTGAAGAAGGTGGTGAGAGTAAGTGAGCTTGGGAAGGAGACCTGTGTGGGGAAGTACCAGGAGAGACTGTGTACAGAATGGAAAAAGGTGAGAACAATGGAAGTAAGGGGAGTGGGGGAGGAATGGGATGTATTTAGGGAATCAGTGATGGATTGCGCAAAAGATGCTTGTGGCATGAGAAGAGTGGGAGGTGGGCTGTTTAGAAAGGGTAGTGAGTGGTGGGATGAAGAAGTAAGAGTATTAGTGAAAGAGAAGAGAGAGGCATTTGGACGATTTTTGCAGGGAAAAAATGCAATTGAGTGGGAGAAGTATAAAAGAAAGAGACAGGAGGTCAAGAGAAAGGTGCAAGAGCTGAAAAAAAGGGCAAATGAGAGTTGGGGTGAGAGACTATCAGTAAATTTTAGGGAGAATAAAAAGATGTTCTGGAAGGAGGTAAATAGGGTGCGTAAGACAAGGGAGCAAATGGGAACTTCAGTGAAGGGCGTAAATGGGGAGGTGATAACAAGTAGTGGTGATGTGAGAAGGAGATGGAATGAGTATTTTGAAGGTTTGTTGAATGTGTCTGATGACAGAGTGGCAGATATAGGGTGTTTTGGTCGTGGTGGTGTGCAAAGTGAGAGGGTTAGGGAAAATGATTTGGTAAACAGAGAAGAGGTAGTAAAAGCTTTGCAGAAGATGAAAGCCGGCAAGGCAGCAGGTTTGGATGGTATTGCAGTGGAATTTATTAAAAAAGGGGGTGACTGTATTGTTGACTGGTTGGTAAGGTTATTTAATGTATGTATGACTCATGGTGAGGTGCCTGAGGATTGGCGGAATGCGTGCATAGTGCCATTGTACAAAGGCAAAGGGGATAAGAGTGAGTGCTCAAATTACAGAGGTATAAGTTTGTTGAGTATTCCTGGTAAACTATATGGGAGGGTATTGATTGAGAGGGTGAAGGCATGTACAGAGCATCAGATTGGGGAAGAGCAGTGCGGTTTCAGAAGTGGTAGAGGATGTGTGGATCAGGTGTTTGCTTTGAAGAATGTATGTGAGAAATACTTAGAAAAGCAAATGGATTTGTATGTAGCATTTATGGATCTGGAGAAGGCATATGATAGAGTTGATAGAGATGCTCTGTGGAAGGTATTAAGAATATATGGTGTGGGAGGCAAGTTGTTAGAAGCAGTGAAAAGTTTTTATCGAGGATGTAAGGCATGTGTACGTGTAGGAAGAGAGGAAAGTGATTGGTTCTCAGTGAATGTAGGTTTGCGGCAGGGGTGTGTGATGTCTCCATGGTTGTTTAATTTGTTTATGGATGGGGTTGTTAGGGAGGTAAATGCAAGAGTTTTGGAAAGAGGGGCAAGTATGAAGTCTGTTGGGGATGAGAGAGCTTGGGAAGTGAGTCAGTTGTTGTTCGCTGATGATACAGCGCTGGTGGCTGATTCATGTGAGAAACTGCAGAAGCTGGTGACTGAGTTTGGTAAAGTGTGTGGAAGAAGAAAGTTAAGAGTAAATGTGAATAAGAGCAAGGTTATTAGGTACAGTAGGGTTGAGGGTCAAGTCAATTGGGAGGTGAGTTTGAATGGAGAAAAACTGGAGGAAGTGAAGTGTTTTAGATATCTGGGAGTGGATCTGTCAGCGGATGGAACCATGGAAGCGGAAGTGGATCATAGGGTGGGGGAGGGGGCGAAAATTTTGGGAGCCTTGAAAAATGTGTGGAAGTCGAGAACATTATCTCGGAAAGCAAAAATGGGTATGTTTGAAGGAATAGTGGTTCCAACAATGTTGTATGGTTGCGAGGCGTGGGCTATGGATAGAGTTGTGCGCAGGAGGATGGATGTGCTGGAAATGAGATGTTTGAGGACAATGTGTGGTGTGAGGTGGTTTGATCGAGTAAGTAACGTAAGGGTAAGAGAGATGTGTGGAAATAAAAAGAGCGTGGTTGAGAGAGCAGAAGAGGGTGTTTTGAAATGGTTTGGGCACATGGAGAGAATGAGTGAGGAAAGATTGACCAAGAGGATATATGTGTCGGAGGTGGAGGGAACGAGGAGAAGAGGGAGACCAAATTGGAGGTGGAAAGATGGAGTGAAAAAGATTTTGTGTGATCGGGGCCTGAACATGCAGGAGGGTGAAAGGAGGGCAAGGAATAGAGTGAATTGGAGCGATGTGGTATACAGGGGTTGACGTGCTGTCAGTGGATTGAATCAAGGCATGTGAAGCGTCTGGGGTAAACCATGGAAAGCTGTGTAGGTATGTATATTTGCGTGTGTGGACGTGTGTATGTACGTGTGTATGGGGGTTGGGCCATTTCTTTCGTCTGTTTCCTCGCGCTACCTCGCAAACGCGGGAGACAGCGACAAAGTATAAAAAAAAAAAAAAAAAAAAAAAAATTGCTTAAAAAATTGTTTATATTTTTTCCGAGGTTTTTATTGTTGACATAAATTATCAGGAGATTGTGAAACAAAATCATAAAAGGAGAAAGTTGAAATTGAATGTCAATAAAAGCAATGTTATTAGGTTTAGCAGGGTTGAGGGACAGGTTAGGTAGGATGTCAGTTGGAACAGAACAAAATCGGAAGTGATTTACATATGTGAGAGTGGCAAAGGCAGTGCACCAAATGGAACCATGGAAGTGAAAGCAAGTCATAGGGTTGAGGAGGGAGGCAAAGGTTAATGGAGCATAATGTGAGGAAAGAGAGAATGTTATCTGAAAGAGCAAAAATGTTTGTACGAATAGTAGTTCCAACAATAAATGTGCAGCATGGGCCATGGATAAGGCCGTGTGGAGGAGGGTGGATGTGATGGAAATGAGATGTTTGAGGACAATATGTGGTGTGAGGTGGTTTGATTAAGTAATGAAAGGGTAAGAGAGATGTGTGGTCATAAAAAGTTTGGTTGAGAAAGCAGAAGGTGAGCTGAGATGGTGTAGACATATGCAGACAATAAGTGAGGAAAGGTTGACAAAGAGGATATATGTGCCAGAAGTGGAAGGATATGGTGAACAGAAAGACCAAATTGGAGATGGAAGGATGGAGTAAAAAAAATTTCGAGTGACTGAGGCCTGAATATGCAGGAAGGTGAATGGCATCCAAGGGATAGTAAATTGGAACAATGCAGTATACTGAGGTCGATGTGCTGAATTTACCCTCAGCTTTCTTCATTCACACACTTTACCAAACTCAGTCACCAGCTTCTGCAGTTTGTCACCCAAATCAGCCACAATTCATTATCTATTTCCTTGCCCTACCTTGCTGATGCGGGAAAGGGCAGGTAAATACATTAAATATAATACTTCCATGAGTGAGTGGTGGGATGAAGAAGTAAGATTGTTAGTGAAAGAGAAGAGAGAGGCATTTGGACAATTTTTGCAAGGAAAAAATGCAAATGAGAGGGAGATGTATAAAAGAAAGAGGCAGGAGTTCAAGAGAAAGGTGCAAGAGATGAAAAAGAGGGCAAATGAGAGTTGGGGTGAAAGAGTATCATTAAATTTTAGGGAGAATAAAAAGATGTTCTGGAAGGAGGTAAATAAAGTGCGTAAGACAAAGGAGCAAATGGGAACTACAGTGAAGGGGGCAAATGGGGAGGTGATAACAAGTAGTGGTGATGTGAGAAGGAGATGGAGTGAGTATTTTGAAGGTTTGTTGAATGTGTTTGATGATAGAGTGGCAGATATAGGGTGTTTTGGTCGAGGTGGTGTGCAAAGTGAAAGGGTTAGGGAAAATGATTTGGTAAACAGAGAAGAGGTAGTAAAAGCTTTGCGGAAGATGAAAGTCGGCAAGGCAGTAGGTTTGGATGGTATAGCAGTGGAATTTATTAAAAAAGGGGGTGACTGTATTGTTGACTGGTTGGTAAGGCTATGGTATGATTCATGGTGAGGTGCCTGAGGATTGGCGGAAAGCTTGCATAGTGCCATTGTACAAAGGCAAAGGGGATAAGAGTGAGTTCTCAAATTACAGAGGTATAAGTTTGTTGAGTATTCCTGGTAAATTATATGGGAGGGTATTGATTGAGAGGGTGAAGGCATGTACAGAGCATCAGATTGGGGAAGAGCAGTGTAGTTTCAGAAGTGGTAGAGGATGTGTGGATCAGGTGTTTGCTTTGAAGAATGTATGTGAGAAATACTTAGAAAAGCAAATGGATTTGTATGTAGCATTTATGGATCTGGAGAAGGCATATGATAGAGTTGATAGAGATGCTCTGTGGAAGGTACTAAGAATATATGGTGTGGGAGGCAAGTTGTTAGGAGCAGTGAAAAGTTTTTATTGAGGATGTAAGGCATGTGTACGTGTAGGAAGAGAGGAAAGTGACTGGTTCTCAGTGAATGTAGGTTTGCGGCAGGGGTGTGTGATGTCTCCATGGTTGTTTAATTTGTTTATGGATGGGGTTTTTAGGGAGGTGAAAGCAAGAGTTTAGGAAAGAGGGGCAAGTATGCAGTCTGTTGTGGATGAGAGAGCTTGGGAAGTGAGTCAGTTGTTGTTCGCTGATGATACAGCGCTGGTGGCTGATTCATGTGAGAAACTGCAGAAGCTGGTGACTGAGTTTGGTAATGTGTGTGAAAGAAGAAAGTTAAGAGTAAATGTGAATAAGAGCAAGGTTATTAGGTACAGTAGGGTTAAGGGTCAAGTCAACTGGGAGGTGAGTTTGAATGGAGAAAAACTGGAGGAACTAAAGTATTTTAGATATCTGGGATTGGATCTGGCAGCGGATGGAACCATGGAAGCGGAAGTGAATCATAGGGTGGGGGAGGGGGCGAAAATCCTGGGAGTCTTGAAGAATGTTTGGAAGTCGAGAACATTATCTCGGAAAGCAAAAATGGGTATGTTTGAAGGAATAGTGGTTCCAACGATGTTGTATGGTTGCAAGGCGTGGGCTATGGATAGAGTTGTGCGCAGGAGGGTGGATGTGCTGGAAATAAGATGTTTGAGGACAATATGTAGTGTGAGGTGGTTTGATCGAGTAAGTAATGTAAGGGTAAGAGAGATGTGTGGAAATATAAAGAGCGTGGTTGAGAGAGCAGAAGAGGGTGTTTTGAAATGGCTTGGGCACATGGAGAGAATGAGTGAGGAAAGATTGACCAAGAGAATATATGTGTCGGAGGTGGAGGGAACGAGGAGAAGTGGGAGACCAAATTGGAGGTGGAAAGATGGAGTGAAAAAGATTTTGAGTGATCGGGGCCTGAACATGCAGGAGGGTGAAAGGCGGGCAAGGAATAGAGTGAATTGGATCGATGTGGTATACTGGGGTCGACGTGCTGTCAATGGATTGAATCAGGGCATGTGAAGCGTCTGGGGTAAACCATGGAAAGTTCTGTGGGGCCTGGATGTGGAAAGGGAGCTGTGGTTTTGGGCATTATTACATGACAGCTAGAGACTGAGTGTGAATGAATGGGGCCTTTGTTGTCTTTTCCTAGCGCTACCTAGCACACATGAGGGGGGAGGGGAATGTTATTCCATGTGTGGGGAGGTGGCGATGGGAATAAATAAAGGCAGACGGTATGAATTATGTACATGTGTGTATATGTATATGTCTGTGTGTGTATATATATGTGTACATTGAGATGTATAGGTATGTATATTTGCGTGTGTGGACGTGTATGTGGGTGGGTTCCGCCATTTCTTTCGTCTGTTTCCTTGCGCTACCTCGCAAACGCGGGAGACAGCAAGAAAGCAAAATATATAATATATATATATATTACAGAGGTATAAGTTTGTTGAGTATTCCTGGTAAATTATATGGGAGGATATTGATTGAGAGGGTGAAGGCGTGTACAAAGCATCAGATTGGGGAAGAGCAGTGTGGTTTCAGAAGTGGTAGAGGATGTGTGGATCAGGTGTTTGCTTTGAAGAATGTATGTGAGAAATACTTAGAAAAGCAAATGGATTTGTATGTAGCATTTATGGATCTGGAGAAGGCATATGATAGAGTTGATAGAGATGCTCTGTGGAAGGTATTAAGAATATATGGTGTGGGAGGCAAGTTGTTAGAAGCAGTGAAAAGTTTTTATCGAGGATGTAAGGCATGTGTACGTGTAGGAAGAGAGGAAAGTGATTGGTTCTCAGTGAATGTAGGTTTGCGGCAGGGGTGTGTGATGTCTCCATGGTTGTTTAATTTGTTTATGGATGGGGTTGTTAGGGAGGTGAATGCAAGAGTTTTGGAAAGAGGGGCAAGTATGAAGTCTGTTGGGGATGAGAGAGCTTGGGAAGTGAGTCAGTTGTTGTTCGCTGATGATACAGCGCTGGTGGCTGATTCATGTGAGAAACTGCAGAAGCTGGTGACTGAGTTTGGTAAAGTGTGTGAAAGAAGAAAGTTAAGAGTAAATGTGAATAAGAGCAAGGTTATTAGGTACAGTAGGGTTGAGGGTCAAGTCAATTGGGAGGTGAGTTTGAATGGAGAAAAACTGGAGGAAGTGAAGTGTTTTAGATATCTGGGAGTGGATCTGGCAGCGGATGGAACCATGGAAGCGGAAGTGGATCATAGGGTGGGGGAGGGGGCGAAAATTCTGGGAGCCTTGAAGAATGTGTGGAAGTCGAGAACATTATCTCGGAAAGCAAAAATGGGTATGTTTGAAGGAATAGTGGTTCCAACAATGTTGTATGGTTGCGAGGCGTGGGCTATGGATAGAGTTGTGCGCAGGAGGATGGATGTGCTGGAAATGAGATGTTTGAGGACAATGTGTGGTGTGAGGTGGTTTGATCGAGTAAGTAACTGTAAGGGTAAGAGAGATGTGTGGAAATAAAAAGAGCGTGGTTGAGAGAGCAGAAGAGGGTGTTTTGAAATGGTTTGGGCACATGGAGAGAATGAGTGAGGAAAGATTGACCAAGAGAATATATGTGTCGGAGGTGGAGGGAACGAGGAGAAGAGGGAGACCAAATTGGAGGTGGAAAGATGGAGTGAAAAAGATTTTGTGTGATCGGGGCCTGAACATGCAGGAGGGTGAAAGGAGGGCAAGGAATAGAGTGAATTGGAGCGATGTGGTATACAGGGTTGACGTGCTGTCATGGATTGAATCAAGGCATGTGAAGCGTCTGGGTAAACCATGGAAAGCTGTGTAGGTATGTATATTTGCGTGTGTGGACGTGTGTATGTACGTGTGTATGGGGGTTGGGCCATTTCTTTCGTCTGTTTCCTCGCGCTACCCTCGCAAACGCGGGAGACAGCGACAAAGTATAAAAAAAAAAAAAAAAAAAAAAAAATTGCTTAAAAATTGTTTATATTTTTTCCGAGGTTTTTATTGTTGACATAAATTATCAGGAGATTGTGAAACAAAATCATAAAAGGAGAAAGTTGAAATTGAATGTCAATAAAAGCAATGTTATTAGGTTAGCAGGGTTGAGGGACAGGTTAGGTAGGATGTCAGTTGGAACAGAACAAAATCGGAAGTGAATTTACATATGTGAGAGGTGGCAAAGGCAGTGCACCAAATGGAACCATGGAAGTGAAAGCAAGTCATAGGGTTGAGGAGGGAGGCAAAGGTTAATGGAGCATAATGTGAGGAAAGAGAGAATGTTATCTGAAAGAGCAAAAATGTTTGTACGAATAGTAGTTCCAACAATAAATGTGCAGCATGGGCCATGGATAAGGCCGTGTGGAGGAGGGTGGATGTGATGGAAATGAGATGTTTGAGGACAATATGTGGTGTGAGGTGGTTTGATTAAGTAATGAAAGGGTAAGAGAGATGTTTGGTCATAAAAAGTTTGGTTGAGAAAGCAGAAGGTGAGCTGAGATGGTGTAGACATATGCAGACAATAAGTGAGGAAAGGTTGACAAAGAGGATATATGTGCCAGAAGTGGAAGGATATGGTGAACAGAAAGACCAAATTGGAGATGGAAGGATGGAATAAAAAAAATTTCGAGTGACTGAGGCCTGAATGTGCGGGAAGGTGAATGGCATCCAAGGGATAGTAAATTGGAACAATGCAGTATACCGAGGTTGATGTGCTGAATTTACCCTCAGCTTTCTTCATTCACACACTTTACCAAACTCAGTCACCAGCTTCTGCAGTTTGTCACCCAAATAAGCCACAATTCATCGTCTATTTCCTTGCCCTACCTTGCTGATGCGGGAAACGGCGGTTAAGTTCATTAAATATAATACTTCCATGAGTGAGTGGTGGGAGGAAGAAGTAAGATTATTAGTGAAAGAGAAGAGAGAGGCATTTGGACGATTTTTGCAGGGAAAAAATGTAAATGAGTAAGAGATGTATAAAAGAAAGAGGCAGGAGGTCAAGAGAAAGGTGCAAGAGGTGAAAAAGAGGGCAAATGAGAGTTGGGGTGAGAGAGTATCATTAAATTTTAGGGAGAATAAAAAGATGTTCTGGAGGGAGGTAAATAAAGTGCATAAGACAAGGGAGCAAATGGGAACTTCAGTGAAGGGCGCAAATGGGGAGGTGATAACAAGTAGTGGTGATGTGAGAAGGAGATGGAGTGAGTATTTTGAAGGTTTGTTGAATGTGTTTGATGATAGAGTGGCAGATATAGGTAGTTTTTGTCGAGGTGGTGTGCAACGTGAGAGGGTTAGGGAAAATGATTTGGTAAACAGAGAAGAGGTAGTAAAAGCTTTGCAGAAGATGAAAGCCGGCAAGGCAGTAGGTTTGGATGGTATTGCAGTGGAATTTATTAAAAGGGGGGTGACTGTATTGTTGACTGGTTGGTAAGGTTATTGTATGATTCATGGTGAGGTGCCTGAGGATAGGCGGAATGCTTGCATAGTGCCATTGTACAAAGGCAAAGGGGATAAGAGTGAGTTCTCAAATTACATAGGAATAAGTTTGTTGAGTATTCCTGGTAAATTATATGGGAGGGTGTTGATTGAGAGGGTGAAGGCATGTACAGAGCATCTGATTGGGGAAAAGCAGTGTGGTTTCAGAAGTGGTGGAGGATGTGTGGATCAGGTGTTTGCTTTGAAGAATGTATGTGAGAAATACTTAGAAAAGCAAATGGATTTGTATGTAGCATTTATGGATCTGGAGAAGGCATATGATAGAGTTGATAGAGATGCTCTGTGGAAGGTACTAAGAATATATGGTGTGGGAGGCAAGTTGTTAGAAGCAGTGAAAAGTTTTTATCGAGGATGTAAGGCATGTGTACGTGTAGGAAGAGAGGAAAGTGATTGGTTCTCAGTGAATGTAGGTTTGCGGCAGGGGTGTGTGATGTCTCCATGGTTGTTTAATTTGTTTATGGATGGGGTTGTTAGGGAGGTGAATGCAAGAGTTTTGGAAAGAGGGGCAAGTATGCAGTCTGTTGGGGATGAGAGAGCTTGGGAAGTGAGTCAGTTGTTGTTCCCTGATGATACAGCACTGGTGGCTGATTCATGTGAAAAACTGCAGAAGCTGGTGACTGAGTTTGGTAAAGTGTGTGAAAGAAGAAAGTTAAGAGTAAATGTGAATAAGAGCAAGGTTATTAGGTACAGTAGGGTTGAGGGTCAAGTCAATTGGGAGGTAAGTTTAAATGGAGAAAAACTGGAGGAAGTAAAGTGTTTTAGATATCTGGGAGTGGATCTGGCAGCAGATGGAACCATGGAAGCGGAAGTGAATAATAGGGTGGGGGAGGGGGCGAAAATCTTCGGAGCCTTGAGGAATGTTTGGAAGTCGAGAACATTATCTCGGAAAGCAAAACTGGGTATGTTTGAAGGAATAGTGGTTCCAACAATGTTGTATGGTTGCGAGGCGTGGGCTATGGATAGAGTTGTGCGCAGGAGGGTGGATGTGCTGGGAATGAGATGTTTGAGGACAATATGTCGTGTGATGTGGTTTGATCGAGTAAGTAATGTAAGGGTAAGAGAGATGTGTGGAAATAAAAAGAGCGTGGTTGAGAGAGCAGAAGAGGGTGTTATGAAATGGTTTGGGCACATGGAGAGAATGAGTGAGGAAAGATTGACCAAGGGAATGTATGTGTCAGAGGTGGAGGGAACGAGAAGTGGGAGACCAAATTGGAGATGGAAAGACGGAGTGAAAAAGATTTTGAGTGATCGGGGCCTGAACATGCAGGAGTGTGAAAGGCGGGCAAGGAATAGAGTGAATTGGATCGATGTGGTATACCGGTGTCGACGTGCTGTCAATTGATTGAATCAGAGCATGTGAAGTGTCTAGGGTAAACCATGGAAAGTTCTGTGGGGCCTGGATGTGGAAAGGGAGCTGTGGTTTTGGGCATTATTACATGACAGCTAGAGACTGAGTGTGAATGAATGGGGCCTTTGTTGTCTTTTCCTAGCGCTACCTCGCACACATGAGGGGGGGGGGGATATTATTCCATGTGTGGCGAGGTGGTGATGGGAATAAATAAAGGCAGACAGTATGAATTATGTACATGTGTGTATATGTATATGTCTGTGTGTGTATATATATGTGTACATTGAGATGTATAGGTATGTATATTTGCGTGTGTGGACGTGTATGTGGGTGGGTTGGGCCATTTCTTTCGTCTGTTTCCTTGTGCTACCTCGCAAACGTGGGAGACAGCGACAAAGCAAAATATATAATATATATACATATATTACAGAGGTATAAGTTTGTTGAGTATTCCTGGTAAATTATATGGGAGGATATTGATTGAAAGGGTGAAGGCGTGTACAAAGCATCAGACTGGGGAAGAGGAGTGTGGTTTCAGAAGTGGTAGAGGATGTGTGGATCAGGTGTTTGCTTTGAAGAATGTATGTGAGAAATACTTAGAAAAGCAAATGGATTTGTATGTAGCATTTATGGATCTGGAGAAGGCATATGATAGAGTTGATAGAGATGCTCTGTGGAAGGTATTAAGAATATATGGTGTGGGAGGCAAGTTGTTAGAAGCAGTGAAAAGTTTTTATCGAGGATGTAAGGCATGTGTACGTGTAGGAAGAGAGGAAAGTGATTGGTTCTCAGTGAATGTAGGTTTGCGGCAGGGGTGTGTGATGTCTCCATGGTTGTTTAATTTGTTTATGGATGGGGTTGTTAGGGAGGTGAATGCAAGAGTTTTGGAAAGAGGGGCAAGTATGAAGTCTGTTGGGGATGAGAGAGCTTGGGAAGTGAGTCAGTTGTTGTTCGCTGATGATACAGCGCTGGTGGCTGATTCATGTGAGAAACTGCAGAAGCTGGTGACTGAGTTTGGAAAAGTGTGTGAAAGAAGAAAGTTAAGAGTAAATGTGAATAAGAGCAAGGTTATTAGGTACAGTAGGGTTGAGGGTCAAGTCAATTGGGAGGTGAGTTTGAATGGAGAAAAACTGGAGGAAGTGAAGTGTTTTAGATATCTGGGAGTGGATCTGGCAGCGGATGGAACCATGGAAGCGGAAGTGGATCATAGGGTGGGGGAGGGGGCGAAAATCCTGGGGGCCTTGAAGAATGTGTGGAAGTCGAGAACATTATCTCGGAAAGCAAAAATGGGTATATTTGAAGGAATAGTGGTTCCAACAATGTTGTATGGTTGCGAGGCGTGGGCTATGGATAGAGTTGTGCGCAGGAGGATGGATGTGCTGGAAATGAGATGTTTGAGGACAATGTGTGGTGTGAGGTGGTTTGATCGAGTGAGTAACGTAAGGGTAAGAGAGATGTGTGGAAATAAAAAGAGCGTGGTTGAGAGAGCAGAAGAGGGTGTTTTGAAGTGGTTTGGGCACATGGAGAGGATGAGTGAGGAAAGATTGACCAAGAGGATATATGTGTCGGAGGTGGAGGGAACAAGGAGAAGAGGGAGACCAAATTGGAGGTGGAAAGATGGAGTGAAAAAGATTTTGTGTGATCGGGGCCTGAACATGCAGGAGGGTGAAAGGAGGGCAAGGAATAGAGTGAATTGGAGCGATGTGGTATACCGGGGTTGACGTGCTGTCAGTGGATTGAAGCAGGGCATGTGAAGCGTCTGGGGTAAACCATGGAAAGCTGTGTAGGTATGTATATTTGCGTGTGTGGACGTATGTATATACATGTGTATGGGGGGGGGGTTGGGCCATTTCTTTCGTCTGTTTCCTTGCGCTACCTCGCAAACGCGGGAGACAGCGACAAAGCAAAAAAAAAAAAAAAAAAAAAATATATATATATATATATATATATATATATATATATATATATATATATATACTTCCATGAAAATACGTCAGACTTTATCCCAATATCATATCTTCTCAAGTTGTTGTGAAAAGAAGGTCCTGCTCATGGTTACCAAAGATAAAAGTATTTTTTCTTTACCCATGCCATGAACTGAATCCTGACTACATACTGTAAATTTGACACAAAATCCAGTTTCGTGTACTGTACGTTATTTCAGTTTCAAGCTTTGTTTTCGAAATATCACTATTCATAGCTCCACCATAAAAGAAAGTTAACAAAATGTTTCCACTTTTTAATTAGTTCCTTGACTAAGAATGCTAATGCATTTTTTGCGAAATTGTCTGACCTTCCAAGTTCTCCAAAATATTCCCTCCCAATGATAGAATCTGTTCTCTCATTATCAAATTCATATTGCATAACACTCATGCCATTAAAAATAATGCCACAAAATTTTTCCTGTGTTGATCCTCCCAGCTTTATCTTTCAACATACTTAGAGTATGGGTAATATAACTTACATTCATATCAATTCTGCATAACCATCTTTCCAATATACCTACAAAAGTTAAAGCAAAAATATTGCAAAGATATCTGTGGGCTTTAGGATTCTGGTAGTGGGTATCTAAAACAAAACTTTTTGTTGTCATAACTTTTTTTTGTACTTTGAACACTTTACCATAACCCTAGAAAAAGTCTAAAACATTATGGAGAAGGAACATACCTTGAAGCATTTCCTATCCAATTTTCAGAAGTGCATATTCTAAATGAAATAATCTGAAGCTGTTTTTTAATCCCCTTATCATTGTTCTGCATTTCTTTACTACTTTTGCTGTTGGTGACATCTTTTTATTGCTCCTGAAATAATTGTAATAGATAATTTGGATTATATTTATTTTCCTACATTTAGTCACTGTCTCCCGCATTAGTGAGGTAGCACAGAGAAACAAACGAATGAATGGCCAAACCCACCCACATACACATGTATATACATAAATGTCTACACATGCACATATATATATACATATACATTTTAACATATACATAGATATAGGAGAGACTGAGTACAGAATGGAAAAAGGTGAAAACAATGGAAGTAAGGGGAGTGGGGGAGGAATGGGATGTATTTAGGGAATCAGTGATGGATTGCGCAAAAGATGCTTGTGGCATGAGAAGAGTGGGAGGTGGGTTGATTAGAAAGGGTAGTGAGTGGTGGGATGAAGAAGTAAGATTATTAGTGAAAGAGAAGAGAGAGGCATTTGGACGATTTTTGCAGGGAAAAAATGCAATTGAGTGGGAGATGTATAAAAGAAAGAGACAGGAGGTCAAGAGAAAGGTGCAAGAGCTGAAAAAGAGGGCAAATGAGAGTTGGGGTGAGAGAGTATCATTAAATTTTAGGGAGAATAAAAAGATGTTCTGGAAGGAGGTAAATAAAGTGCGTAAGACAAGAAAGCAAATGGGAACTTCAGTGAAGGGCGCAAATGGGGAGGTGATAACAAGTAGTGGTGATGTGAGAAGGAGATGGAGTGAGTATTTTGAAGGTTTGTTGAATGTGTTTGATGATAGAGTGGCAGATATAGGGTGTTTTGGTCGAGGTGGTGTGCAAAGTGAGAGAGTTAGGGAAAATGATTTGGTAAACAGAGAAGAGGTAGTAAAAGCTTTGCGGAAGATGAAAGCCGGCAAGGCAGCAGGTTTGGATGGTATTGCAGTGGAATTTATTAAAAAAGGGGGTGACTGTATTATTGACTGGTTGGTAAGCTTATTTAATGTATGTATGCTTCATGGTGAGGTGCCTGAGGATTGGCGGAATGCGTGCACAGTGCCATTGTACAAAGGCAAAGGGGATAAGAGTGAGTGCTCAAATTACAGAGGTATAAGTTTGTTGAGTATTCCTGGTAAATTATATGGGAGGGTACTGATTGAGAGGGTGAAGGCATGTACAGAGCATCAGATTGGGGAAGAGCAGTGTGGTTTCAGAAGTGGTAGAGGATGTGTGGATCAGGTGTTTGCTTTGAAGAATGTATGTGAGAAATACTTAGAAAAGCAAACGGATTTGTATGCAGCATTTATGGATCTGGAGAAGGCATATGATAGAGTTGATAGAGATGCTCTGTGGAAGGTATTAAGAATATATGGTGTGGGAGGCAAGTTGTTAGAAGCAGTGAAAAGTTTTTATCGAGGATGTAAGGCATGTGTACGTGTAGGAAGAGAGGAAAGTGATTGATTCTCAGTGAATGTAGGTTTGCGGCAGGGGTGTGTGATGTCTCCATGGTTGTTTAATTTGTTTATGGATGTGGTTGTTAGGGAGGTAAATGCAAGAGTTTTGGAAAGAGGGGCAAGTATGAAGTCTGTTGGGGATGAGAGAGCTTGGAAAGTGATGTTGTTGTTTGCTGATGTTACAGCGCTGGTGGCTGATCCATGTGAGAAACTGCAGAAGCTGGTGACTGAGTTTGGTAAAGTGTGTGAAAGAAGAAAGTTAAGAGTAAATGGGAATAAGAGCAAGGTTATTAGGTACAGTAGGGTTGAGGGTCAAGTCAATTGGGAGGTAAGTTTGAATGAAGAAAAACTGGAAGAAGTAAAGTGTTTTAGACATCTGGGAGTGGATCTGGCAGCGGATGGAATCATGGAAGCGGAAGTGGATCATAGGGTGGGGGAGGGGGCGAAAATCCTGGGAGCCTTGAAGAATGTGTGGAAGTCGAGAACATTATCTCGGAAAGCAAAAATGGGTATGTTTGAAGGAATAGTGGTTCCAACAATGTTGTATGGTTGCGAGGCGTGGTTGATAAACACTGCATAAGCTGCCTTCATCTTTAGTCGCTTTCTACGACACGTGAGGAATGCGTGGGAAGTATTCTTTCTCCCCTACCCCCAGGGATATGCAAGCATTCTGCCAATCCTCAGGCACCTCACCATGAATCATACATACATTAAATAACCTTACCAACCAGTCAACAATACATTCATCCCCCTTTTTAATAAATTCCACTGCAATACCATCCAAACCAGCTGCCTTGCCCGCTTTCATCTTCCGCAAAGCTTTTACTACCTCTTCTCTGTTTACCAAATCATTTTCCCTAACCCTCTCACTTTGCACACCACCTCAACCAAATCACTATATCTGCTACTGTATCATCAAACACATTCAACGAACCTTTAAAATACTCACTCCATCTTCTTCTCACATCACCACTACTTGTTATCACCTCCCTATTAGCCCCCTTCACTGAAGTTCCCATTTGTCCCATTTGTTCCCTTGTCTTACACACTTTTTATGCAAATGAGTGTGAGATGTATAAAAGAAAGAGGCAGGAGGTCAAGAGAAAGGTGCAAAAGGAGAAAAAGAGGGCAAATGAGAGTTGGGGTGAGAGAGTATCATTAAATTTTAGGGAGAATAAAAAGATGTTTTGGAAGGAGGTAAATAAAGAACAATAATAAGGGTATTAAAAAACAGCTTCAGATTATTTCATTTAGAATATGCACTTCTGAAAATTGGATAGGAAATGCTTCAAGGTATGTACCTTCTCCATAATGTTTTAGACTTTTTCTAGGGTTATGGTAAAGTGTTCAAAGTACAAAAAAAAAAGTTATGATAACAAAAATTTTGTCTTAGATACCCACTACCAGAGTCCTAAAGCTAACAGATATCTTTGCAATATTTTTGCTTTGACTTTTGTAGGTATATTGGAAAGATGGTTATGCAGAATTGATATGAATGTAGGTTATATTACCCATACACTAAGTATGTTGAAAGATAAAGCTGGGAGGATCAACACAGGAAAAATTTTGTGGCATTACTTTTAATGGCATGAGTGTTATGCAATATGAATTTGATAATGAGAGAACAGATTTTATCATTGGGAGGGAATATTTTGGAACTTGGAAGGTCAGACAATTTGGCAAATAATGCATTAGCATTCATGATTAAGGAACTAATTAAAAAGTGGAAACAAATTTTGTTAATTTTCTTTTATGGTGGAGCTATGAATAGTGATATTTTGAAAACAAAGCTTGCAACTGTAATAACGTAAAGTACACGAAACTGGATTTTGCGTCAAATTTACAGTATGTAGTCAGGATTCAGTTCATACATCAGTTTTCAGTAAATGGCATGGGCAAAGAACAATCCTCTTATCTTTGGTAACAACGAGCAGGACCTTCTTTTCACAACTTGAGAAAATATGATATTGGGATAAAGTGTGACGTATTTTCATGGAAGTATTATATTTAATGTACTTAACCGCTGTTTCCCGCATCAGCAAGA
Organism: Panulirus ornatus; assembly: GCF_036320965.1. Taxonomy (NCBI): domain Eukaryota; kingdom Metazoa; phylum Arthropoda; class Malacostraca; order Decapoda; family Palinuridae; genus Panulirus; species Panulirus ornatus. Next base: position 6,139,918 of record NC_092277.1, on the reverse strand, counting down.
TAGGGCAAGGAAATAGATGATGAATTGTGGCTGATTCGGGTGAGAAACTGCAGAAGCTGGTGGCTGAGTTTGGTAAAGTGTATGAAGAAAGTTGAAGGTAAATATGAATAAAAGCAATGTTATTAGGTTCAGTAGGGTTGAGGGACAAGTCAACTGGGAGGAAAGTTTGAATGGAGAAAAACTGGAGATAGTGAAGCTTTTAGATATCTGGGAGTGGATGAGTGGATTTAGCATTGGATTGATGTGGAAGTGAGTCACAGGGTAGGGTAGAGGGCAAAGGTTTTGGGAGCGTTGAAGAATGTGTGGAATACGAGAACATTATCTCGGAAAGCAAAAATGGGTATGTTTGATGGAATAATTGTTTCAACAAAGTTTATTTGGCTGCAAGGCGTGGGCTATAGATAGGGTTATGTGGAGGAAGATGGATGTGTTGGAAATGAGGTGTTTGAGGGCAATATGCAGTGTGAGGTGGTTTGATGGGGTAAGTGATGAATGGGTAAGAGGGGTGTGTGGCGACAAAAAGAATGTGGTTGAGAGAGCAGAAGAGAGTTGTTTGAAATGGTTTGTACACATGGAAAGAATGAGTAAGGATAGATTGAGATAGAGGATACATGTGTCAGAGGTGGATGGAAGAAGGAGAAGTAGGAGACCAAATTGGAGGTGGAAGGATGGGGTGAAAAAGCTTTTGAGCGATCCGGGTCTGAATCTACTGCAGGATGAAAGGCATGCAAGGAATAGAGTGAATTGGAATGATGTGGTATACTGAGGCAGACGTGCTGTCAATGGACTGAACCAGGGCATGTGAGATAATGTTCTGTTATTCCATACCTCACTGTTCCTACTATATTTCCAAGACCCTAAAAATTTGATGAATCAAATGGATGTTGGTTTCTGACAGTAATTTTCCAGCTGTTGCTTGTATTTTGCACTGTATAGACGGATGCCTCAATTATTGATTTGTAAAAATTGCTTTTATGCTGTCATACAAAAGTATTTCAACTGCCATTTGCTCTTTTGATTTAATCCATTACCTTTAAAAGTGAATACATATATTGTTACCTTATTTGACCCTTTGAAATATCACATTTTTTGTTTATATAGTCTTTCCTTGGTTTATACACCATGGATACAAACCTTAAAACTTTTTTACTTTTTATTTTTTTTTATTATACTTTGTCGCTGTCTCCCGCGTTTGCGAGGTAGTGCAAGGAAACAGACGAAAGAAATGGCCCAAACCCCCCCCCATACACATGTATATACATACGTCCACACACGCAAATATACATACCTACACAGCTTTCCATGGTTTACCCCAGACGCTTCACATGCCCTGCTTCAATCCACTGACAGCACGTCAACCCTGGTATACCACATCGCTCCAATTCACTCTATTCCTTGCCCTCCTTTCACCCTCCTGCATGTTCAGGCCCCGATCACACAAAATCTTTTTCACTCCATCTTTCCACCTCCAATTTGGTCTCCCTCTTCTCCTTGTTCCCTCCACCTCCGACACATATATCCTCTTGGTCAATCTTTCCTCACTCATCCTCTCCATGTGCCCAAACCACTTCAAAACACCCTCTTCTGCTCTCTCAACCACGCTCTTTTTATTTCCACACATCTCTCTTACCCTTACGTTACTCACTCGATCAAACCACCTCACACCACACATTGTCCTCAAACATCTCATTTCCAGCACATCCATCCTCCTGCACACAACTCTATCCATAGCCCACACCTCGCAACCATACAACATTGTTGGAACCACTATTCCTTCAAACATACCCATTTTTGCTTTCCGAGATAATGTTCTCGACTTCCACACATTCTTCAAGGCCCCCAGGATTTTCGCCCCCTCCCCCACCCTATGATCCACTTCCGCTTCCATGGTTCCATCCGCTGCTAGATCCACTCCCAGATATCTAAAACACTTCACTTCCTCCAGTTTTTCTCCATTCAAACTCACCTCCCAGTTGACTTGACCCTCAACCCTACTGTACCTAATAACCTTGCTCTTATTCACATTTACTCTTAACTTTCTTCTTCCACACACTTTACCAAACTCAGTCACCAGCTTCTGCAGTTTCTCACATGAATCAGCCACCAGCGCTGTATCATCAGCGAACAACAACTGACTCACTTCCCAAGCTCTCTCATCCCCAACAGACTTCATACTTGCCCCTCTTTCCAAAACTCTTGCATTTACCTCCCTAACAACCCCATCCATAAACAAATTAAACAACCATGGAGACATCACACACCCCTGCCGCAAACCTACATTCACTGAGAACCAATCACTTTCCTCTCTTCCTACACGTACACATGCCTTACATCCTCGATAAAAACTTTTCACTGCTTCTAACAACTTGCCTCCCACACCATATATTCTTAATACCTTCCACAGAGCATCTCTATCAACTCTATCATATGCCTTCTCCAGATCCATAAATGCTACATACAAATCCATTTGCTTTTCTAAGTATTTCTCACATACATTCTTCAAAGCAAACACCTGATCCACACATCCTCTACCACTTCTGAAACCACACTGCTCTTCCCCAATCTGATGCTCTGTACATGCCTTCACCCTCTCAATCAGTACCCTCCCACATAATTTACCAGGAATACTCAACAAACTTATACCTCTGTAATTTGAGCACTCACTCTTATCCCCTTTGCCTTTGTACAATGGCACTATGCACGCATTCCGCCAATCCTCAGGCACCTCACCATGAGTCATACATACATTAAATAACCTTACCAACCAGTCAACAATACAGTCACCCCCTTTTTTAATAAATTCCACTGCAATTCCATCCAAACCCGCTGCCTTGCCAGCTTTCATCTTCCGCAAAGCTTTCACTACCTCTTCTCTGTTTACCAAATCATTTTCCCTAACCCTCTCACTTTGCACACCACCTCGACCAAAACACCCTATATCTGCCACTCTATCATCAAACACATTCAACAAACCTTCAAAATACTCACTCCATCTCCTTCTCACATCACCACTACTTGTTATCACCTCCCCACTTGCGCCCTTCACCGAAGTTCCCATTTGCTCCCTTGTCTTACGCACTTTATTTACCTCCTTCCAGAACATCTTTTTATTCTCCCTAAAATTTAATGATACTCTCTCACCCCAACTCTCATTTGCCCTTTTTTTCACCTCTTGCACCTTTCTCTTGACCTCCTGTCTCTTTCTTTTATACATCTCCCACTCAATTGCATTTTTTCCCTGCAAAAATTGTCCAAATGCCTCTCTCTTCTCTTTCACTAATACTCTTACTTCTTCATCCCACCACTCACTACCCTTTCTAATCAACCCACCTCCCACTCTTCTCATGCCACAAGCATCTTTTGCGCAATCCATCACTGATTCCCTAAATACATCCCATTCCTCCCCCACTCCCCTTATGTCATTTGTTCTCACCTTTTTCCATTCTGTACTTAGTCTCTCCTGGTACTTCCTCACACAGGTCTCCTTCTCAAGCTCACTTACTCTCACCACCCTCTTCACCCCAACATTCACTCTTCTTTTCTGAAAACCCATACAAATCTTCACCTTAGCCTCCACAAGATAATGATCAGACATCCCTCCAGTTGCACCTCTCAGCACATTAACATCCAAAAGTCTCTCTTTCGCACGCCTGTCAATTAACACGTAATCCAATAACGCTCTCTGGCCATCTCTCCTACTTACATAAGTATACTTATGTATATCTCGCTTTTTAAACCAGGTATTCCCAATCATCAGTCCTTTTTCAGCACATAAATCTACAAGCTCTTCACCATTTCCATTTACAACACTGAACACCCCATGTATACCAATTATTCCCTCAACTGCCACATTACTCACCTTATTTTCTTTACGAAGCAAAGGTAGTGTAATATGACACATTAATTTGCCTAATTTAAACTTTAAGACTATATATGTTTTATCCAGGAGAGACTAAGTGCAAATGGAAAAAGGTGAGAGCAAAGGACGTAAGGGGAGTGGAGGAGGAATGGGATGTATTTAGGGAAGCAACGATGGCTTGCACAAAAGATGCTTGTGGTATGAGAAGCATGGGAGGTGGGCAGATTAGAAAGGGTAGTGAGTGGTGGGATGAAGAAGTAAGATTATTATTGAAAGAGAAGAGAGAGGCATTTGGACGAGTTTTGCTGGGAAATAGTGCAAATGACTGAGAGTGTATAAAAGAAAGAGGCAGGAGGTCAAGAGAAAGGTGTAAGATGTGAAAAAGAGGGCAAATGAGAGTTGGGGTGAGAGAGTATCATTAAATTTTAGGGAGAATGAAAAGATGTGTATGTTTGAAGGAATAGTGGTTCCAACAATGTTATATGGTTACAAGGTGTGGGCTATAGATAGAGTTGTGCGGAGGAGGGTGGATGTGTTTGAGGACAATATGTGGTGTAAGGTGGTTTGATCGAGTAAGTAATGAAAGGGTAAGATGTGTGGTGATAAAAAGAGTGTGGTTGAGAGAGCAGAAGAGGGTGTTTTGAAATGCAGAGAATGAGTGAGGAAAGATTGACCAAGAGGATATATATATGTTTGAGGAGGAGGGAATGAGGAGAAGTCGGAGACCAAATTGGAGGTGAAAAGATGGAGTGAAAAAGATTTTGAGTGATCGGGGCTTGAACAGGCAGGAGGGTGAAAGGCATGCAAGGAATAGAGTGAATTGCAACGATGTGGTATACCGTGGTCAACGTGTTGTCAATGGATTGAACCAGGGCATGTGAAGCATCTGGGGTAAATCATGGAAAGTTCTGTGGGGCCTGGATGTGGAAAGGGAGCTGTGGTTTCGGTGCATTATTACATGACAGCTAGAGACTGAGTGTGAACGAATGGGGCCTTTGTTGTCTTTTCCTAGCACTACCTCACACACATGAGGGGGGAGGGTGTTGTTATTCCATGTGTGGTGGGGTGGCGATGGGAATAAATAAAGGCAGACATTGAATTATGTACATGTGTATATATGTATGTGTCTGTGTGTGTATGTGTGCGTATGCATTGGGATGTGTAGGTGTGTATATTTGCGTGTGTGTATACATGTGTGTGTGGGTGGGTTGGGCCATTCTTTCGTCTGTTTCCTTGCGCTACCTCGCTAAAGCGGGAGACAGCGACAAAGCAAAATAAATGATAAATAAAATACGTTGAAATGTATAGGTATGTATATATGTGCGTGTTATCCCTGGGGATAGGGGATTAAGAATACTTCCCACGTATTCCCTGCGTGTCGTAGAAGGCGACTAAAAGGGGAGGGAGCGGGGGGCTGGAAATCCTCCCCCTCTTTTTTTTTTTTTTTTTTTTTTTCTTTTCAAAAGAAGGAACAGAGGGGGCCAGGTGAGGATATTCCAAAAAAGGCCCAATCCTCTGTTCTTAACGCTACCTCGCTATCGCGGGAAACGGTGAATAGTATGAAAAAAAAAAAAAAAAAATATGTGCGTGTGTGGACGTGTATGTATATACATGTGTATGTGGGTGGGTGGGTTGGGCCATTCTTTCGTCTGTTTCCTTGTGCTATGTCGCTAACGCGGGAGACAGCGACAAAGTATAATAAAATGAAGTAAAATATAATATTTAAATGCATGTACATATTCATACTTTCTGCCTTCATCCATTCCTGTCACCACCCTGCCACACATGAAATTAGCTTCCCCCCCTCTCCCCATCCTGCGAGGAAGAGCTAGGAAAAGACAAAAAATGCCGAAGTTCATTGACACTCCGTCTCTAGCTGTCCTGTGCAATGCACAAAAACCACAGCTACCTTTCCTCATCCAGGCCCCACAGACCTTTTCATGGTTTACCCCAGATGCTTCACATGCCTTGGTTCAATCCATTGACAGCACATACACTCCATTATACTACATCATTCCAATTCACTCTATTCCTTGCACGCCTTTCACCCTCCTGCATGTTCAGATCCTGATTGCTCAAAATCTTTTTTCACTCCACCCTTCCTTTTCTAATGTGGTCTCCCTCCTCTCCTTCTTCCCTCCATCTCTGAAACATATATCCTCTTTGTCAGTCATTCTTCACTCATTCTCTCCATGTGTCCAAACCATTTCAACACAGCATCTTCTGTTCTCTCAACCATACACTTTTTATTAACACACATCTCTCTTACCCTTTCATTGCTTACTCAATCAAACCACCTCACACCACATATTGTCCTCAAACATTTCATTTCCAACACATCCACCCTCCTTCGCACAACCCTATCTATAGCCCATGGCTCGTAACCATATAACATTGTTGGAACCACTATTCCTTCAAACATACCCATTTTTGCTCTCCAAGGTAATGTTCTTGCCTTCCACACATTCTTGAATGCTTCCAGAACCTTCGCTCCCTCCCCCACCTTGTGACACTTCCGCTTCCATGGTTCCATCTGCTGCTAAGTCCACTCCCAGATATCAAAAACACTTCACTTTCTCAAGTTTTTCTCCATTTAAACTTACCTCCCAAGTAGCTTGTCCCTCCACCCTACTGAATCTAATAACTTGCTCTTATTCACATTTACTCTCAACTTTCTTCTTTCACACACTTTAGCAAACTTAGTCACAAACTTCTACAGTTTCACACTTGAATCAGCCATAAGCACTGTATCATCAGTGAACAACAACTGACCCAATTTTCAGGCCCTCTCATCCCAAACAGACTGTATACTTGCCCCTCTCTCCAAAACTCTTGCATTCACCACCCTAACCACCCCATCCTTAAACAAATTAAACAACCAGGGAGACATCACATACCCCTGCCATAAACTGACAATCACTGGGAACCAATCACTTTCCTCTCTTCCTACACGTACACATGCCTTATATCCTTGGTAAAAACATTTCACTGCTTCTCGCAACTTATCTTCCACACCATATACTCTTAAAACCTTCCACAAAGCATCTCTATCCACCCTATCATATGTTTCTCCAGGTCCATAAATGCTACACACAGTTCCATCTGTTTTTCTAAGTATTTTACACATGCATTCTTTAAAGCATTATTGGATCATGTGTTAATTGATAGGCACGCGAAAGAGAGACTTTTGGATGTTAATGTGCTGAGAGGTGCAACTGGAGGGATGTCTGATCATTATCTTGTGGAGGCGAAGGTGAAGATTTGTAGGGGTTTTCAGAAAAGAAGAGAGAATGTTGGGGTGAAGAGAGTGGTGAGAGTAAGTGAGCTTGGGAAGAAGACTTGTGTGAGGAAGTACCAGGACAGACTGAGTACAAAATGGAAAAAGGTGAGAACAAAGGAGGTAAGGGGAGTGGGGGAGGAATGGGATGTATTTAGGGAAGCAGTGATGTCTTGCGCACAACATGCTTGTGGCATGAGAAGGGTGGGAGGTGGGTTGATTAGAAAGGGTAGTGAGTGGTGGGATGAAGAAGTAAGATTATTAGTGAAAGAGAAGAGAGAGGCATTTGGACAATTTTTGCAGGGAAAAAATGCAAATGAGTGGGAGATTTATAAAAGAAAGAGGCAGGAGGACAAGAGAAAGGTGCAAGAGGTGAAAAAGAGGGAATGTGTACGTGGGTGGGTTGGGCCATTCTTTCGTCTGTTTCCTTGCACTACCTCGCTAAAGCAGGAGACAGCGACAAAGCAAAATATAATAATAAAAATAATATTCTTTAAAGCAAACACCTGCTCCCCACATCTTCAACCACTTCTGGAACCACATTGCTCTTTCCCAATCTGATGCTCAGTACATGCCTTTACCCTTTCAATCAATACCCTCTCATAATTTCCCAGGGATACTCAACAAACTTATTCCTCTGTAATTTGAACACTCCTTTTCCCTTTGCCTTTGTACTGTGGCACTATGCATGAATTCTGCTAAAACTCAGGCATTTCACCATGGTCCATTTTTTTTTCCACTGTCTCCCGCGTTTGTGAGGTAGCGCAAGGAAACAGACGAAGGAAATGGCCCAACCCACCCCCATACACATGTATATACATACATCCACACACGCAAATATACATACCTACACAGCTTTCCATGGTTTACCCCAGACGCTTCACATGCCCTGATTCAATCCACTGACAGCACGTCAACCCTGGTATAAAACATCGATCCAATTCACTCTATTCCTTGCCCTCCTTTCACCCTCCTGCATGTTCAGGCCCCGATCACACAAAATCTTTTTCACTCCATCTTTCCACCTCCAATTTGGTCTCCCACTTCTCCTCGTTCCCTCCAACTCCAACACATATGTCCTCTTGGTCAATCTTTCCTCACTCATTCTCTCCATGTGCCCAAACCATTTCAAAACACCCTCTTCTGCTCTCTCAACCACGCTCTTTTTATTTCCACACATCTCTCTTACCCTTACGTTACTTACTCGATCAAACCACCTCACACCACACATTGTCCTCAAACATCTCATTTCCAGCACATCCATCCTCCTGCACACAACTCTATCCATAGCCCACGCCTCGCAACCATACAACATTGTTGGAACCACTATTCCTTCAAACATACCCATTTTTGCTTTCCAAGATAATGTTCTCGACTTCCACACATTCTTCAAGGCTCCCAGGATTTTTGCCCCCTCCCCCACCCTATGATCCACTTCGGCTTCCATGGTTCCATCCGCTGCCAGATCCACTCCCAGATATCTAAAACACTTTACTTCCTCCAGTTTTTCTCCATTCAAACTTACCTCCCAATTGACTTGACCCTCAACCCTACTGTACCTAATAACCTTGCTCTTATTCCCATTTACTCTTAACTTTCTTCTTTCACACACTTTACCAAACTCAGTCACCAGCTTCTGCAGTTTCTCACATGAATCAGCCACCAGCGCTGTATCATCAGCGAACAACAACTGACTCACTTCCCAAGCTCTCTCATCCCCAACAGACTTCATACTTGCCCCTCTTTCCAAAACTCTTGCATTCACCTCCCTAACAACCCCATCCATAAACAAATTAAACAACCATGGAGACATCACACACCCCTGCCGCAAACCTACATTCACTGAGAACCAATCACTTTCCTCTCTTCCTACACGTACACATGCCTTACATCCTCGATAAAAACTTTTCACTGCTTCTAACAACTTGCCTCCCACACCATATATTCTTAATACCTTCCACAGAGCATCTCTATCAACTCTATCATATGCCTTCTCCAGATCCATAAATGCTACATACAAATCCATTAGCTTTTCTAAGTATTTATCACTTACATTCTTCAAAGCAAACACCTGATCCACATATCCTCTACCACTTCTGAAACCACACTGCTCTTCCCCAATCTGATGCTCTGTACATTCCTTCACCCTCTCAATCAATACCCTCCCATCTAATTTACCAGGAATACTCAACAAAGTTTTTTTTTTCTTGCTTTGTCGCTGTCTCCCGCGTTTGCGAGGTAGCGCAAGGAAACAGACGAAAGAAATGGCCCAACCCACCCCCATACACATGTATATACATACGTCCACACACACAAATATACATACATACACAGCTTTCCATGGTTTACCCCAGACACTTCACATGCCCTGATTCAATCCACTGGCAGCACGTCAACCCTGGTATACCACATCGATCCAATTCACTCTATTCCTTGCCCTCCTTTCACCCTCCTGCATGTTCAGGCCCCGATCACACTCATGGTAAGGTGCCTGAGGATTGGCGGAATGCGTGCATAGTGCCATTGTACAAAGGCAAAGGGGATAAGAGTGAGTGCTCAAATTACAGAGGTATAAGTTTGTGTTTTGAAATGGTTTGGGCACATGGAGAGAATGAGTGAGGAAAGATTGACCAAGAGGATATATGTGTCGGAGGTGGAGGGAACGAGGAGAAGTGGGAGACCAAATTGGAGGTGGAAAGATGGAGTGAAAAAGATTTTGTGTGATCGGGGCCTGAACATGCAGGAGGGTGAAAGGAGGGCAAGGAATAGAGTGAATTGGATCGATGTGGTATACCAGGGTTGACGTGCTGTCAGTGGATTGAATCAGGGCATGTGAAGCGTCTGGGGTAAACCATGGAAAGCTGTGTATGTATGTATATTTGTGTGTGTGGACGTATGTATATACATGTGTATGGGGGTGGGTTGGGCCATTTCTTTCGTCTGTTTCCTTGCGCTACCTCGCAAACGCGGGAGACAGCGACAAAGCAAGAAAAAAAAAACTTTGTTGAGTATTCCTGGTAAATTAGATGGGAGGGTATTGATTGAGAGGGTGAAGGAATGTACAGAGCATCAGATTGGGGAAGAGCAGTGTGGTTTCAGAAGTGGTAGAGGATATGTGGATCAGGTGTTTGCTTTGAAGAATGTAAGTGATAAATACTTAGAAAAGCTAATGGATTTGTATGTAGCATTTATGGATCTGGAGAAGGCATATGATAGAGTTGATAGAGATGCTCTGTGGAAGGTATTAAGAATATATGGTGTGGGAGGCAAGTTGTTAGAAGCAGTGAAAAGTTTTTATCGAGGATGTAAGGCATGTGTACGTGTAGGAAGAGAGGAAAGTGATTGGTTCTCAGTGAATGTAGGTTTGCGGCAGGGGTGTGTGATGTCTCCATGGTTGTTTAATTTGTTTATGGATGGGGTTGTTAGGGAGGTAAATGCAAGAGTTTTGGAAAGAGGGGCAAGTATGAAGTCTGTTGGGGATGAGAGAGCTTGGGAAGTGAGTCAGTTGTTATTCGCTGATGATACAGCGCTGGTGGCTGATTCATGTGAGAAACTGCAGAAGCTGGTGACTGAGTTTGGTAAAGTGTGTGAAAGAAGAAAGTTAAGAGTAAATGTGAATAAGAGCAAGGTTATTAGGTACAGTAGGGTTGAGGGTCAAGTCAATTGGGAGGTAAGTTTGAATGGAGAAAAACTGGAGGAAGTAAAGTGTTTTAGATATCTGGGAGTGGATCTGGCAGCGGATGGAACCATGGAAGCCGAAGTGGATCATAGGGTGGGGGAGGGGGCAAAAATCCTGGGAGCCTTGAAGAATGTGTGGAAGTCGAGAACATTATCTTGGAAAGCAAAAATGGGTATGTTTGAAGGAATAGTGGTTCCAACAATGTTGTATGGTTGTGAGGCGTGGGCTATGGATAGAGTTGTGTGCAGGAGGATGGATGTGCTGGAAATGAGATGTTTGAGGACAATGTGTGGTGTGAGGTGGTTTGATCGAGTAAGTAACGTAAGGGTAAGAGAGATGTGTGGAAATAAAAAGAGCGTGGTTGAGAGAGCAGAAGAGGGTGTTTTGAAATGGTTTGGGCACATGGAGAGAGAACACCTTGTGTAGTGGTGAGGGTTCATGTAGGAGTGAACACCTTGTGTAGTGGTGAGGGTCATGTAGGAGTGAACACCTTGTGTAGTGGTGAGGGTTCATGTAGGAGTGAACACCTTGTGTAGTGGTGAGGGTTCATGTAGGAGTGAACACCTTGTGTAGTGGTGAGGGTCATGTAGGAGTGAACACCTTGTGTAGTGGTGGGGGTTCATGTAGGAGTGAACACCTTGTGTAGTGGTGAGGGTCATGTAGGAGTGAACACCTTGTGTAGTGGTGAGGGTCATGTAGGAGTGAACACCTTGTGTAGTGGTGAGGGTCATGTAGGAGTGAACACCTTGTGTAGTGGTGAGGGTCATGTAGGATTGAACACCTTGTGTAGTGGTGAGGGTCATGTAGGAGTGATCACCTTGTGTAGTGGTGAGGGTCATGTAGGAGTGATCACCTTGTGTAGTGGTGAGGGTCATACGGAGGTACCAACTGTGTGGTCACATTATCCAACACTACATTACATTGTCACACTACAGACAGCTTGTGAACCTTTTCATGGAGGAAATGATATTCAGAACCAAATAAATATTATATTGAATGTGTATATGATATGATGAGTCATTATGAATAATGGTTTGATACCGTCCATGATGATCAAGTGTACCAGGTTAACAACCAGGCAGGTATTAAGTCTGGTTCTGATGACCTTCATCTGGTTTCTGCATGTTGAGGATGGCCAGCAAGTTGACCCGGTGTGTGGCACAGAATATCAGTTTGACGTAGCAGATCAAACCTCAGAGAAGATTTGTTCACTTCAACTGTTACAGGGAAATTTGGACACAATATCTACAATTCTTGTTCAAAGTGACATTAGTTCCTCGTACGTCTTGATCTCAGTATTTCCCAGAATTTTATATATTGAGTTTTGTGATCATGTAAGGTCGAGTCTATTTAGCTGGACATAATTCACTTTCAAAGTTTGAGTCGATGAAGTATTTTGGTGTACGTTTGTCCACATGATGACTTGACGTCTGGAGCTGGGATACGGTTGTCAATGTTACAGGTAATGGAATATTTGTTGTGTCTTGGTATGGTAACTATTGTGAGCACTCATGATATCACTCAACTCTTGGTATGGTCACCATTGTGAGCACTCATGATATCACTCAACTCTTGGTATGGTAACCATTGTGAGCACTCATGATATCACTCAACTCTTGGTATGGTAACCATTGTGAGCACTCATATCACTCAACTCTTGGTATGGTAACCATTGTGAGCATTCATGATATCACTCAACTCTTGGTATGGCAACCATTGTGAGCACTCATGATATCACTCAACTCTTGGTATGGTAACCATTGTGAGCACTCATGATATCACTCAACTCTTGGTATGGTAACCATTGTGAGCACTCATGATATCACTCAACTCTTGGTATGGTAACCATTGTGAGCACTCATGATATCACTCAACTCTTGGTATGGTAACCATTGTGAGCACTCATGATATCACTCAACTCTTGGTATGGTAACCATTGTGAGCACTCATGATATCACTCAACTCTTGGTATGGTCACCATTGTGAGCACTCATGATATCACTCAACTCTTGGTATGGTAACCATTGTGAGCACTCATGATATCACTCAACTCTTGGTATGGTCACCATTGTGAGCACTCATGATATCACTCAACTCTTGGTATGGTAACCATTGTGAGCACTCATGATATCACTCAACTCTTGGTATGGTAACCATTGTGAGCACTCATGATATCACTCAACTCTTGGTATGGTAACCATTGTGAGCACTCATGATATCACTCAACTCATGGTATGGTAACCATTGTGAGCACTCATGATATCACTCAACTCTTGATGTTCGTATTAAGTATATGTTCTCCCATGCCAGCCTAATTGTTCCTTACAACTCACACACTATCTACTCGATTTGGAATTTGCGATGGAATATCATACATCAATTTGCGATGGAATATCATATATCAATTTGCGATGGAATATCATACATCAATTTGCGATGGAATATCATATATCAATTTGCGATGGAATATCATATATCAATTTGCGATGGAATATCATATATCAATTTGCAATGGAATATCATATATCAATTTGCGATGGAATATCATACATCAATTTGCGATGGAATATCATACATCAATTTGCGATGGAATATCATATATCAATTTGCGATGGAATATCATATATCAATTTGCGATGGAATCTCATATATCAATTTGCGATGGAATATCATATATCAATTTGCGATGGAATATCATACATCAATTTGCGATGGAATATCATACATCAATCTGCGATGGAATATCATACATCAATTTGCGATGGAATATCATATATCAATTTGCGATGGAATATCATACATCAATTTGCGATGGAATATCATATATCAATTTGCGATGGAATATCATATATCAATTTGCGATGGAATATCATATATCAATTTGCAATGGAATATCATATATCAATTTGCGACGGAATATCATACATCAATTTGCGATGGAATATCATACATCAATTTGCGATGGAATATCATATATCAATTTGCGATGGAATATCATATATCAATTTGCGATGGAATCTCATATATCAATTTGCGATGGAATATCATATATCAATTTGCGATGGAATATCATACATCAATTTGCGATGGAATATCATACATCAATCTGCGATGGAATATCATACATCAATTTGCGATGGAATATCATATATCAATTTGCGATGGAATATCATATATCAATTTGCGATGAAATATAATATATCAATTTGCGATGGAATATCATACATCAATTTGCGATGGAATATCATACATCAATTTGCGATGGAATATCATACATCAATTTGCGATGGAATATCATATATCAATTTGCGATGGAATATCATATATCAATTTGCGATGAAATATCATACATCAATTTGCGATGGAATATCATACATCAATTTGCGATGGAATATCATATATCAATTTGCGATGGAATATCATATATCAATTTGCGATGGAATCTCATATATCAATTTGCGATGGAATATCATATATCAATTTGCGATGGAATATCATACATCAATTTGCGATGGAATATCATACATCAATCTGCGATGGAATATCATACATCAATTTGCGATGGAATATCATATATCAATTTGCGATGGAATATCATACATCAATTTGCGATGGAATATCATATATCAATTTGCGATGGAATATCATATATCAATTTGCGATGGAATATCATATATCAATTTGCAATGGAATATCATATATCAATTTGCGACGGAATATCATACATCAATTTGTGATGGAATATCATACATCAATTTGCGATGGAATATCATATATCAATTTGCGATGGAATATCATATATCAATTTGCGATGGAATATCATATATCAATTTGCGATGGAATATCATATATCAATTTGCGATGGAATATCATACATCAATTTGCGATGGAATATCATACATCAATTTGCGATGGAATATCATACATCAATTTGCGATGGAATATCATATATCAATTTGCGATGGAATATCATATATCAATTTGCGATGAATATCATATATCAATTTGCGATGGAATATCATACATCAATTTGCGATGGAATATCATACATCAATTTGCGATGGAATATCATACATCAATTTGCGATGGAATATCATATATCAATTTGCGATGGAATATCATATATCAATTTGCGATGAAATATCATACATCAATTTGCGATGGAATATCATACATCAATTTGCGATGGAATATCATATATCAATTTGCGATGGAATATCATATATCAATTTGCGATGGAATATCTTACATCAATTTGCGATGGAATATCATACATCAATTTGCGATGGAATATCATATATCAATTTGCGATGGAATATCGTATATCAATTTGCGATGGAATATCATATATCAATCTGCGATGGAATATCATCTATCAATTTGCGATGGAATATCATACATCAATTTGCGATGGAATATCATATATCAATTTGCGATGGAATATCATATATCAATTTGCGATGGAATATCATATAGCAATTTGCGTTGGAATATCATGTATCAATTTGCGATGAAATATCATATATCAATTTGCGATGGAATATCATACATCAATTTGCGATGGAATATCATACATCAATTTGCGATGGAATATCATACATCAATTTGCGATGGAATATCATATATCAATTTGCGATGGAATATCATATATCAAGTTGCGATGAAATATCATACATCAATTTGCGATGGAATATCATACATCAATTTGCGATGGAATATCATATATCAATTTGCGATGGAATATCATATATCAATTTGCGATGGAATATCATACATCAATTTGCGATGGAATATCATACATCAATTTGCGATGGAATATCATATATCAATTTGCGATGGAATATCATATATCAATTTGCGATGGAATATCATATATCAATTTGCGATGGAATATCATCTATCAATTTGCGATGGAATATCATACATCAATTTGCGATGGAATATCATGTATCAATTTGCGATGGAATATCATATATCAATTTGCGATGGAATATCATACATCAATTTGCGATGGAATATCATACATCAATTTGCGATGGACTATCATACATCAATTTGCGATGGAACATCATGCATCAATTTGCGATGGAATATCATATATCAATTTGCGATGGAATATCATATATCAATTTGCGATGGAATATCATGTATCAATTTGCGATGGAATATCATACATCAGTTTGCGATGGAATATCATATATCAATTTGCGATGGAATATCATACATCAATTTGCGATGGAATATCATCTATCAATTTGCGATGGAATATCATATATCAATTTGCGATGGAATATCATATATCAATTTGCGATGGAATATCATATATCAATTTGCGATGGAATATCATTCATCAATTTGCGATGGAATATCATACATCAATTTGCGATGGAATATCATACATCAATTTGCGATGGAATATCATACATCAATTTGCGATGGAATATCATACATCAATTTGCGATGGAATATCATATATCAATTTGTGATGGAATATCATACATCTATTTGCAATGGAATATCATATATCAATTTGTGATGGAATATTGTATATCAATTTATATCTGTGGGTTTACAATACATCAGAAATACCTTAACTAGTTGTATTAGAATTGACTTTGGACACAAGAATTTCTTTGCAGCAACAAGTGAAGTATGATCATTATCCTGGTACCAGCCTACCTGACCATACTGGTAGTCGTCATGATCATCATCCTGGTACCATCCTACCTGACCATACTGGAACCAGCCTACCTGACCATACTGGTAGTCTTCATGATCATCATCCTGGTACCAGCCTACCTGACCATACTGGTACCATCCTACCTGACCATACTGGTAGTCGTCATGATCATCATCCTGGTACCAGCCTACCTGACCATACTGGTAGTCGTCATGATCATCATCCTGGTACCAGCCTACCTGACCATACTGGTACCATCCTACCTGACCATACTGGTAGTCGTCATGATCATCATCCTGGTACCATCCTACCTGACCATACTGGTAGTCGTCATGATCATCATCCTGGTACCATCCTACCTGACCATACTGGTAGTCGTCATGATCATCATCCTGGTACCATCCTACCTGACCATACTGGTAGTCGCCATGATCATCATCCTGGTACCATCCTACCTGACCATACTGGTACCAGCCTAACTGACCATACTGGTACCAGCCTATCTGACCATATTGGTAGTCGTCATGATCATTATCCTGGTACCAGCCTACCTGACCATACTGGTAGTCGTCATGATCATCATCCTGGTACCATCGTACCTGACCATACTGGTAGTCGTCTTGATCATCATCCTGGTACCAGCCTACCTGACCATACTGGTAGTCGTCATGATCATCATCCTGGTACCATCCTACCTGACCATACTGGTAGTCGTCATGATCATCATCCTGGTACCATCCTACCTGACCATACTGGTAGTCGTCATGATCATCATCCTGGTACCAGCCTACCTGACCATACTGGTAGTCGTCATGATCATCATCCTGGTACCATCCTGCCTGACCATACTGGTACCAGCCTAACTGACCATACTGGTACCAGCCTATCTGACCATATTGGTAGTCGTCATGATCATTATCCTGGTACCAGCCTACCTGACCATACTGGTAGTCGTCATGATCATCATCCTGGTACCATCGTACCTGACCATACTGGTAGTCGTCTTGATCATCATCCTGGTACCAGCCTACCTGACCATACTGGTAGTCGTCATGATCATCATCCTGGTACCATCCTACCTGACCATACTGGTAGTCGTCATGATCATCATCCTGGTACCATCCTACCTGACCATACTGGTAGTCGTCATGATCATCATCCTGGTACCAGCCTACCTGACCATACTGGTAGTCGTCATGATCATCATCCTGGTACCATCCTACCTGACCATACTGGTACCAGCCTACCTGACCATACTGGTACCAGCCTATCTGACCATACTGGTAGTCGTCATGATCATTATCCTGGTACCATCCTACCTGACCATACTGGTAGTCGTCATGATCATCATCCTGGTACCATCCTACCTGACCATACTGGTAGTCGTCATGATCATCATCCTGGTACCATCCTACCTGACCATACTGGTACCATCCTACCTGACCATACTGGTAGTCGTCATGATCATCATCCTGGTACCAGCCTACCTGACCATACTGGTAGTCGTCATGATCATCATCCTGGTACCACCTACTGCCTACTGGTAGTCGTCATGATCATCATCCTGGTACCAGCCTACCTGACCATACTGGTAGTCGTCATGATCATCATCCTGGTACCATCCTACCTGACCATACTGGTACCATCCTACCTGAGCCATACTGGTACCAGCCTACCTGACCATACTGGTACCAGCCTACCTGACCATACTGGTAGTCGTCATGATCATCATCCTGGTACCATCCTACCTGACCATACTGGTACCAGCCTACCTGACCATACTGGTACCAGCCTACCTGACCATACTGGTAGTCGTCATGATCATCATCCTGGTACCAGCCTACCTGACCATACTGGTACCAGCCTACCTGACCATACTGGTAGTCGTCATGATCATTATCCTGGTACCAGCCTACCTGACCATACTGGTACCAGCCTACCTGACCATACTGGTACCAGCCTACCTGACCATACTGGTAGTCGTCATGATCATTATCCTGGTACCAGCCTACCTGACCATACTGGTACCAGCTATGACCATACCTGGTACCAGCCTACCTGACCATACTGGTATCGTCATGATCATCATCCTGGTACCAGCCTACCCTCCACCTACTGACCATACTGGTACCAGCCTACCTGACCATACTGGTAGTCGTCATGATCATTATACTGGTACCAGCCTACCTGACCATACTGGTACCAGCCTACCTGACCATACTGGTACCAGCCTACCTGACCATACTGGTAGTCGTCATGATCATTATCCTGGTACCAGCCTACCTGACCATACTGGTACCAGCCTACCTGACCATACTGGTACCAGCCTACCTGACCATACTGGTAGTCGTCATGATCATTATCCTGGTACCAGCCTACCTGACCATACTGGTACCAGCCTACCTGACCATACTGGTACCAGCCTACCTGACCATACTGGTAGTCGTCATGATCATCATCCTGGTACCAGCCTACTTGACCATACTGGTAGTCGTCATGATCATCATCCTGGTACCAGCCTACCTGACCATCCTGGTACCAGCCTACCTGACCATACTGGTAGTCGTCATGATCATTATCCTGGTACCAGCCTACCTGACCATACTGGTAGTCGTCATGATCATTATCCTGGTACCAGCCTACCTGGCCATACTGGTAGTCGTCATGATCATCATCCTGGTACCAGCCTACCTGACCATACTGGTACCAGCCTACCTGACCATACTGGTACCAGCCTACCTGACCATACTGGTAGTCGTCAGTGGTTGATGGTAGAAGGTAGAGGAGGCCTCCTGCTGGGGAGGTGAGCGGCGGGGTCACGACCCTCGCTGCTCGTGTGTTCTCTCTACGTCGTCCACATAATAGACTGGAAAGATACACCAGGTTCACACACCACACTCGACCACAAGTGACCATCATTCCCTTCACAGTAGACACTTTAGAAGCTTCCAGTGTCGACTACCATTCATGGCCAGTGTTCTCCTGCCACTTTTGGTCTGTCTCTTCATATTTCACCACTCTCACAGGTCGGTGTAAGACATGAGGATCCCACCACCAGCATGGTGATGATGGCTGGTAGGAAGTATGGATCCAGTGACTGGAGACCACAAAGGATGGGTGTGAGGCTGAGGTGTGTCGGGGTGAGAAGGTGGGCAGTCTTCCCAAGTCCTCCATGTGAAGCTGAACATGAAGTAACATCTTACATAACTTCGAGAAAGAATCATTTTTGCAAAATATGTTGAAGGAGAGAATTTGGTTTTGAGGAATCGCTGGAAGTAGTTTCCCTTGTGATATTATCTACGTACCACAATGTAATATGAAAATACTGAACATGTATAAAGACCAGCGGGTGTCTTCACGTACACTTGATATGACGTGGAAGCATTTAGTGAGGTGGTATAACATCAAGACGTTATGTGTGGCAAGTTTTCCTCCAGGTGTTGCTCTGTACACCTGCAGGTCTTGTACTGACACGAGGAAAGTGTGCTTGCTTAGTAACATGTGCTAAAAGAGAGACTGTAGGTATAATATTGTTCTGTGTACTTTTTCTACAAATAACATTTATATTATCCTACGTAGTGCCTGGTCGAGAGATTCATCATACATAGAAGACAATAAAGAATGTTCTACACTAAATTGGTATACAGTTGACCAACCTCTGTGTTCTCACATGTTTGAAAGACCCCGTTGGATCGTCGATCCTAAGTATGTTTATCAAATCACTCAACACTAAATACATCGTGTCATTGTACCTCGCACTGGTGCTATACATCGTGTCATTGTACCTCGCACTGGTGCTATACATCGTGTCATTGTACCTCGCACTGGTGCTATACATCGTGTCATTGTACCTCGCACTGGTGCTATACATCGTGTCATTGTACCTCGCACTGGTGCTATACACGACACGGCTCTTACATAAGACAGCCATGGCATTTACTCCATTGTCAGTGACACTTGACAACTGAAAACATTATCTCACGTTTTTCAGTCTGATCCAGTTTTCCCTGACAATTTTAAGCTTGTAAACTTTCCATTGCACAAACCTAACTTTCAATGAATTCCTTCATCTGTAACGCAGATAGTAAGCTAAGGAAGGTGTTCACTTGACTACCAGAGTGGATATGATGGACATCCTGACTGATATCAAAGTAGAAGAGAAAATGACGACATGAGTTAGTAAATGTTGACATAATGTGTCTCACTTCAAGTTGGGTGGCGGCTGTAAGAGTTGTTATGGTCAGGTGTGTGTTGGTGTCTGGTCTGGCTCTGGGTTGATGGTTATGTCTGTCAGGTTGTCACATGGTTGTTGGTCTTCAGCAAGATTTAGGTTCACGAACTATCATCTCTTCAGTAAGTGAAGCTACAATGACTGGTGGAATTGGTTCTTTTGTTACCTCTTAATCTTTTCCCCTGGGTCAATAACTTTGTCCCAGCTCTAGACACAATCACTGTCTATATTCCTACTTGGTATTCTCCATCATGCATGTAGACACCATTTGTCTGGTGGCTGTAAGGTAGGTACAGCTGTCTGTTCTGCTACAGTGTTGGGTCAACCTGTTGTATCCATGTCACCTCTCCACACATACCAGAGCTGATCACCTCTTACGCTCTGGATCTGATTTTGTATGTTTGGCTATTGTATGTATATAGCCTCTCTCTCTCTCTCTCTCTCTCTCTCTCTCTCTCTCTCTCTCTCTCCATATATGCCCAATAATGAATTCCGATTCAATGTTAGAACAAGTCACGTGACAGCACTACAGCCACAACCTTTGATCACATAATACGACCCATTTCATTCGGCCAAATGATTACAAATCACAACGAACTATTCTGCCAACAGTGAAATTTCATTTCCACTCTCTTAGCCACAGATACATAGCAACAAACATACGATTGTGTTTTGTGTTTACTGAAGATGCCATTCATGAAAATAGAACCATGAAGCGATGGATGATGTAAGAATCCCGTGAATGTACAGCCAAACTACTGGGGTAATGATAGCAAGTATCACAAACTACTGAGGTAATGATAGCAAGTATCAACACCTCAACACCTGCAACATGATGATAGCTCTGGTTATTATCTGGGTAGTGCTGACCCCCAGCCCAGTATCAACACCTGCAACATGATAGCTCTGGTTATCATCTGGGTAGTGCTGACCCCCAGCCCAGCATCACATACCATTGTCCACATTAATCAGAAAATGTTCACTAAGTGGTCGAGTGTGGAAGTGCCCGTCATCCATCATGCTGGTCTTCATAACAAGCCAGCAAGAATTGTGTGTTTTGTAACGTCCAAAAATGAATGAGGAAACATCAGATCCAAATTATTCCTTTTACCAAAAAAATAGATAATAGAAAAAGATTGATTATGATTAATACAAAATAAACTAACTGATTTCCTGAAGAGAATTTCTGTGCAACAGTTGGCAAGAATGTCTGAGTGCCATATGAAGCGTCCTGCTCCTCCACCTTCTCTCATCTGCACAGTCTCGTCTACACAATTTTTTTTCCAAAAATAAAACACCCGATACACTCCCACACACACCTGTACCACAAACTACCCCCAACCTCCGATACACTACCACACACACCTGTACCATCCACTCCCCCAACCTCCGATACACTACCACACACACTTGTAGCACCCACTCCCCCAATCTCCGATACACTACCACACACACCTGTACCACCCACCACCCCAACCTCCGATACACTACCACAAACACCTGTAGCACCCACCACCCCCAACCTCCGATACACTACCGCACACACCTGTACCACCCACCCCCCCAACCTCCGATACACTACCACACACACCTGTACCACCCACTCCCCCAACCTCCGATACACTACCACACACACCTGTAGCACCCACTCCCCCAACCTCCGATACACTACCACACACACCTGTACCACCCACCATCCCCAATCTCCGATACACTACCACACACACCTGTACCACCCACCACCCCAACCTCCGATACACTACCACACACACCTATACCACCCACCACCCCCAACCTCCGATACACTACCACACACACCTGTAGCACCCACTCCCCCAACCTCCGATACACTACCACACACACCTGTACCACCCACCACCCCCAACCTCCGATACACTACCACACACACCTGTACCACCCACTCTCACAACCTCCGATACACTACCACACACACATGTACCACCCACCACCCCCAACCTCCGATACACTACCACACACACCTGTACCACCCACTCCCCCAACCTCCGATACACTACCACACACACCTGTACCAGCCACCACCCCAACCTACGATACACTACCACACACACCTGTACCACCCACTCCCCCAACCTCCGATACACTACCACACACACCTGTATCACCCACTCCCCCAACCTCCGATACACTACCACACACACCTGTACCACCCACTCCCCCAACCTCCGATACACTACCACACACACCTGTACCACCCACCACCCCCAAACTCCGAAACACTACCACACACACCTGTACCACCCACCACCCACAACCTCTGATACACTACCACACACACCTGTACCACCCACTCCCCCAACCTCCGATACACTACCACACACACCTGTACCACCCACTCCCCCAACCTCCGATACACTACCACACACACCTGTACCACCCACTCCCCAACCTCCGATACACTACCACACACACCTGTACCACCCACCACCCCAACCTCCGATACACTACCACACACACCTGTATCACCCACTCCCCCAACCTCCGATACACTACCACACACACCTGTACCACCCACTCCCCCAACCTCCGATACACTACCACACACACCTGTACCACCCACTCCCCCAACCTCCGATACACTACCACACACACCTGTACCACCCACTCCCCCAACCTCCGATACACTACCACACACACCTGTAGCACCCACTCCCCCAACCTCCGATACACTACCACACACACCTGTACCACCCACCACCCCAACCTCCGATACACTACCACACACACCTGTACCACCCACACCCCCAACCTCCGATACACTACCACACACACCTGTAGCACCCACCACACCCAACCTCCGATACACTACCACACACACCTGTACCACCCACTACCCCCAACCTCCGATACACTACCACACACACCTGTACCACCCACCACCCCCAACCTCCGATACACTACCACACACACCTGTACCACCCACTCCCCCAACCTCCGATACACTACCACACACACCTGTAGCACCCACCACCCCCAACCTCCGATACACTACCACACACACCTATACCACCCACTCCCCCAACCTCCGATACACTACCACACACACCTATAGCACCCACCACCCCCAACCTCCGATACACTACCACTCACACCTGTAGCACCCACCACCCCCAACCTCCAATACACTACCACACACACCTGTACCACCCACTCCCCCAACCTCCGATACACTACCACACACACCTGTAGCACCCACCACCCCAACCTCCGATACACTACCACACACACCTATACCACCCACTGCCCCAACCTCCGATACACTACCACACACCCCTGTAGCACCCACCACCCCAACCTCCGATACACTACCACACACACCTGTAGCACCCACCACCCCCAACCTCCGATACACTACCACACACACCTGTACCACCCACTCCCCCAACCTCCGATACACTACCACACACACCTGTAGCACCCACCACCCCCAACCTCCGATACACTACCACACACACCTGTACCACCCACTCCCCCAACCTCCGATACACTACCACACACACCTGTAGCACCCACCACCCCCAACCTCCAATACACTACCACACACACCTGTACCACCCACTCCCCCAACCTCCGATACACTACCACACACACCTGTATCACCCACTCCCCCAACCTCCGATACACTACCACACACACCTGTAGCACCCACCACCCCCAACCTCCGATACACTACCACACACACCTGTACCACCCACTCCCCCAACCTCCGATACATTACCACACACACCTGTAGCACCCACCACCCCCAACCTCCGATACATTACAACACACACCTGTACCACCCACTCCCCCAACCTCCGATACACTACCACACACACCTGTAGCACCCACTCCCCCAACCTCCGATACACTACCACACACACCTGTACCACCCACCACCCCAACCTCCGATACACAACCACACACACCTGTACCACCCACTCCCCAACCTCCGATACACTACCACACACAGCTGTAGCACCCACTCCCCCAACCTCCGATACACTACCACACACACCTGTAGGACCCACTCCCCAACTTCCGATACACTACCACACACACCTGTACCACCCACCACCTCCAACCTCCGATACACAACCACACACACCTGTAGCACCCACTCCCCCAACCTCCGATACACTACCACACACACCTGTACCACCCACTCCCCCAACCTCTCAAGGAACGCATTTATAACACCAGTAGACTTAAACCCGAAGTCATCCTAATTTGCGGCAACCATAAACAAGATATGTACAATGTAACTGATGTTCACAACAAATGGGACAAGGTAATGGTAAGTGTCTCCCTCCTGCATGAAGGCCACGGTTGTGATGTTATGATGATTAATGACGTCATGAATATCTTATACATATGAGACGTATATATTAAAGTTTTGTATAATTCTGGACCAATATGTTGTACAGAGTGAAGATGGAGGCATCTAACTCACTCTACATTAGAAAATCAGTTTAATAATGTGTTATAACATGCAATATACAATATTTACTTCAGTATACATCAGTGTAAGTGTTTCTGAGTCTCACATCCACCACAGTATTCACACCTCTGCTCAGTGTGGCTTCTTAAGGCAGATGGTCTGTCTGACATCACTGGGGATGCCAAGCCCTTGATCCTCCTCTTCCCCACCAAGCTTATGGGATCAGGTTCCTTTGCACCAAGATTAAGGAGCCAACAAGACAAGACTGGGACATTACACATTGTTTATAATCATGTGTATGCTGGGGGCAGGTGAGTGGGGAAGGGGATCAGAACACTTTCATGTATGTTTCCAACATCAAAAAAGAAAATCATGGAATTCACCTTTTGTACTTGCGCATGTTGGGAGATCAGAGCCCTCCCCTGGTTCCATGGTCGCTTATACTATCAGATTGGGGAAATCAGATCCCCATCATGATACTGTCTATTACCAGGTTTGGCGGATCAAAACTTTCCTATGTTCCCATAACTCAGGAACCAGCATCCCTCCACTGCCATATTTCATGTTAGGATACGAGAGCCAAATCTCATGTTATAATTGACCACACCTTCAGAATATAGGACCAGGACCATTCTGTGGTGGTATGTACCTGTGGGAGTGAGGTTTAGGACTGTATGGTGGTAGGCAGCTATGGGAGTAAGGTTTAGGACTGTATGGTGGTAGGCAGCTGTGGAAGTGAGGTTTAGGACTGTATGGTGGTAGGCAGCTATGGGAGTAAGGTTTAGGACTGTATGGTGGTAGGCAGCTGTGGAAGTGAGGTTCAGGAGTGTATGATTGTCATTACCCATAATAATGAGGCTCAGGTGTGTATGGTGGTCAGTACCCATAATAATGAGGCTCAGGTGTGTATGGTGGTCAGTACCCATAATAATGAGGCTCAGGTGTGTATGGTGGTCAGTACCCATAATAATGAGGCTCAGGTGTGTATGATGGTCAGTACCCATGATAATGAGGCTCAGGTGTGTATGATGGTCAGTACCCATAATAATGAGGCTCAGGTGTGTATGATGGTCAGTACCTTCAGTAATGAGGCTCAGGTGTGTATGATGGTCAGTACCCATAATAATGAGGCTCAGGTGTGTATGGTGGTCAGTACCCATAATAATGAGGCTCAGGTGTGTATGGTGGTCAGTACCTTCAGTAATGAGGCTCAGGTGTGTATGATGGTCAGTACCCATAATAATGAGGCTCAGGTGTGTATGATGGTCAGTACCTTCAGTAATGAGGCTCAGGTGTGTATGGTGGTCAATACCCATAATAATGAGGCTCAGGTGTGTATGGTGGTCAGTACCCATAATAATGAGGCTCATGTGTGTATGGTGGTCAGTACCCATAATAATGAGGCTCAGGTGTGTATGGTGGTCAGTACCTATAATAATGAGGCTCAGGTGTGTATGATGGTCAGTACCCATAATAATGAGGCTCAGGTGTGTATGATGGTCAATACCCATAATAATGAGGCTCAGGTGTGTATGGTGGTCAGTACCCATAATAATGAGGCTCAGGTGTGTATGGTGGTCAGTACCCATAATAATGAGGCTCAGGTGTGTATGGTGGTCAGTACCCATAATAATGAGGCTCAGGTGTGTATGGTGGTCAGTACCTTCAGTAATGAGGCTCAGGTGTGTATGATGGTCAGTACCCATAATAATTAGGCTCAGGTGTGTATGATGGTCAGTACCTTCAGTAATGAGGCTCAGGTGTGTATGGTGGTCAATACCCATAATAATGAGGCTCAGGTGTGTATGGTGGTCAGTACCTTCAGTAATGAGGCTCAGGTGTGTATGATGGTCAATACCCATAATAATGAGGCTCAGGTGTGTATGGTGGTCAGTACCCATAATAATGAGGCTCAGGTGTGTATGGTGGTCAGTACCTTCAGTAATGAGGCTCAGGTGTGTATGGTGGTCAGTACCCATAATAATGAGGCTCAGGTGTGTATGATGGTCAGTACCTTCAGTAATGAGGCTCAGGTGTGTATGGTGGTCAATACCCATAATAATGAGGCTCAGGTGTGTATGATGGTCAGTACCTTCAGTAATGAGGCTCAGGTGTGTATGGTGGTCAGTACCCATAATAATGAGGCTCAGGTGTGTATGGTGGTCAGTACCTTCAGTAATGAGGACCAGAGCCTACGTAACCATGTAAGAGACAGTTGTAGATAATGTATGGCAACTCAGACCAGAGCCTACGTAACCATGTAAGAGACAGTTGTAGATAATGTATGGCAACTCAGACCAGAGCCTACGTAACCATGTAAGAGACAGTTGTAGATAATGTATGGCAACTCAGACCAGAGCCTACGTAACCATGTAAGAGAGTTGTAGATAATGTATGGCAACTCAGACCAGAGCCTACGTAATCATGTAAGAGACAGTTGTAGATAATGTATGGCAACTCAGACCAGAGCCTACGTAACCATGTAAGAGACAGTTGTAGATAATGTATGGCAACTCAGATCAGAGCCTACGTAACCATGTAAGAGACAGTTGTAGATAATGTATGGCAACTCAGGCATCTTACAACAGAGGAGAGTATAACGTGGTCAGCCACTTGCTTTACAGTACAATGTACACATGACTCCACACATTATGGGAGAAAGTAATATTACGTTGGTTTCATTCATTATATACACGAAGAACCTCTGGTCGATATTCCAAGAGAGGAGTTTCTGTAAGGTCGAAACTCTCAACTTAATGCAAAAGAACGTGTAGATATGGCTTTAACAAATGGAATACAAGAAAATAATGTAGATATACTGTAGGTGACATATAGCGTCCACCTCCAGACATACAGATAACCTGAGTGTTGTCTGTCCCAGCCAGACGTGTGGCAGCAGAATTCTCTGTCTGTCTCTACATCTCTGTGATTTCCTATACCTGCATACACATCTCCCTTCCCTCTCCCTCTGTATATATACACTTATGTATGGATGAAAGATTGGCTGAATCGTTGTATGATTGTATTACAAGGAATATACATACAAATGTATGAACACATACTACCCGTCACACAAAGTTTGAAGTAAGCTGCCAATCCTCGCTTGCTGACTGTGTCATTTTCTTAACTGTAAAGAGAGTAACAATAATGATTCCTAAAGTCAATTCATAATGATTAAATGTGATTCGTGTGTGGTGAGCCTCCAGCAACCAATATGACGTTCTACTGAATATGCAAAGCAATATGTTGTAGGACTTGTGTTGTGCGCAACAAACATAAGAACAAATATGGAGTTTGTTCGCTACGCTCGCCTGTTCGTTACGCAAAATGTTCCAGAGGAATGGAAATGTGCCAATATAACATCGATATTCGAGAAAGATGATAGATTACTGTTCGGCAGTTATTGTCCAATCAGCTTAACGTCTGCAGATGGTAAAATAATGGAAACCATCGCTAGGAATATAACAGATTGTAAACCATTTACAGAACCACGCACATCTTACACGATTCTCAGCCAAGTTGTGGACGACTCCGCTCATGTGTGACGACACATCTGCTGGATCACTGTTATGATCCACGTGTGTGATGAGAGTAAAGCAGTTGATGTTACCTATCTAGATTTCCAAGAAGCATTGCATGATGTTCCATATCAGTGGTTGCTAACACAAGTCACATGATGTAGATGGGATTGTACTTCATTGGTTGGGAAATTGGTTGACTGGCCGTAAACAATGATTAATGGTCGAGCCTGAGAATGGTTAGACGTAACAAGTGGTGTGCCACAGGGATCACTCTTGGGACCAGTTCTCTTTCTCATACATATTAATGATATTGATAATTATAGATTGTGCGTTATTCATGTCAAAATTCGCGGACGATACCAAGTTGCGAAATAAATCTACAACACATGTGAACGTCTGCAACTTTAAAATGACATAGAGGAACTTATGGACCGTCTTTATATGTGGCAAATTGATTTTAATATTGACAGATATTGATAAGTGCAAAGTTTTACATATCGGTACTAGACATTAACAGGCAATCTATAATATGAATTCGGTTGAGCTACAAAAGGTAAATGAGGAAAAGGACTTGCGTGTGATCATCTCTGGTGACCTTAGTAAAGCCAAGTAAACAGTGCATGGATGCAGCAGACATGCGAACAAAGTTCTTGGAGTCGTAGGTAGGGTTCGAATCTAAGTCTCAACAATTAATCCCACTCTCTTCAACTCACTGCTTCGTCTTCATCTGGAATATTGTGTGTAGTTTTGGTCACCCAACTTGAGGAAAGACATAGATGGAGTGAAGAGAGTACAGAGCAGAGCTACCAAAACGATATCCGGTATGAGAAATGAATTTGATGTGAGCAGAATAAAAGAATGGAATTTATCTAGCTAAATAAATGAAATGGTGATCTAAGTATCCAAAATCACTACAGGTTTCGATGACCTCGATCTCTGGAGCTGCTTAAGGATAGATGTGTATGATATCACTCGTAGTAATGGATACAAACTCGTGGGCAAATGTGTTACGTCACATGAGGCGAAGTGCTTCATCTTTAATAGAATTGTTCACGCACGGAGCGATCTACCAATGAGAGAAGTTGAAAGCAATACCGTAAATACGTTTAAGCATAAGCGTGATAAAGATTGTGCTTCACAACTAACATTATCTACACTCCCTTAGCAATACGATCAGTTTACACGTCATCTTCTGTGAAAAATCCTGCCACATTAATCTCTTCCAGCATCACATACAGCGTCGTTATAACCCACTGGTTTGTTGATGTTTGAATTCAGCTGTATTTCAAAATGTGCAGACCACATGCATCATGCTGGGTACGAGGGAAGACCTCCTCTCTGTCATCACGGTAATGTGCAGACCACATGCATCATGCTGGGTACGAGGGAAGACCTCCTCTCTGTCATCACGGTAATGTGCAGACCACATGCATCATGCTGGGTACGAGGGAAGACCTCCTCTCTGTCATCACGGTAATGTGCAGACCACATGCATCATGCTGGGTACGAGGGAAGACCTCCTCTCTGTCATCACAGTACAGTCACTGAGGCTTGTGTGTGTGTGGTGTTAGTAATGCATCACACTCTGGCATTATCATACATCGGTTGGTATGTTGTTCTTATGTTGAAGCCTCCAGTCATGGACGAAAGTCCACATCAAGGCCGGATCTTGATTGAAATATAGAGAGAATTATGAAACAAAAAGAAAACACAAAGGAAAGTATTACATTAAGGGTCAGTATGCTACACTGTGAACGATATCAATGTTCAAAATTGGCCCAGTCATCGTTAAGTTGTCGTTCACCTTGGCTGAGTTGCCTTATCTCACGCACTCAACCATCGTGCTCAAGAGTTGACGTGGATGTACGTAAGAGTTGACGTGGATGTACGTAAGAGTTGACGTGGATGTACGTAAGAGTTGACGTGGATGTACGTAAGAGTTGACGTGGATGTACGTAAGAGTTAACGTGGATGTACGTAAGAGTTTACGTGGATGTACGTAAGAGTTGACGTGGATGTACGTAAGAGTTGACGTGGATGTACGTAAGAGTTGACGTGGATGTACGTAAGAGTTGACGTGGATGTACGTAAGAGTTGACGTGGATGTACGTAAGAGTTGACGTGGATTTACGTAAGAGTTGACGTATTTACGTAAGAGTTGACGTGGATGTACGTAAGAGTTGACGTGGATTTACGTAAGAGTTGACGTGTATTTACGTAAGAGTTGACGTGGATGTACGTAAGAGTTGACGTGGATTTACGTAAGAGTTGACGTGGATGTACGTAAGAGTTGACGTGGATGTACGTAAGAGTTGACGTGGATGTACGTAAGAGTTGACGTGGATGTACGTAAGAGTTGACGTGGATGTACGTAAGAGTTGACGTGGATGTACGTAAGAGTTGACGTGGATGTACGTAAGAGTTGACGTGGATGTACGTAAGAGTTAACGTGGATGTACGTAAGAGTTGACGTGGATGTACGTAAGAGATGACGTGGATGTACGTAAGAGTTGACGTGGATGTACGTAAGAGTTGACGTGGATGTACGTAAGAGATGAGTTGTGGTATATCTAAGTCAACCTTCCTAAGTCAAGAGATGATCAACATGGCACTACGTTTACTATGTATAGTGGATGTTGGCTAGACTCATCTGATGATGTTACTATGTATAGTGGATGTTGGCTAGACTCATCTGATGATGTTACTATGTATAGTGGATGTTGGCTAGACTCATCTGATGATGTTAGAGAAACGAGAGGCAGTTCTTACCATGAGATACGAGTCCTGGACCACTGCTGGTATTAGTGGCCCGTGTTCCTGCAGGTGTGGGTGAGAGTGTAGGATCTCACGTGATGATGTGAGGGAGGGAGAGGAGGCGGGGTGAGAAGTGAGGAAGATGGAAAGATGAGTAAATGTTCAGAGAGAGAGAGAGAGAGAGAGAGAGAGAGAGAGAGAGAGAGAGAGAGAGAGAGAGAGGAGAATACGTGGATGAAGAAAAAATGATCTATGAATACTATATAATTTTGGTCTGTAAGTAACAAGAATGCATAACATATTCGACTACTCATGGAGTAGTTAAGCAATCACTAAGGCAAGGTTCGTTACGTACGTGTTGGAGGAGACTGGTAGATATCACAACCATTCACAGGTAACGCACCTTGAATTACCGTGTAAGTAGCCTCACGTCAGTTCCAAGAAAGAAATGGAAAAAATATTGAGACAAAATTATGCCATTTCTTAATGATCACGAAACGTGATCGGTCAACCAACATGACTTTCTTGACGAGAGAAGTTGTATAAAACATTTACGAAAATTCTTTGGCGTTATACATTACACTTGGGACTCAAAAATGCCCTCAGCTGGGGTGTGCCTAGACTTTGACAAGGCATGAATTAATGACTGGCTCACACGTGCAGCAAAGTAACGTTAAGTTTTGACTGACGAAGCTTCAGACTGGCTGAACGTGACGACTGGTGTGTCTGTGGCTCCAGTCTTTCTGACACATACATTAATAATCAGAGATGAGTCGTACTTATATCCACGATCTCAGAATATACGGATCATACAAAACTGGAAGGTAGAGATTTAATGGACAAAACTGCATTAATTCAGTGAGTTCATAACAACGCAACAGAGTGGTCAGAAAAATGGCAGATGAAATTTAACGCACATGAAGGGAACTCCGCTACATAAAGTGGATGAAGAGAAGGAGGAGGTCGGTGTTGTTATTAGTAACAATCTGAAGTGCACTAAACACTGTCTTGCTGCAAATAGAAAAGGAAACCGGAGGCTATGTTGTATATAGAGGAACATCAGGAGACCGGAGGCTATGTTGTATATAGAGCAACATCAGGAAACCGGAGGCTATGTTGTATATAGAGCAACATCAGGAGACCGGAGGCTATGTTGTATATAGAGCAACATCAGGAGACCGGAGGCTATGTTGTATATAGAGGAACATCGACGACAAAACATCAGCAACAATGTTGATCCATCTTAACGTTTTGATTGTATAGTTCAGTTCTGGTCTCCAAACTACAAGAAAGGTGAGGAGACGTTAGAACAAGTACAAAGATGGACGACAAAACTAATTCCAACCCTGAGAAATCTGACGTATGAAGAGATTAAGACGATTACATCTGC
This sequence comes from Panulirus ornatus, assembly GCF_036320965.1. Classification (NCBI taxonomy): domain Eukaryota; kingdom Metazoa; phylum Arthropoda; class Malacostraca; order Decapoda; family Palinuridae; genus Panulirus; species Panulirus ornatus. Next base: position 6,107,068 of record NC_092277.1, on the reverse strand, counting down.
CTTCCTCTTAAGAAGTGTGGACTTTGTGGTGACCAAACAAGTTTTCAAACTTCTACTAAATACGACGACGTATTTACGAAGATCTTAATGAAATACAAGATACGGTTACTACGACAATAGAATAAGATGTAGAGCTAAGAGATGTAACACTGACTTGGGAAGCAAGTAGATGAGTTGAGCACTGCAATAGATTACCGTCAGACGTGGTTGATGCAAATATTATGAACATATTGAAAAAGTTGTTATATATAGATATTTTTTCATCAGCTCAGGTATACAACTGAATGAACATGAGGAGAAGAACAATACATATATGAATTCATCCTTTTTCTTCGTGCCAGATCCCAAGAATATATTGTGGTGCAGCAGAAGGTGGGAGAGTGCAGCTAAATTTTTATACCAAAGATTTCAGTTTCCACTTGTCACCTCCCTGCTGGCTTACTTAAAAATGCATGGCATCTTTTTACAATCTCTTCTTCCTGTTGTGTGTTGTTGCCTGGGAGAGTGGAGGATGAGGAGAGAACCTTCATACTGTTCTATCTTGACCTCATCCACATAGAACAGATATAACAATAAGTCAAGGTCAAAAAAATTGAATGATCTAGACCTGGGTCATCTGTCTCTCCCACGTACTCCAGTGTATATTGGTCGAGGCGTCATGAAGATCTCCGTCCTTCACTTCTGCCTTACAGGTCAATATACCTGTGAACACAGACCACAAAGACCTGCCTAGGACGGGTAGGTGTTGTTCTTTCCTTTACTGGATACTACTGAGCCAGCTGGGTGGGTGTTTGTGGCCCTCCAGTGTTGACCTTAACCGTTGTATGACCCCAGACCACCGACCTCCACACACCAGGTGAAGCTCCAGCACACACACACGACACAGAAGGATCATCAGCTCAGACACATATACGATGAAGCAGTATCGGTAACTTGATAAGTTTTTCGATTGTACGTATTTTTCAAACTTGGAAGTTATCATATTACTATCATGTTGTGTCATGACCTCTCAGTGTATCTCTCGTAGCATCAATATACCCAGTGTCATGACATGGTTTCATAAATCATTTGACTCACCTGTCGTGACTTTCCACAATAACCACTGTGTGTTTGTTGACCCAGAATTGAAAATCAAAATAACATACCTTGCTCTCGTTGTGCAGATTTGAGTCTGTATGAAAACATATGTGTACGTCGGTTGGGCTGTGGCCCAACGATCGATTCCTAGCCAGAGAGAGAGAGAGAGAGAGAGAGAGAGAGAGAGAGAGAGAGAGAGAGAGAGAGAGAGAGAGAGAGAGAGAGAGAGAGAGAGAGAGGACCCACCAATGGGCATTGTTAGTAAAGCAAAGAAGAGCCTCACTATCATTTCTGCAGGATTTTTGTTCTCTCTCTCTCTCTCTCTCTCTCTCTCTCTCTCTCTCTCTCTCTCTCTCTCTCTCTCTCTCTCTCTCTCTCTGCATACATCCAGAAGTACTTGCAGAGTTGATCAATCTTTTCTTTTCCATATGAAAGGTTTTTATATCATATACATTTGCCTTTTTCCTTGTGGCTGTCCCGCATAAATTCTCATATATGGTTCACGTTTTCCAGGAGTACAATGCTGTGGCTTAGCCAGTCATGGAGGATCAGTTGTCGTGCATCCTCAGGTCTACGTGTACGGCATTATGAATTATTTCTTCCTTAACTCTATCACTTTCTTGAGCTGGTCTCCATACAAACGTAGTAACACTGAATTTCATTTTCTTTATACATACACAGAATAATTTCATGACCAACTTTATATCTCTGGCTATGACAGAAGTCTTTATCCTAACTATCACATGGTTCAGGGTACTATCTTATCACCATGAAAGTTGTCATTATCATTCCACACACACACACACACACACACACACACACACACACACACACACACACACACACGAGCACCACAAGTGGAACATGAGAATCTTCGTGTCGTCTCGTGCACACAGTTTGACCAGCGGCGGAACATGAGGCTGGTGAGACAGCCAGGCATACATTACATACTGCAGTTGGTTCATACATCTGTAATGATTGTTAATTAGATGGGTTTATTATGGTTCCTACGATAAGAACTACTTGTAATCATTATTTTTGCTGCATTTTCAACTGTACGTTTGCACGTCATCAAGCGAGGCATTAAGCCGACAGGTAAAGCCATGTAAAACAGCAACATGTTCTCACCTCGCTGGAATATATACAAGAGAACCATGTTCAGTGCTTAAGCTTAGCGTACACGGCCACCCATTTGCATGAGCAGCGGACAAAGCTTGACTGTTACATAGGAATTAAAACAGAAACTGACCATTTAGTTCTCTGAGGCTGTTTTTGACAGTGGAATTATCAGAGATCAGAAACTCAGAGATTATTTTGGTAAGATTATAAACTAAAGAGACGCTACTGTAGTCGTGTTTAAGATGCCAAGTATTTGTCAGTCATATGCATAAAGGTGTTACTTTTAGCTACTTTAATTAGTAGATCATTCCCTACGTTGAAAATTCTATTAAAGAAAAAATACTCCACCTCATTCCAAGTAAAATGTTGACCCACGAGATTGTGTGCAATACTTGGAAAGATATCAGACCAATCTAGCCTTAATTTTGAATAGTTCTGTCATATTACCTCTTAACCATCACTGTTCTAAATCAAGTCGTCAAGTCAAGTGTAACAGGTCTGGTTTCTCCGTCCCGGAATCATCTTAGCTGCTTCCCGCTGCTGCACGGGGCTTCATTCTGCCTGTATTGTTTACATGTAGATTGATCAGAAGTGAACACGGTACGTGAAGTGAGCGTCCACCACTGAATGGTAAAGAACGAGGAGGACTTTCTTAGATTCGAATACCCTACCTATGAATCTAAGAATGTTGTTTGCCTTTTTACTTATTACAGTTATCTTCCCTATTTACCAATAAATGTTATAGTTACCCATTATAACTTATTCAGTTTTCTTTGAGAAATTGTATACTCTAAGGTCAGGCCTCTCTCTCAGGGATGGCTATGAGAGGAAGATATGATGATACAAAGCTGTTGTTGGTCAATGTAATCTGTACACATCTCAGTCATTACAAACCCTTGTTATATAATTGAGGACAGTGAATTTGCCAGAGTGATGTTAAGTATAGTAATATATAGAGAGATCTATATATCAAGAATGAATTGTATCATTTACGTTACGAGAGAGCCATGTTTCTTTAGCTATTATATTTTCATAGAATTTTATGTGTTTGGTATTTGTCCAACTTGAGAAGAAGGGAAAAGTGTGTATATCATTACGGCAGTCTGGTGTCAGGAGATGTTAGCCAGATGGTAAGGGAATCTGTGTCTAGCCCAAAATCTCTCTGTTAACGGAAGCTGTTATTTCAGTTATCTGTTTTAAGGGTCTATGGGCTGATTATACACCCTTTAATGTGTAAGGAGTGGAGGCAGAACGTAACATACTGTTTCTATACACAGCTGACCAAGCATTACACTGCACCTTAGCCATTTGTCTCTCTCATATATCTATTTTGCAGCACAACAGATTATGTACCTCTCTTACCTTATCGTTGTCACTACCTATGTGTAAAGCGTTGCATTTATCGATGTTATTATACTTTTGTCACTTACAAACTTAGTCCATCAGTTTACCTAGGCCACTTTGAAGCTGTAGATTTTCAATATCTGCTGTAGATTTTTCTCCCAGCTTAGTATCGCTTACGAATTTTCATTCTTGCAACGTAACCCATTACAAATGAGCTCCACATGTAATTCTTGCAATAAGTTTCAGCCATATGTCTTGATAGTCTATGTTAATGTACTTAGTACACGAAACCAATTGATCGAAGTAGAGGCAATCGTATTTAAAAGAAAATGACTGTATGGTCGGTGTCTCTGTATCTTGGTTACGTACTGACGACAGGGATTACCTTGCCAAATACACTATTTCCGGCACCAATCTATTTCACAGTGATACGTGCAAGTAAAGTAGACGGAGGTTCATCACTTATATGTCAATCTTATCTTTAACTTGTGCTACACTCTGTTGTGGCTTTATGTCTGTGGAAATTAAAGATAAGAGTTGCGGACAGTAACAGTAGGATTAGTTAACAGGCCTCCCTCACAGACACAATAGATAAACTAAAGACTTTATGATCAGTTATCAGAAATATGTAATGAACAACATTCAAATATTGAGGGAGATTTTATCATATAGGCATTCAAGTGAGGAGTATCCCTTTCTAGTAGCTGTGGGCGTGCGCTCTGTCTGAACATGCACGATATTGTCCTAACATAATTAGTTGAGAAACTTGCTCGTGAAGATAACATATCAAACTTGGTTCTAACTACAAATGAGGACTTGGCTGTAGTGCTGAAGTTGGAGAAAAGTTGTGTGTGGGTGATCACCGACAAATTACTTTTGAGTTACATTTTCTCACATCTTATAATGCTGATCAACATGAAAATCGCCAAGAAATGCCAGGATTTACCCTTGCAAATTTTATTGATCTTCGCACTGATTTTGACAGACAAACATGTGATGATATCATCAACGAAAGTGATATGGACATAGCTTGGAAAAGCTTCAGTAAGACATTCAGAGCAGTAGAGGGACCTTACGTGCTAGTGCGTAGCAAAGTCGTTTTCCTAAACTAAACCAAATTGGCGGAACAGTAAAATAAAGAACTGCTCATTTTCTGGAAAAATAACGCATCATGATGGAGTAAACAGAGTAAGACTAAGTTATATAATCTTTAGTTTAGAGTTAAGACACTTGTACGTCAAAATAAACGTCAGTATGAAGCTCATATTGCAGAAGATAGCAAGAGAAACCTCAGGATTTTGTAGGGATGTTAGATGCTAGAAAGCAATTACCCAGACAACTGGTCCTTGAAATACGAGAAGTGGTGACTTGGCTCAAGACAATGAAGCCACGACACAGATTTTGAATATGGTTTTCTCATCACTATTTACTAGTCAAGACATGACTCACATCCCGGGTCCAGTTGTAGTGCTGAGAGAGGCAAACATCTTACCACATACTGATGTACAAGGTTAAGATATTTCATCATCGCTTACTGAGATGAAAGACATTACAATGGAAGACCCAGATAAGTATGATCCCAGGATTTCAAGAGAAGTGATCAATAACATTGCTAAACCCTTAACAGCTCTTTCCAGGAAGTCACTTGTTATGAGGAAAGTTCTTGTGAACTAGAAGTTAGATAATGTGATAATGACCTTCAAGTATTATCTCCAGTTAGTTTGAAGCTGTAGCTGGTAAACCTCTGCAAACTGAAATTCGAGAGAATATTGTAAATTATGCAAAGAACCACCACTTAATGAGCCACTGTGAGCCTGGTTTCCCACGAAATCACTCATGTCTAAGAAATAATCTTGATTTCTTATATGATATTTTAACATATATAATAAAAGTGAAGGGGATGAATCGTCTCTTTAGAATTTCAGGAATAATTATTCAGTAAAGTTCTTCATCAAAGGCTATCAACAAGATCTAAGTCACAGAATAAATAACCTATGAAAGGTAAATAAAGAAAAAGGTTCTTGTTCTGTATTCTTTCACGACCTAAGACCAAGTAAACAGCAGTAAAGAAGGTGTAAAATAGTAAGGCTTTCGAGTTAAAGTATGAGACATAATCCTTACATTGAACAATTCATTGATGGCTCCCCACCTGATACATTGTGGTCAGGTTTGGTCGCCATATTTGAAAACAAGTCAGACAGAATGGAGGGAGTACAGGGTGAGCCACGAAGATGATTCCTGGACTGAGGAACAAAATCTATAAGAGCAGACGAGATGACTGATAATCATTAAGGTGAAAAATGAAAAAAAGTTAATACTTGACTTGATGCTGGCCTTCCACATTATCTTAGGTTAGGATGGTCTCAGTCCCAGCAGCTACTTCAAGCTACATATGTTTGATTTTACTTGTCGTAATGGATACAAGCTAGTGGACTTTTACTTTGTGTAGAGCAAAGTATTATCTATTTTCAACAGGATTGTTAACATATGGAACGATTTACTAATGACTGAAGCAGCAACATTACTACAACATTTTGTTGTATATAAAGTTTGCTGAAATCTCTCATTAAGTCATCTATCAGCTTTTCTTCTTTTAGTACACCAGTCTCTGACCTGATCCCTTTTTACCAGCACAAACAACCTCGAAAGCTGCTGTTTGATGCTATTTGATTTCCTTTGTATTCCCATTGTATTCTTTTATTTCTTGCTTCATTCAGATCAGGAACCCAAAGACCCTTGAGGCTAAAGCATCATCGAAATCCCCAAGTACTCAGGAGATGCAAGCTTCTATTCTTGGCTCACAGTATAGCGATTCAGAGAGGGAAATACCTGCTGCATTATTGGCTAATACCAACCTAACGAGGACCTGTACTAACTGTATGACCTTTGAACTTTAGTGTTCTGGTAGTGAGACACTTTCTCGACCAACTAAATATCTTGAGGTTGATATCATTCATCAACATGAAAGAATGGACGATAGAAAAAATCTTCAAATGCATTAAAACAAAACAATTCCATTTTCCTCATAATATCAAATCCTTATATTAACCCGGTAATTGTGAAATGATAAGTTTTTCATAAAGTGATTTCAACAGTCACTTACCTACTATAGTTCAAGTGAAATGTACATATCTAGCCTCATTGTTGAGAGTAATGTGATCACATAGTTCCCCCGGAATCAACATGATACTTGCGCCACAGTTTCCACACTGCAAGGAGGCCAGTCAGAGGGCCATAGCCTGGCTGATGCAAGGAGGCCAGCCAGAGGGCCATAGCCTGGCTGATGCAAGGAGGCCAGCCAGAGGGCCATAGCCTGGCTGATGCAAGGAGGCCAGCCAGAGGGCCATAGCCTGGCTGATGCAAGGAGGCCAGCCAGAGGGCCATAGCCTGGCTGATGCAAGGAGGCCAGCCAGAGGGCCATAGCCTAGCTGATGCAAGGAGGCCAGCCAGAGGGCCATAGCCTGGCTGAGTCCTAACCCATTATGGGAGATGGGGGTCGGGAGTGGGGCTGGGAGAGTAGGCAGGTGATGGGGTCAACACCTGGTGAGAGTGGTTATGGAGAGAGGCTGTGATGAGGGAGGGTAGGTGGACAAGCTGGTGTAGTGGCAACCAATACGAGAAGGACGACACAAATGTTTGTTTACATGAAGTTATAATGTATCCTGGGGAAGGATCAGTAGCGAGGAGGAGAGGGGAAATGTTTCTCTTAGTTACATACGACCCCAGCAGATGATACAAGCTCAGATGAAGTCTAGCCTGCTTTTCCTTTTTGTGTAAAACAAATTAAGATTTTACAGCTGAAAATAGATATAAGCAGAATATTTTAGAATCTGACTCTGTGAGGTGGGCCATACATGCCATAGAGGTAAACGAATCGCTGCCGGCGTTCGCTTGAAACCAGACCACATCTTGGGAGGAAACATTTGACGACTGGTTTAAACCAGACCACATCTTGGGAGGAAACATTTGACGACTGGTTTAAACCAGACCATATCTTGAGAGGAAACATTTGACGACTGGTTTAAACCAGACCACATCTTGGGAGGAAACATTTGACGACTGGTTTAACAAACTAAATGTGTCTGTCTGTTTCGTGCGGTTTACCATCATCATAATGCATGCTCTCTCTCTCTCTCTCTCTCTCTCTCTCTCTCTCTCTCTCTCTCTCTCTCTCTCTCTCTCTCTCTCTCTCTCTCTTCCACCGGTTCAGCTGCGGCTCAACTGGCCTCTGGTAATATCATGATAATCAGGTTGACGGCAAGGCTTAACAAGAGGGAAACCCTAATTGAGACTCATTGGACCTCATTACGGGCCGCTCAGAGCACATTTGTTTTGACCCAAACGATATATTTTCCCCATTACAGATACTGCAGCATGTAGTATTAGCCTCACAGCTTTCTAGCAATGTTTTCATGTTTTTGTTAACAGATTTTGCTCATTACAGCTGGTTGTCTTATCAGATCTTAGGAGTGGATGGCCATAATGCACATATTCAAGATGGGTATTTTGAGATAATAGATTTGGTAATCGATTTACTCTCACTTAACAGTCGAATATGATACTTACATGAATGTTCAGATAAGATATAGATATCATGAGTGAACACAACTCTCCATATGTCTCATTACCCCACAAAACTTCACCAGAGAATTCTTCAGAATGGAAGACAAGCAGAGACGGGGAAACGGAGGTAGCAGAGGACGTATAGATGTGAGCCAAGGAAGAGGTTTGGTGTCGCTGGTGTCCAGGCTGAGAATGAAAAACGATAGAAGTGCAGAGCAGCAGTAAGGATAGACGCTAACGGGTGAGGTGAGGAGGCTGGAGGAGGGAGTGAGTGTAGTGGAGGAGGTGAGGGAGGGTCATGGGACACACGTCTCTGGCGCTGCAGATCTTGGTGTCCGCCACTAGAGCAGTGTACAAGGTGGCCGAGGTTATTCATCAGTGCCACCAGGAGACACACAGCCTGGCTCCTACTGATGGCGGCGACCTGAGTGCAAACTCGCCACACGAAATTGTTCACGACAGTAATATGAGGACGATACTGTGGGTGTACTACACCTGTGGCCAAGAGGAAGAACAGCAGTTGACTAATGATGTAAGGACAGTGTAACTTGGTAGGAATGATAATGGAAATAATACCTAGAAATAATGAAACTAACAACTTTTCTGAATTGCGTCATAAAGTATTGTTGTTATCAGGAAGGAAGTGTATCGTGAACAGAAAATATTGACGGATTAAGGAAGATCATAGAGAGAAGGATGCATATAAATGCATTCATTATAAGACCTGCGAGTGAGAAATGGTAACATGATATCAAAATCATAAGCAGGAAGATAAGCGAGGAGAGAAGACACATTAACAAATGGCTCTACTAACACAACACTGGGAGAAGAGAGGTTGAGAAGAATGTTTAACTTGAGGGATGTAATGACATGCGTGTGGCAGGAGGTGGGAGGAATGATGAAGGTGGAACATTGTGTGGCTCACCCCTACTGGTCACCTCCCTGGGATGAGAGATGCCAGCTTAGTGCTTGGCTCCTCCTCCAGGAACCAAACTGGTGGCGACAGGCTCTGCCAGCCCAGCACGCTGACCTCCTGCAAGAGATCGCCAGAGAAGCCTCGAATATGGAAGATCTTCTCTGGGGAGGATGAAGACACCATGTAGGTTACGGACTGGAACACTTCATAATGGTACGTATACACACGAACATTATGAAACATGGCAATTATGAAGGAGAGATATTCAAATGTTCTTGGATTGGCAGAAACTTAACTAATAAAAAAGAAGGTAAAAGAATTAGGATATGATGACGTCACTTGCTATAATGCAATATTTGGAGTCACCAGTGACACTGTGTCTTGTTCACTAGAGGGTTAGGGAGCAGCTCGAGTCAGATGGAGCTGGAGTGATACGGCAGGACATCACAACACCAGGACTCTGATCTTGTAACAGATAATCTTATGTGATAAACTGGAAGACACAGGACGACTTTACATCTCCCGAACCAAATGGCTCATTCCAATACTAAACCTACGGTACACATTACATGGTACATACAGTAAGTACATGGTCAACATACGGTATACATTACATGGTACATACAGCAAATACATGGTCAACATACGGTATACATTACATGGTACATACAGTAAGTACATGGTTAACAAACGGTACACATTACATGGTACATACAGTAAGTACATGGTTAACAAACGGTACACATTACATGGTACATACAGTAAGTACATGGTCAACAAACGGTACACATTACATGGTACATACAGTAAGTACATGGTTAACAAACGGTACACATTACATGGTACATACAGTAAGTACATGGTTAACAAACGGTACACATTACATGGTACATACAGTAAGTACATGGTCAACAAACGGTACACATTACATGGTACATACAGTAAGTACATGGTTAACAAACGGTACACATTACATGGTACATACAGTAAGTACATGGTCAACAAACGGTACACACACCACTTACTCATGGTAATGTTTTCTAATCCACTATAATCATACTCTACATCCTTCATGATACTTTCTGTTGTGTTCATCACTGCTGATTTTTCTACTTACTACAAGATTATGTCTCCCTGCCTGCTGCTGACGAAGTTTGACCTGTCATGGTAATACATTCCTGATTCACTTATGATTATTATCATCTGTGTCGTCATGAATACGTTCTCTGGTCATCACATTCTCTAGACACAGCAGCTCACTCCCAGGACCGCTGACACCAGACCTTGACCACACGTCAGGCAACACTACGTCCAGTACACAAGAACCGCTGACACCAGACCTTGACCACACGTCAGGCAACACTACGTCCAGTACACAAGAACCGCTGACACCAGACCTTGACCACACATCAGGCAACACTACGTCCACTACACAAGAACCGCTGACACCAGACCTTGACCACACGTCAGGCAACACTACGTCCAGTACACAAGAACCGCTAACACCAGACCTTGACCACACGTCAGGCAACACTACGTCCAGTACACAAGAACCGCTGACACCAGACCTTGACCACACATCAGGCAACACTACGTCCAGTACACAAGAACCGCAGACACCAGACCTTGACCACACGTCAGGCAACACTACGTCCAGTACACAAGAACCGCAGACACCAGACCTTTGACCACACGTCAGGCAACACTACGTCCAGTACACAAGAACCGCTGACACCAGACTTTGACCACACGTCAGGCAACACTACGTCCAGTACACAAGAACCGCTGACACCAGACCTTGACCACACGTCAGGCAACACTACGTCCAGTACACAAGAACCGCTGACACCAGACTTTGACCACACGTCAGGCAACACTACGTCCAGTACACAAGAACCGCTGACACCAGACCTTGACCACACGTCAGGCAACACTACGTCCAGTACACAAGAACCGCTGACACCAGACCTTGACCACACGTCAGGCAACACTACGTCCAGTACACAAGAACCGCTGACACCAGACCTTGACCACACATCAGGCAACACTACGTCCAGTACACAAGAACCGCTGACACCAGACCTTGACCACACATCAGGCAACACTACGTCCAGTACACAAGAACCGCTGACACCAGACCTTGCCCACACGTCAGGCAACACTACGTCCAGTACACAAGAACCGCTGACACCAGACCTTGACCACACGTCAGGCAACACTACGTCCAGTACACAAGAACCGCTGACACCAGACCTTGACCACACGTCAGGCAACACTACGTCCAGTACACAAGAACCGCTGACACCAGACCTTGACCACACATCAGGCAACACTACGTCCAGTACACAAGAACCGCTGACACCAGACCTTGACCACACGTCAGGCAACACTACGTCCAGTACACAAGAACCGCTGACACCAGACCTTGACCACACATCAGGCAACACTACGTCCAGTACACAAGAACCGCTGACACCAGACCTTGACCACACGTCAGGCAACACTACTGTCCAGTACACAAGAACCGCTGACACCAGACCTTGACCACACGTCAGGCAACACTACGTCCAGTACACAAGAACCGCTGACACCAGACTTTGACCACACGTCAGGCAACACTACGTCCAGTACACAAGAACCGCTGACACCAGACCTTGACCACACGTCAGGCAACACTACGTCCAGTACACAAGAACCGCTGACACCAGACTTGACCACACGTCAGGCAACACTACGTCCAGTACACAAGAACCGCTGACACCAGACCTTGACCACACGTCAGGCAAACACTACGTCCAGTACACAAGAACGCTGACACCAGACTTTGACCACACGTCAGGCAACACTACGTCCAGTACACAAGAACCGCTGACACCAGACCTTGACCACACGTCAGGCAACACTACGTCCAGTACACAAGAACCGCTGACACCAGACCTTGACCACACATCAGGCAACACTAGGTCCAGTACACAAGAACCGCTGACACCAGACCTTGACCACACGTCAGGCAACACTACGTCCAGTACACAAGAACCGCTGACACCAGACCTTGACCACACATCAGGCAACACTACGTCCAGTACACAAGAACCGCTGACACCAGACCTTGACCACACATCAGGCAACACTACGTCCAGTACACAAGAACCGCTGACACCAGACCTTGACCACACATCAGGCAACACTACGTCCAGTACACAAGAACCGCAGACACCAGACCTTGACCACACATCAGGCAACACTACGTCCAGTACACAAGAACCGCAGACACCAGACCTTGACCACACATCAGGCAACACTATGTCCAGTACACAAGAACCGCTGACACCAGACCTTGACCACACATCAGGCAACACTACGTCCAGTACACAAGAACCGCAGACACCACTCTATCGACAACAAATTCCATCACAATGAAAAAAAAATATCGTTTCATTGTTTCTTCCATTTTCCTAATGTAGAATTTCCATACAACAAATGGAAATTGATTGCGAGGTTGCTTTCTTAACAAAAACTAAATTTATCAGAAAGATAGAAATGAGCAGATGATCATCATGATGCAGGAGGAGGTTTGTGTGCCTTGCTTATTCTTGATGGCAGATGTTATGTACATATCGTGAGGAGAATGTTATTAATGTTTACTCATTATCATAACAACATGAGAGAGACTGGCTTTGTGTACTTTAAGAAAAATATTGACCAAGTTCTGCATGATAACTTGTACCTCAGGTCCAAGCGAAATGATCTGGCCTTAATATTACTGATAAAATACATTCCCTTAAATACGGAAGAAGAAAAGGATAATAAGCGATGGTTCCCTCCTCATCCTCCACTGCCCCAGGCTGGGCGGGAAACATGTAAACATAAGATAACTTGCAGCAAGAAATACACATGAAGGAAAACTTTATACTTGAGTCAGACAACAGAATAAACGTGAATATGTCCTGCATCCCATCACTATGTGTGTATTATAAACGTGAATATGTCCTGCATCCCATCACTATGTGTGTATTATAAACGTGAATATGTCCTGCATCCCATCACTATGTGTGTATTATAAACGTGAATATGTCCTGCATCCCATCACTATGTGTGTATTATAAACGTGAATATGTCCTGCATCCCATCACTATGTGTGTATTATAAACGTGAATATGTCCTGCATCCCATCACTATGTGTGTATTATAAACGTGAATATGTCCTGCATCCCATCACTATGTGTGTATTATAAACGTGAATATGTCCAGCATCCCATCACTATGTGTGTATTATAAACGTGAATATGTCCTGCATCCCATCACTATGTGTGTATTATAAACGTGAATATGTCCTGCATCCCATCACTATGTGTGTATTATAAACGTGAATATGTCCTGCATCCCATCACTATGTGTGTATTATAAACGTGAATATGTCCTGCATCCCATCACTACGTGTGTATTATAAACGTGAATGTGTCCTGCATCCCATCACCATGTGTGTATTATAAACGTGAATATGTCCTGCATCCCCTCACGGCAACAACATGGTCGAGGAGAGACGAGTGGTTAAGAAGGTAACACAGTGATACGTTATGATGATTGGTTAAGAAGGTAACACAATACGTTATGATGATTGGTTAAGAAGGTAACACAGTGATACGTTATGATGATTGGTTAAGAAGGTAACACAGTGATACGTTATGATGATTGGTTAAGAAGGTAACACAATACGTTATGATGATTGGTTAAGAAGGTAACACAGTGATACGTTATGATGATTGGTTAAGAAGGTAACACAATACGTTATGATGATTGGTTAAGAAGGTAACACAATACGTTATGATGATTGGTTAAGAAGGTAACACAGTGATACGTTATGATGATTGGTTAAGAAGGTAACACAGTGATACGTTATGATGATTGGTTAAGAAGGTAACACAATACGTTATGATGAGTGGTTAAGAAGGTAACACAGTGATACGTTATGATGATTGGTTAAGAAGGTAACACAGTGATACGTTATGATGATTGGTTAAGAAGGTAACACAGTGATACGTTATGATGATTGGTTAAGAAGGTAACACAATACGTTATGATGATTGGTTAAGAAGGTAACACAGATACGTTATGATGATTGGTTAAGAAGGTAACACAATACGTTATGATGATTGGTTAAGAAGGTAACACAGTGTTACGTTATGATGATTGGTTAAGAAGGTAACACAATACGTTATGATGATTGGTTAAGAAGGTAACACAATACGTTATGATGATTGGTTAAGAAGGTAACACAATACGTTATGATGATTGGTTAAGAAGGTAACACAATACGTTATGATGATTGGTTAAGAAGGTAACACAATACGTTATGATGATTGGTTAAGAAGGTAACACAGTGTTACGTTATGATGATTGGTTAAGAAGGTAACACAGTGTTACGTTATGATGATTGGTTAAGAAGGTAACACAGTACGTTATGATGATTGGTTAAGAAGGTAACACAATACGTTATGATGATTGGTTAAGAAGGTAACACAGTGTTACGTTATGATGATTGGTTAAGAAGGTAACACAGTGTTACGTTATGATGATTGGTTAAGAAGGTAACACAATACGTTATGATGATTGGTTAAGAAGGTAACACAGTGTTACGTTATGATGATTGGTTAAGAAGGTAACACAGTGATACGTTATGATGATTGGTTAAGAAGGTAACACAGTGTTACGTTATGATGATTGGTTAAGAAGGTAACACAGTGTTACGTTATGATGATTGGTTAAGAAGGTAACACAGTGTACGTTATGATGATTGGTTAAGAAGGTAACACAGTGTTACGTTATGATGATTGGTTAAGAAGGTAACACAGTTACGTTATGATGATTGGTTAAGAAGGTAACACAGTGTTACGTTATGATGATTGGTTAAGAAGGTAACACAGTGTTACGTTATGATGATTGGTTAAGAAGGTAACACAGATACGTTATGATGATTGGTTAAGAAGGTAACACAGTGTTACGTTATGATGATTGGTTAAGAAGGTAACACAGTTACGTTATGATGATTGGTTAAGAAGGTAACACAGTGTTACGTTATGATGATTGGTTAAGAAGGTAACACAGAGTACGTTATGATGATTGGTTAAGAAGGTAACACAGTGTTACGTTATGATGATTGGTTAAGAAGGTAACACAGTGTTACGTTATGATGATTGGTTAAGAAGGTAACACAGTGTTACGTTATGATGATTGGTTAAGAAGGTAACACAGTGTTACGTTATGATGATTGGTTAAGAAGGTAACACAGTGTTACGTTATGATGATTGGTTAAGAAGGTAACACAGTGTTACGTTATGATGATTGGTTAAGAAGGTAACACAGTGTTACGTTATGATGATTGGTTAAGAAGGTAACACAGTGTTACGTTATGATGATTGGTTAAGAAGGTAACACAATACGTTATGATGATTGGTTAAGAAGGTAACACAGTGTTACGTTATGATGATTGGTTAAGAAGGTAACACAGTGTTACGTTATGATGATTGGTTAAGAAGGTAACACAGTGTTACGTTATGATGATTGGTTAAGAAGGTAACACAGTTACGTTATGATGATTGGTTAAGAAGGTAACACATTACGTTATGATGATTGGTTAAGAAGGTAACACAGTTACGTTATGATGATTGGTTAAGAAGGTAACACAGTGTTACGTTATGATGATTGGTTAAGAAGGTAACACAGTGTTACGTTATGATGATTGGTTAAGAAGGTAACACAGTGATACGTTATGATGATTGGTTAAGAAGGTAACACAGTGTTACGTTATGATGATTGGTTAAGAAGGTAACACAATACGTTATGATGATTGGTTAAGAAGGTAACACAGTGTACGTTATGATGATTGGTTAAGAAGGTAACACAGTGTTACGTTATGATGATTGGTTAAGAAGGTAACACAATACGTTATGATGATTGGTTAAGAAGGTAACACAATACGTTATGATGATTGGTTAAGAAGGTAACACAGTTACGTTATGATGATTGGTTAAGAAGGTAACACAGTGTTACGTTATGATGATTGGTTAAGAAGGTAACACAGTGTACGTTATGATGATTGGTTAAGAAGGTAACACAATACGTTATGATGATTGGTTAAGAAGGTAACACAGTAATACGTTATGATGATTGGTTAAGAAGGTAACACAGTGTTACGTTATGATGATTGGTTAAGAAGGTAACACAGTGTTACGTTATGATGATTGGTTAAGAAGGTAACACAGTTACGTTATGATGATTGGTTAAGAAGGTAACACAGTTACGTTATGATGATTGGTTAAGAAGGTAACACAATACGTTATGATGATTGGTTAAGAAGGTAACACAGTGTTACGTTATGATGATTGGTTAAGAAGGTAACACAGTGTTACGTTATGATGATTGGTTAAGAAGGTAACACAGTGTTACGTTATGATGATTGGTTAAGAAGGTAACACAGTTACGTTATGATGATTGGTTAAGAAGGTAACACAGTGTTACGTTATGATGATTGGTTAAGAAGATAACACTGTTACGTTATGATGATTGGTTAAGAAGATAACACAGTGTTACGTTATGATGATTGGTTAAGAAGGTAACACAGTGTTACGTTATGATGATTGGTTAAGAAGGTAACACAGTTACGTTATGATGATTGGTTAAGAAGGTAACACAGTTACGTTATGATGATTGGTTAAGAAGGTAACACAGTGTTACGTTATGATGATTGGTTAAGAAGGTAACACAGTGTACGTTATGATGATTGGTTAAGAAGGTAACACAGTGTTACGTTATGATGATTGGTTAAGAAGGTAACACAATACGTTATGATGATTGGTTAAGAAGGTAACACAGTGTTACGTTATGATGATTGGTTAAGAAGGTAACACAGTGTACGTTATGATGATTGGTTAAGAAGGTAACACAGTGTTACGTTATGATGATTGGTTAAGAAGGTAACACAGTGTACGTTATGATGATTGGTTAAGAAGGTAACACAGTGTTACGTTATGATGATTGGTTAAGAAGGTAACACAGTGTTACGTTATGATGATTGGTTAAGAAGGTAACACAGTGTTACGTTATGATGATTGGTTAAGAAGGTAACACAGTGTTACGTTATGATGATTGGTTAAGAAGGTAACACAGATACGTTATGATGATTGGTTAAGAAGGTAACACAGATACGTTATGATGATTGGTTAAGAAGGTAACACAGTGTACGTTATGATGATTGGTTAAGAAGGTAACACAGTTACGTTATGATGATTGGTTAAGAAGGTAACACAGTGTTACGTTATGATGATTGGTTAAGAAGGTAACACAGTTACGTTATGATGATTGGTTAAGAAGGTAACACAGTGTTACGTTATGATGATTGGTTAAGAAGGTAACACAATACGTTATGATGATTGGTTAAGAAGGTAACACAATACGTTATGATGATTGGTTAAGAAGGTAACACAGTGTTACGTTATGATGATTGGTTAAGAAGGTAACACAGTGTACGTTATGATGATTGGTTAAGAAGGTAACACAATACGTTATGATGATTGGTTAAGAAGGTAACACAGTGTACGTTATGATGATTGGTTAAGAAGGTAACACAGTGTTACGTTATGATGATTGGTTAAGAAGGTAACACAATACGTTATGATGATTGGTTAAGAAGGTAACACAGTGTACGTTATGATGATTGGTTAAGAAGGTAACACAGATACGTTATGATGATTGGTTAAGAAGGTAACACAATACGTTATGATGATTGGTTAAGAAGGTAACACAGTGATACGTTATGATGATTGGTTAAGAAGGTAACACAGTGTTACGTTATGATGATTGGTTAAGAAGGTAACACAGTGTTACGTTATGATGATTGGTTAAGAAGGTAACACAGTGTTACGTTATGATGATTGGTTAAGAAGGTAACACAATACGTTATGATGATTGGTTAAGAAGGTAACACAGTGTTACGTTATGATGATTGGTTAAGAAGGTAACACAGTGTTACGTTATGATGATTGGTTAAGAAGGTAACACAGTGTTACGTTATGATGATTGGTTAAGAAGGTAACACAGTGTACGTTATGATGATTGGTTAAGAAGGTAACACAGTGTTACGTTATGATGATTGGTTAAGAAGGTAACACAGTGTTACGTTATGATGATTGGTTAAGAAGGTAACACAGTGTTACGTTATGATGATTGGTTAAGAAGGTAACACAGTGTTACGTTATGATGATTGGTTAAGAAGGTAACACAGTGTTACGTTATGATGATTGGTTAAGAAGGTAACACAGTGTTACGTTATGATGATTGGTTAAGAAGGTAACACAATACGTTATGATGATTGGTTAAGAAGGTAACACAGTGTTACGTTATGATGATTGGTTAAGAAGGTAACACAGTGTTACGTTATGATGATTGGTTAAGAAGGTAACACAATACGTTATGATGATTGGTTAAGAAGGTAACACAGTGTTACGTTATGATGATTGGTTAAGAAGGTAACACAATACGTTATGATGATTGGTTAAGAAGGTAACACAGTGTTACGTTATGATGATTGGTTAAGAAGGTAACACAATACGTTATGATGATTGGTTAAGAAGGTAACACAGTGTTACGTTATGATGATTGGTTAAGAAGGTAACACAGTGTTACGTTATGATGATTGGTTAAGAAGGTAACACAGTGTTACGTTATGATGATTGGTTAAGAAGGTAACACAGTGTTACGTTATGATGATTGGTTAAGAAGGTAACACAGTGTTACGTTATGATGATTGGTTAAGAAGGTAACACAGTGTTACGTTATGATGATTGGTTAAGAAGGTAACACAGTGATACGTTATGATGATTGGTTAAGAAGGTAACACAGTGTTACGTTATGATGATTGGGTTGAAGAATTATTCAGTAGGGAAAGTGGCTGGTGATGGTCAAGTTTAGTCTCAGCATATTAACTGTATCACTGTGACTACATTTTCCATGAGCTTATTGCAGGTGTCGATAATGTCGTTGATGGAGAAATATTTCGTGCCATCCAGATGAACTCGGTGAACTCAAGTTTAAACCCATTGTCTTTGTATTACTAGTGTGACAGTAAAGAAGAAACTTCCTATATCGACATGGTTGAATCCTTCAGTTATTGTAAAACATTCTGTTGATTTATCTGTCTTACTAATTCACTTCTCTTCATATGGTTTGTTGCAAGATGATACAATCAATTTAGTTGGTTTTTGCTGCACTGTTCCCAGTGTAAGAATATCCTTACACAGGTGGGTCACCTTGACCTGCACCGCACATTCCAGGTCGGGTCTAACTAGACTAAGTATAATGGTAATACCACACGCCTGCTTTCGTATGTCAATTTTCTGTCACTATATCTTAACATACCATCTGCTGTCTTGGTAGCTTCGTCATAATGCTTGAAGATGTTGTAGACAGCGACTCCCAGATCCCTCACACAAGGGCTAGCCTTAATCTTGTGGTCCATCACTTCATAATCAAATTTCTTGTTGAGATTTCTGCTTGTATCAGCTGACATTTAATGAAGTTAAACGTTGTCTTTTTCTCGACCATTTAACTGTTTTATCCACATCCTGTAAAATTAGCCTCTCTTCCTCCGCTAATATGGCATTGCCGATCTTATCCGTATATTAAGACACTAAGTTACTCAGTTATTATCATAAATGACGACAACATAGGAGCGCACTAGTAACGGGTGACCACAGTCAACATCCATTACGACTCTTCCCTCCCTCTCACGTGACCAAGCTACAACCCGGTTTCCTACACCACCAGTAACCCCAGGACTCTGACGTCAACCATCAAGTTATCATGGCCAACTTTGTCAATGTTTGTGAAACCCTGAACTATGATGTCTATTGTGTTCGTCTTGTTGTGGGTACTGAACTGTTTATGGTGAAGTTCAAGGCTGATTGTAAGCATGATGTGTGTCTTCTAAACCCATACTGTGTATCATTGATCACAATGTGTTGTTCAAGGTAAGCTAAGATTTAATCCCAAATAATGGACTCCAAATGTTTCCATATACCTGATGGGAAGCCAATGGAACGGTAATTGCCAGGCATTGTACGGCTTCCCTGTTTGAGTACAGGGGTAAGCTATGCCAGTCCTGCCATGCTATTCCATCCTGGAGAGATTAATTGAAAACATAGATGAACGGTTTGACAGTTTCATATTGGACGAGTTGTATTACTCGTGGATAGAAACGATCATGACCGGAACTTATATTCATCTTATCTGAGTAAGTTCTTTCCTTACTGTGACAGTGAATTATCTTCGACAAAAATGGTAAGTCTAGCAGATTGACCTTCTACATTAGATATATACATATAGTTCACCTGTTCATGTCTGCATGATGAAAATCTTCAAGAGTGATTGAAAATTTATCCTTTATTGCTCGTTGTAAACTCTCGGACATTACAGTGTAGAGAGAGAGAGAGAGAGAGAGAGAGAGAGAGAGAGAGAGAGAGAGAGAGAGAGAGAGAGAGAGAGAGAGAGAGAGAGAGAGAGAGAGAGAGAGAGAGAGAGAGAGAGAGATTGTTAGTCATGCTCAGAGTTCAAGGAAATATGCAGGCGTCACATCCCAATATCCAGCTACATTTGTGATGGCTGAATATTGAGGATTTTGTTGCGTGAGTCACATTTTGCCACGTCGTGTATCAGTACACCAGTAACCCTCTCGTTATATCCAGTGACAGAAGGGATGGTTGGGAGAGTGAGGACTGGGCAAGGTGAGGAGCAAGAGAAGGTCGGGGTACAGGAGAACACTGTGTTAGGTGAGGACTGGGGAAGGTGAGGAGCAAGAGAAGGTCGGGGTACAGGAGAACACTGTGTTAGGTGAGGACTGGGGAAGGTGAGGAGCAAGAGAAGGTCGGGGTACAAGAGAACACTGTGTTAGGTTGGAGAAGAGGAAGAATGGAGTTGTGTATTGAGGAAAACTAAGAAAAGTCACAAAAATCAGAGACCTTGATAACATCTGATCCACATAAAGATAATGATGTACTACTCGTTCCCTAACAACTATACATATACATACAACTGTTCGTTGCCAAGATAACAACTTACCGAAGAAATGTACACATGTGTCTACTAAACACGCATTTAAACAACGTTAATACACTTGAAGATAACTCCATATCTGATCCATTCCGATGAAATTTAACTTTATACCTGAAAGATCAGGTGCTTGAATAACCAGTATATCTTTGTAGAACTACTTCTCACACATGAACCCTCACCACACACCTGGTGATTATCACACATGGGAATAGCCACCACACATGTGACCACAACTCCAGACTTAACAATGGTCGTGGAGTAATGAAACATCTGAACATCCACCATCACTTAACAACCACAAACCACCTGAACCATCACCACAAACACTTGGTACTGAATAACATCCATAGGATCATGGTGTGTCCAGCTGTATTAGTGGTAGGAGAAGCTGGCAACAGCTGGTCAAAGTGAAGGAAGGTTCAGGTAACAACAGCAGCTTCAGTGGTGGGAAGACAGAGACCAAGTGATGAACTCTTATACAGGAGGAACCACACACGCCGCCACAAGTTGTCTCATTCCCGACCCACCAGCAAACTTTACCTCACCTCCACTTGCATCACTGTTCAACATTCCGTGTTCCCTCCACAGTTTGGGTCTACAGTCGTGATATAGGATGCGTCTTCTCCTTGTGGGGACTCTAAGATTTTAGTGTACGTCTTCTCACTATAGATAATATATGTATGATATTACATTGAATATCTTGGTACAATGTCTTATGTTCACATGGACAATTTTGCCTCACTGTGGTGTGTATGTTTGCTCTCCCAGTTGAGGGATATATGTGTCTCTCCTTTATGTCTTCTTCCTTCGTCTTCTTGTCCAACATGTATTTTGGTACAGTAAGTTCAAGTACCCGTTTATTGATCTGTCTGTATAACCATTTTTGATATGAACCTTTCCTTTACAG
Organism: Panulirus ornatus; assembly: GCF_036320965.1. Classification (NCBI taxonomy): domain Eukaryota; kingdom Metazoa; phylum Arthropoda; class Malacostraca; order Decapoda; family Palinuridae; genus Panulirus; species Panulirus ornatus. Next base: position 6,085,037 of record NC_092277.1, on the reverse strand, counting down.
TTCATAATCAGATCCCGGATTATGATCAGGCCGATCACGTGATGAACTCTTATACACGAGGATGTTCATATAACTTGTGAACATTGGCTCATGAACTTTCCTTCTTCATCTTGATACATTACACACATATCAGCTCAAACAATCATCACCAAAACGTCATAATTATCACCACACGTTAGGATAATTCATGATTATCACGATAATTCACATCTAACACTGATTATGGATTCCAGGAAACCATTCAGAACTGGAGGTTTACCACAGTTGAGTGTGAACTATTACTACGTAAGTTTTCTTCCTTACAACAACAACCGCGTCATCTTCTGTACCAGCCAATACCACACTGTGGGCGGGCGGGGAGGGTCTGATGACGCAACGACCAACATTGTAGTGTTGGAATCTGTGTTGCCAGGGTTATAGTGATGGCCGGTTTTGTGTGCAGTTGTCTATTAGTGCTTTACGGGGAAGGAGTTGTACACTCGTGTATGTGTGTGTGTGTGTGTGTGTGTGTGTGTGTAGCTCTGCAGTCGCACATATTCTTATTTCGTTTGAATCTGTATGTTTGTTTTGGTATATATATTGATAAGTAAGCATGCTCTCTCTCTCTCTCTCTCTCTCTCTCTCTCTCTCTCTCTCTCTCTCTCTCTCTCTCTCTCTCTCTCTCTGCAGGTACTATACATCATGAAGTTGTGAGTGCGTGAGTCGTGTGCTACAGTGGTGGTGGTGATGATCCAGCTCTGCAGGAGGACTCAGCCTCCACTCTGCTCTAGCATCAGGTTGAGGCGCACGTTCCACAACACACACACACACACACACACACACACACACACACACACACACACACACACACACACACACACACACATCCCCGGACATATCGCACCTGGCTGAGCTGCCAGGACCCCGCGCCCACACCACACCACCTGCCGTCATCCTGGGCTGATGATCATACCGTGTTCACGTTAGGCTGGAGAGAACAACATTACTCTCTTGTGTTAGGCTGGAGGCGATCTGTTCACCACTTGGTCATGAAGACTTAATGTCCTGACTTACTGAATCCATTTCCTTTGACAATAACCTGAACTCCTGGACATAATGATCTCCAGACCATCATTTTATGATTGATCCTGTAAAGCTATAACGTAATCGATGAAGATAATGACATACTCCCTTAAGGCGATGACGTATGTCTTCAGATGATGACTTGATCCCTGTGAGGAGATGACTTAGTGTCTGAGACGATGACTAACTTCCTTGTGACAGTCACTATAGAGAAAGTTTTGTTACCCTGTGTTCAATACGTAAGTTGACTTGACTCAGATGTTGGGTTCATTATGTTCAACTGGTACGTTCATTATAAGAATACGACTTACTCATCATTCCCGAGAGGTGTGTTCGTGACTTACTCATCATTCCCGAGAGGTGTGTTCATGACTTACTCATCATTCCCGAGAGGTGTGTACATGACTTACTCATCATTCCCGAGAGGTGTGTACATGACTTACTCATCATTCCCGAGAGGTGTGTACATGGTTCATAAATGGCTTTGTGATCTGAGTCCTCCAGCATTATAGCACAGGAACTCGAATATATGACACTCACATGATACATTGATCGTGCTATATTGACGGTGTTCACTGGGGCTGACTTACATATATATCCTCACCACAATGTCCTCGACGATCCTCTTTATTCATTATTGAAAGATATTTGTCTGTAGGATCAATGTGCTGTGTGATGAATGTAGGATCAATGTGCTGTGTGATGAATGTAGGATCAATGTGCTGTGTGATGAATGTAGCATCAATGTGCTGTGTGATGAATGTAGGATCAATGTGCTGTGTGATGAATGTAGGATCAATGTGCTGTGTGATGAATGTAGGATCAATGTGCTGTGTGATGAATGTAGGATCAATGTGCTGTGTGATGAATGTAGGATCAATGTGCTGTGTGATGAATGTAGGATCAATGTGCTGTGTGATGAATGTAGGATCAATGTGCTGTGTGATGAATGTAGGATCAATGTGCTGTGTGATGAATGTAGGATCAATGTGCTGTGTGATGAATGTAGGATCAATGTGCTGTGTGATGAATGTAGGATCAATGTGCTGTGTGATGAATGTAGGATCAATGTGCTGTGTGATGAATGTAGGATCAATGTGCTGTGTGATGAATGTAGGATCAATGTGCTGTGTGATGAATGTAGGATCAATGTGCTGTGTGATGAATGTAGGATCAATGTGCTGTGTGATGAATGTAGGATCAATGTGGTGTGTGATGAATGTAGGATCAATGTGCTGTGTGATGAATGTAGGATCAATGTGCTGTGTGATGAATGTAGGATCAATGTGCTGTGTGATGAATGTAGGATCAATGTGTTGTGTGATGAATGTAGGATCAATGTGGTGTGTGATGAATGTAGGATCAATGTGTTGTGTGATGAATGTAGGATCAATGTGCTGTGTGATGAATGTAGGATCAATGTGCTGTGTGATGAATGTAGGATCAATGTGGTGTGTGATGAATGTAGGATCAATGTGCTGTGTGATGAATGTAGGATCAATGTGCTGTGTGATGAATGTAGGATCAATGTGCTGTGTGATGAATGTAGGATCAATGTGCTGTGTGATGAATGTAGGATCAATGTGCTGTGTGATGAATGTAGGATCAATGTGCTGTGTGATGAATGTAGGATTAATGTGCTGTGTGATGAATGTAGGATCAATGTGCTGTGTGATGAATGTAGGATCAATGTGCTGTGTGATGAATGTAGGATCAATGTGCTGTGTGATGAATGTAGGATCAATGTGCTGTGTGATGAATGTAGGATCAATGTGCTGTGTGATGAATGTAGGATCAATGTGCTGTGTGATGAATGTAGGATCAATGTGCTGTGTGATGAATGTAGGATCAATGTGCTGTGTGATGAATGTAGGATCAATGTGCTGTGTGATGAATGTAGGATCAATGTGCTGTGTGATGAATGTAGGATCAATGTGCTGTGTGATGAATGTAGGATCAATGTGCTGTGTGATGAATGTAGGATCAATGTGCTGTGTGATGAATGTAGGATCAATGTGCTGTGTGATGAATGTAGGATCAATGTGCTGTGTGATGAATGTAGGATCAATGTGCTGTGTGATGAATGTAGGATCAATGTGCTGTGTGATGAATGTAGGATCAATGTGCTGTGTGATGAATGTAGGATCAATGTGCTGTGTGATGAATGTAGGATCAATGTGCTGTGTGATGAATGTAGGATCAATGTGCTGTGTGATGAATGTAGGATCAATGTGCTGTGTGATGAATGTAGGATCAATGTGCTGTGTGATGAATGTAGGATCAATGTGCTGTGTGATGAATGTAGGATCAATGTGCTGTGTGATGAATGTAGGATCAATGTGCTGTGTGATGAATGTAGGATCAATGTGCTGTGTGATGAATGTAGGATCAATGTGCTGTGTGATGAATGTAGGATCAATGTGCTGTGTGATGAATGTAGGATCAATGTGCTGTGTGATGAATGTAGGATCAATGTGCTGTGTGATGAATGTAGGATCAATGTGCTGTGTGATGAATGTAGGATCAATGTGCTGTGTGATGAATGTAGGATCAATGTGCTGTGTGATGAATGTAGGATCAATGTGCTGTGTGATGAATGTAGGATCAATGTGCTGTGTGATGAATGTAGGATCAATGTGCTGTGTGATGAATGTAGGATCAATGTGCTGTGTGATGAATGTAGGATCAATGTGCTGTGTGATGAATGTAGGATCAATGTGCTGTGTGATGAATGTAGGATCAATGTGCTGTGTGATGAATGTAGGATCAATGTGTTGTGTGATGAATGTAGGATCAATGTGTTGTGTGATGAATGTAGGATCAATGTGTTGTGTGATGAATGTAGGATCAATGTGCTTGTGTGATGAATGTAGGATCAATGTGTTGTGTGATGAATGTAGGATCAATGTGTTGTGTGATGAATGTAGGATCAATTGCGTGCTGTGTGATGAATGTAGGATCAATGTAACTGTGTGATGAATGGTAGGAACAATTGCTGTGTGATGAATGTCGGATCAATGTGCTGTTGATTGAAGTAGGATCAATGTACTGCTGTGTGATGAAATGTAGGATCAATAAGTACCATCCTCAGTATTCTAACTTGCCTCGAACATAAGTACCATCCCATCACTCACACTGGCCTCAGTAACTAGAGTAACAACTTCAGCACTCACACTATTCCTCAGTAACTAAGTACATCCCTCAGATACCACACCTGCCTCAGTAACTATGTATCATCCTCGAGTACTCCACACTTGCCTCAGTAACTAAGTACCATCCTCAGTACTCACACATCTTCCTCAGTAACTAAGTACCATCCTCAGTACTCACACTTGCCTCAGTAACTAAGTACCATCCTCAGTACTCACACTTGCCTCAGTAACTAAGTACCATCCTCAGTACTCACACTTGCCTCAGTAACTAAGTACCATCCTCAGTACTCACACTTGCCTCAGTAACTAAGTACCATCCTCAGTACTCACACTTGCCTCAGTAACTAAGTACCATCCTCAGTACTCACACTTGCCTCAGTAACTCAGTACCATCCTCAGTACTCACACTTGCCTCAGTAAGTACCATCCTCAGTACTCACACTTGCCTCAGTAACTAAGTATCATCCTCAGTACTCACACTTGCCTCAGTAACTAAGTACAATCCTCAGTACTCACACTTGCCTCAGTAACTAAGTATCATCCTCAGTACTCACACTTGCCTCAGTAACTAAGTACCATCCTCAGTACTCACACTTGCCTCAGTAACTAAGTACCATCCTCAGTACTCACACTTGCCTCAGTAACTAAGTACATCCTCAGTACTCACACTTGCCTCAGTAACTAAGTATCATCCTCAGTACTCACACTTGCCTCAGTAACTAAGTACCATCCTCAGTACTCACACTTGCCTCAGTAACTAAGTACATCCTCAGTACTCACACTTGCCTCAGTAACTAAGTACCATCCTCAGTACTCACACTTGCCTCAGTAACTAAGTACCATCCTCAGTACTCACACTTGCCTCAGTAACTAAGTACATCTCAGTACTCACACTTGCCTCAGTAACTAAGTACCATCCTCAGTACTCACACTTGCCTCAGTAACTAAGTATCATCCTCAGTACTCACACTTGCCTCAGTAACTAAGTACCATCCTCAGTACTCACACTTGCCTCAGTAACTAAGTACCATCCTCAGTACTCACACTTGCCTCAGTAACTAAGTACCATCCTCAGTACTCACACTTGCCTCAGTAACTAAGTACCATCCTCAGTACTCACACTTGCCTCAGTAACTAAGTACCATCCTCAGTACTCACACTTGCCTCAGTAACTAAGTATCATCCTCAGTACTCACACTTGCCTCAGTAACTAAGTACCATCCTCAGTACTCACACTTGCCTCAGTAACTAAGTACCATCCTCAGTACTCACACTTGCCTCAGTAACTAAGTACCATCCTCAGTACTCACACTTGCCTCAGTAACTAAGTACCATCCTCAGTACTCACACTTGCCTCAGTAACTAAGTACCATCCTCAGTACTCACACTTGCCTCAGTAACTAAGTACCATCCTCAGTACTCACACTTGCCTCAGTAACTAAGTATCATCCTCAGTACTCACACTTGCCTCAGTAACTAAGTACCATCCTCAGTACTCACACTTGCCTCAGTAACTAAGTACCATCCTCAGTACTCACACTTGCCTCAGTAACTAAGTACCATCCTCAGTACTCACACTTGCCTCAGTAACTAAGTACCATCCTCAGCACTCACACTTGCCTCAGTAACTATCATCCTCAGTACTCACACTTGCCTCAGTAACTAAGTATCATCCTCAGTACTCACACTTGCCTCAGTAACTCAGTACCATCCTCAGTACTCACACTTGCCTCAGTTACTAAGTACCATCCTCAGCACTCACACTTGCCTCAGTAACTAAGTATCATCTTCAGTACTCACACTTGCCTCAGTAACTAAGTATCATGGTCAGTACTCACACTTGCCTCAGTAACTAAGTATCATCTTCAGTACTCACACTTGCCTCAGTAACTAAGTATCATCTTCAGTACTCACACTTGCCTCAGTAACTAAGTATCATGGTCAGTACTCACACTTGCCTCAGTAACTAAGTATCATGGTCAGTACTCACACTTGCCTCAGTAACTAAGTATCATCTTCAGTACTCACACTTGCCTCAGTAACTAAGTATCATGGTCAGTACTCACACTTGCCTCAGTAACTAAGTATCATGGTCAGTACTCACACTTGCCTCAGTAACTAAGTTCCATCCTCAGTACTCACACTTGCCTCAGTGACTAAGTATCATCCTCAGTACTCACACTTGCCTCAGTAACTATCATCCTCAGCACTCACACTTGCCTCAGTAACTATCATCCTCAGCACTCACACTTGCCTCAGTAACTATCATCCTCAGCACTCACACTTGCCTCAGTAACTATCATCCTCAGTACTCACACTTGCCTCAGTAACTATCATCCTCAGCACTCACACTTGCCTCAGTAACTATCATCCTCAGCACTCACACTTGCCTCAGTAACTAAGTATCATCCTCAGCACTCACACTTGCCTCAGTAACTAAGTATCATGGTCAGTACTCACACTTGCCTCAGTAATTAAGTATCATGGTCAGTACTCACACTTGCCTCAGTGACTAAGTATCATCCTCAGCACTCACACTTGCCTCAGTAGTCCAGTAGACAACGGTCAGGTAAACAATGGTTGGTGTCAGGGATGCAGAGGGCGTGGGTCAGGCCACCGTCAACAGTGTTGCCATCCCTGGAGTACACCACAAAGTTCCCAGGATAAGATTAGAAGCTCCCGGAGACTTGGCAGGAATTCACACCTCTCATACTAACGTCTAAGCTACACAGCCGCCAGCCATCTGAAGTTCTGGTAGTTGAGTTCTTGCAAGACTCCCACCACCGCGCTCCACTTCCTCATGTTCACCAGCCCTCCCACTCCCTCACTTTCTTCACCTTCCTCATTACTTTCATGTCTTCCACTATGATCATCTTCCCCAGTTCCCTTACCCTCCCCAACACCTTCCTTATCCTACCTATCTCATTTCTCCCTCACCTTCCCTATATCCAACATTCCCTTATCCATCCCTTTCTCCCTCACGCTCTCCATCACTCCACACAATGACCCTGACCATCTCTCATCCCGGGAGAGCCCACCTTGCCCCCTGACCCCCGTCATCAGTGGGACCTCACACCACGACCAACCCACGACACACTCAGAGGTAAGAACATGTGGGCGTCGCTTGGCCACGCCGGAGGAGGACCACATGGTTGACACCAGCCGTGTCCACGACTCCCACCACACTGTAACGTGGGAAGCACCAAGTTACTACTGGTTTATGTATACAAGTATATACACTGCTGGGCCATCACCAGTGAGGGCAACTGTAACGTGGGAAGCACCAAGTTACTACTGGTTTATGTATACAAGTATATAACACTGCTGCACCATCACCAGTGAGGGCAACTGTGACACACTAATACTGATAACGATATAACAAGATTAAAAAAACGTTAGGTAACCACCAGAGAGGACGTCTAAGAATTTGTTACAAGATATATGAAAGCAGAGCTGAGAATGTGTTGAACGTGATGCAGTTCAATATATCTTCACTACATCCTCATCTTCATTACTGCCTCAGATCTGATTCTCACGGTTTAGATTGAAGGTGACTGGTGCTGTAAAGAAGGCGCATTTGATCTGACCTGTAAGAATTGTATCACATTTTAGGGTTTGATCCCGGTCAAAGGCCATCCTCTCAACAGACTGATATCTAGCACTCCCTTAACGCCGCTGACCTTTATACCTTAGCTTCACGACGTACTCATCCTCACTACACTCTTGAAATCACTCACCTTTGACCTGACTCAAATGGGTCTTCATAACATCATCATCTTGACCACAAATTTCACATGATTTTTCCTGGAATATTGACTCGTTTTCACGAAACTGATTTTACCATCCCTCTATAGTAAAACTAGTCAAAACCATGTATTTCTGACCTCCATCTACAGGACAACTGGTCAAGGCCATATGTTTCTTGCCTCTGTCTTCGCTATAGCTGGTAAATCCCATATGTTTCCAGCCTCCATGTACAATAAAACTGGGTAAAGTGTTTGTCCGGACGTGTACTGTGTCAGAACACAAGTCATGTTCACTACTTTTTCATGAACACTACAACCTCGATAATCCTTAATTTACTACTCCGTAATGCAATCCTATCTTCACTACACCTTCTACACCATTGGTCTCTGTCACCTGATGACAATAAGTTAAGTTACAATGTAACTTTCCCATTTTTCACTTTAACCAATGACTCAAATTGAGTGTTCCTTCATCTTCCCTATATCCTTTTGTTTAACTGCGCTATCGTTGGTAACGTCTACGACCATCATCATTACACCTACATTGTTACTACAAATTCTTATCACACCCTCAGCTTGACTACATCCCGACACCCGGTCTTTGACCTGATCCTAGCGGTTTAGATAAAAGGTGACGACTGTTGCTGTCGAAGGCGCATGTGATCAGACCGATAATGATTTGGTCATATGTGAGGCTTTGATCCCAGTTAAAGGTTATCCTCACTACAGATTGACATCTAGTACTCCCTTAACGCCACTAGCCTTTATACCTTTATCTTCACGACGTACTCATCTTTATTATAACCTTCAAATAAGTTTCCTTTAGTACTGACTGAGCTTCACTAAACAGTGTTTGTACCTCCATCTACAATACTAGTCATCAAACCCATTTATTTCCAGCCTCCATCTACGGTACGAAGGTGAAACCAAAATGTTTCTTGCCTCTACCTTCACCATAACTGGTCTGTCCTATATGATATACACTGAAACTTGGTAAAGTCTTTGTCTTGATCTGTATGTGTGAAGACGCAAGTCATCTTCACTACCCTTTCATTTTTAGTACAGCCTTGATAACTCTTTATTAATTCAAAGACTCTTATCTTAGAATTGTTGGAACAAAATCCATCTTCACTATCTTCTCATGTTCACTACATACATTTTGTTATTATCATTACAACATCCTCATGCTTACTACACCTACATATACAGCTATCTAATTTTCACCTCACTCCTATCTTCACTACACCTTTTACACCATTAGTATGTCACCTGATGATAATGGTATAGATTACCATGTATCTTCACTACATCCTCATTTTCACTGCTAACTCCAATTGAGGGCTACCTCATCTTCACTGCATCCTTTTGTTTTACTGCACCATCGTGGGTAATGTATACCTGCATTTTTACTATAAATTCTCACTACACCTTCAACTTCACTACACCTCGCCACCTCCGGTTTATAACTTGCCTCACGCGGATTAGATAAAAGGTGACGACTGGTGCTGTAATGAAGGCGCATTTCATCTGACCACTAACGATTAGGTCATATGTCGGGCTTTGATCAAAAGCCATCCTCACTACAGAGTGACATCTAGTACTCGCTTAACGCCACTGGGCTTTATACCTTCATCTTCAAGACCCACTCATCCTCACTACACCCTTGAAACCACTGACCTTTGACCTGATTCGTATAAATCTTCCTAACACCATCATCTTTATTACATCATTGTCTGTTGATATTTATCTTTTTTACTAAATAGTGATTGTACAACCCCCTCCCCCTCTATAGTACAAGTGGTCAAACCCATGTATTTGTAACCTTCATGTACAGTGCAACAGGTCAAATCCTGTGTGTTCTAGTAGGCTCCACATTCACTAAAACTAGTCACATCCACCTTCATCTAAACTGGTCAAACCTATATATTTCAAGCCTCAATCGACGCTACAACAGGTCAAACTCTGTTTTTATTCTCCATATACACTTCGAAGTGGTCAAGTCCATGTATTTTTAAGCCTTCATCTACACTACAGCAATTCAAACACCATCGTTTGTAATCTTCATCTACATTTTAACAGGTCAAACCTGTGTTTTATCCTCTCTGTACAAGTAAAACCCGAGTTTGTAGCCTCCATCTAATTACTACAAATGGTAAATCCAGTGTCTTTCTTGCTTCCATCTTGACTATAGCAGGTCAAACCTAAGTGTATGTAGCTTCCATCTACACTACACGTGGTCAAGCCAAATTGTTTCACGCCTACATCTACACTGTAACAGGTTAAACCCCAGTATTGAAGACTTTTTCAATACTACGAGTGGACAGAACCATGTGTTTCTTCTACCCATGTACACTACAGCAGGTCAAACCCTAGTGTTTGTAGCTATGTACACTACATCAGGTGAAACCCTCAGTAATTTCAACCTCACTATAATAGTCATCTCGGATATAACATAATGATGTAACGTCTGGTGTAAGATCATAACAGACTCCCGAAGGTTCCTGACCAGAGATATTCAGCTTACCACCCAACCCTGTGAGGTAAAGGTCATGGATCTTCCCCAACAACAAAAGGCAACTTACGAAATGTTCAGACGACAGCTTTCCGAGAGTGGCATCCCTGAGATGGACTACCGACTGGTTGAGAAGGCCGAAAGGGAAGGACTGTTCCTGGGGGAAGGCACCTTTGGAGCCTGCTACCGAATCGATGGACCTGATGGAGTACCCCTGTGTGTTAAGATTCTTCTAGCACGCAGTCTCGACCGTCAGTGGAAGTCACTGTTGCAGGAAGCAAGACAAATAGTCAGAGTGAAGGATATTGTAGGAATGATAAGACTGGTGGGTGTTTCGTTGTGGCCTAAACCAGCTATCGTCACAGTTTATGCTGGAACATCTCTCTCATCGCTCCTCGATGATGGGAAGGTTTCTAGAATGAATGCAGTCAAGATTATCACACAAATTCTTCATATCATGACTGAAATGACAAAGGCAAATCTTGCCCACGCCGACTTGAAGACAAACAATATAGTCGTAGAAGAAACGTCCAACGAGCCCAGGGTAACTATCATCGACCTGGGCATGACACAGAAATTTGGTTACATCCCCGGCCGGAGGGAAAAGAAAAAGAACCCCATCTACGCCCCTGAGACCTATGATGGTTGTTGTCTAGGCCCACCGACTCAAGTGTACCAAGTAGGGAGGGTACTTAAATCTATCTTCAAACATGCTCCGGTGGAGGATGAGGAATTGCAAAGGCTCGCAAAGCAAGCCACCGGCATAGCAGCTGATCGTCCAAAATTGAGCACTATGCTTAAAAGAGGAAAGGAGTTGCTGGTGAGCGAGTACCTCAGATCTGTGCTGGAGAGGCCAGACGACAACGTGAGGCCTCAGAAGCGGACAAGAGGTGATGATGCAAGTGAAGCTCCCAACCCAAAAAGAGCTAACGTGGCTTGATGATGTGGCTCACTGGCATTTCATATTCGAGTCTTGTAAGTGCTTACGACCTAAAGTTATCAGAAAGGAAGCAGCATCATTAATTTCACATTTTATTTAAAAAAAAAAAAAAAACGATTCTTTGCCTGTTTTTCTGCTTATTCACTAGTTAATGAAATACATATTTTTGTCAGTTATCATAGGGTGAATCTATTCAAACAGTTTTGATCCCTCTATCTATATTCAATTTAGATTTTATTGATATTTACTATACTTTTCTTCACTCTGCCCTCGTCCTCACAAAACTCTTTCCTTCACTAAACTAGGTACGAGGCTTGCACCCATCACTACGCGTCAACTGTGTCCTGGATGGTTCTCTTTGCCAGTCAGTTTCATGTGAAGTCATATGTGTCCTGGACGGTTCGCACTGCCAGTCAGTGTCGTTTTACCCTCACTATTTGGACGGTTAAGTTATTCCTTGTCCTAGTAGAGAAATATACTCTGTGGCGAAACCATTTTGCTTCGGATTCTGTGCTTGATTCTGACTCCTTCTTTGTTCTTGATCATTGTGATGACTTGTTCTAGACTACTATCAGCGGATTCTTTCTGAGATTGCACTCTGGATTTCACTTTTTCCTTTAGTTATTTTGTTTATCCGAGTCAAGCATCTCAATGCAATGCCACATACTGAATCTGTTTATTACATGATCGTTAAATCTCTTGACGTGTCGAAGATTTCCTGACAAAGAGAAACAAACATATGAGTAACGTCATCCAGCCGGCCAATATGCAAATACAATCTTAGCTGCTTCATATCACGTGCCTCAAGACATTACCTCTTCACGTGCAAAAATAGAGATATATTACAACATGTGGAGCCAACCTTTCTTTACTTCCACTTCTCTGTGATGTCTTATGATAACACAATGATTGAAGTGGAAAGGAAAAGGTCATCTACATAGTATAAACTATATGAATATTAATCGCAATCATAATCTAACATTTGCTGGTTTTTTCGTCATAACTGTAGACCAGGTCAGGTCCATATTCAGGTTAAGGTGACACGAGCGGCTGACGTTGCCTGGATAGCGTAGTTCATATCAGAAGAACACCACATCAGTGTAGGGTCACACCAGCTCCTGCCTCATACACCCTCACTTGGTAAGGTTGGCAGACGACAACAACACCACCACAGATATCGAATCGCTCCTGACGTTGAGAGTTAAGCATCAGTGGCTGGTATTAGGAATCCACATGTTCCTCAAGACATTTTTTACATCAAGGACCACAGTAGCAGGTATTAGGAATCAACATGTTCCTCAAGACATTTTCTTACATCAAGGACCACAGTAGCAGGTATTAGGAATCAACATGTTCCTCAAGACATTTTCTTACATCAAGGACCACAGTAGCAGGTATTAGGAATCCACATGTTCCTCAAGACATTTTCTTAAAGCAAGGAACAAAGAGCTGCCGAAAGTTATGGAATACATTAAGAAATCATTCTGTATTCCCAAAATAACTGTCGAGGTGGTTAAGTTTGTCAGACATTTTGCATATTATGTTAACATTTGTAATTCGGACACAATCCAGAATTTGTTGCTGCTGTCCCTATCATCATCATTGTTGTTGTTGTTGTTGTTGTTAGTGGTTTTGTTTCTGTTGATTCTTGCAGAATTACCTGCTACCTACTTGTAAGGCAAGGAAGTTTTACGCTATTAGCGTCTATCTCTTGAACATTTTCTACTATCATACGACATCTTAGATTCTTGTATGGTGTCTGCATCAACCATGTTCTCAGTCATCTCATTCCGTCCGTCCACCACTCGTACGTATAGTGCTACAAAAGAACTTTTATACGTGTTTTTCAACAAGTTTCTTGCTAAATTTCGTGTTATGTCCTGTGGTTGCTCTATTTCTCCATCTTTCGAAGAATTTACTCATCGTCCAAACTCTCGGTCTGTTTTAAAAAAGAGTTTGTGATCAGGTCACCCACTACTCTTCTCTTCTCCAAGGTGGGTCAACTAAAAAAGCCTGTATCCTTCCCCTGTGGTCTGCTCTCTTCATTCTGGTACCATCTGTGTTGCCCACCTCTGGTCCTCCTCTCCCAGCCCACCTCTGGTCCTCCTCTCCCTGCTCACCTCTGGTCCTCCTCTCCCTGCTCACCTCTGGTCCTCCTCTCCCAGCCCACCTCTGGTCCTTCTCTCCCAGCCCACCTCTGGTCCTTCTCTCCCAGCTCACCTCTGATCCTTCTCTCCCAGCCCACCTCTGGTCCTCCTCTCCCAGCCCACCTCTGGTCCTTCTCTCCCAGCTGGGTGTATTTCTTCAGGTGACGATCATAGACAACTTGTTAGACATTTCCCTCTCCACATACTTGAAAGATATTCTGACTTTTGTTGTCAGCCGACAGCTTGTCTCCTTAACTCTTCTCCTAACATGGGACTCTGGAGACACGTAAGGGACGATGTCGATTCCCAAATCCGTCTCACACACAGAATGCTGAAGTTTATTCCCTGCAAGATAACGATCACACTGAGGACTCCTTCCATTTTCTTGTTCTCGTTGTCGACTCCAGTCACGGAAACAAGTGCGCACCAATGCTGGGCCTTATTGAAATATAGGAAGGTTAATGAAAGGGGAAAAAAAGAGACCAGGGAAAGTATTTATGAAATTTAGAGGAAAAAAAAATGTCTTTTAAAATGTTCCAGGCCATAATTACTGAGAAAGACAATAGAGGGTAGAGACCTCTGAAGCTTCAAGGTGTAGGGAGGGAAACAGTTATCAAAACGGCTATTCCATAAGTTGCCAGCTGCCACACATGAATCATGTGACACAGCACCTTGCCGAGTCTTGCTAATAATGGAGCACACAAGCAGCCAGCTCTCAAAAGCAAAACCAAAGTAATACCTATAGAAGAGGGAAAGTGAACCAACAATGCGGCGTATGGCAAGCGGGTCAAGTCCTGAAGTTAAACTGGGAGAGTTTATAAAGTTGGACCGACTCCGACTCAGCTCAGTCCAGTAGGAATGCAGAACCACCACACATGTGAGAACAGTACTCCATACAAAGGACTGATCACTCCTTTGTATTAAGGAAAGAAATTTCGATATCTGAACAGGATTTCCAGTTTCTTAGAGGCAGACTTAGCTATTTCCTTAGTGTGGGAGCTTCTAAGATAAAGTGGATGTTACAGTAATACCAAGTATGTTCAACGAATCAAGAGGAGGAATTACAAAACCGTCCAAGGGTCTTGGAGGCATTAAACTGAACTAGAATCTATCTACCCCAGTGAGATGTCTTGAGTTGACTTGAGGGAGTTGCTTGGAACCGGGAAGCAGATCCAGTGAAGAAAAAGCAGAATTGAAGTGTGTGGAGGAATGTAGTGTTGAGATGTCAGCGTAAGAATGCATTAGTTTATATGTCGAAGAAAGGAAATTATTGATAAAAAGGAAAAAAAAAGTGTTGGATACAAAACAGAATCCTGAGGAACACATGTTAATAGAGAAAGGAGTAGAGGCTGATCCATCAACAACCATGGAGATTGATCGGCCAGAGAGAAAGCAAAGTGAGGGAGAGAAGCTAAAAGAGAGGAGCTTTGAGATGAGACACTGATGCTAAACCCTGCTAATTGCTTTGGATATGTCAAAGAGAACTAGATAGGATTCCCCTAAATCTTTCAAAGATAATGACCAGACATTAGTAAGATAGGAAAGATCACGCCTTACATAAGCCATGCCAGTGATCAGAGCAAAGACTGTGCGATCCAAGATGACTGAGGTTATGGATATTTAGGAGGGATTCAAAGACTTTGGAAATGGTAGATGTCTAAGCAACAGAACCATAGTGAAAGCGGTTAGAACGATCATCCTTCTTAGTGATGGAATGTACCAACGCATGCTTCTAAGATGGAAAAGTTCTAGGTATTAACCAGCGACGGAACAGACGAACGAACACAGGTACAAGTTCAGAGGCACAATCTTCAAGAACACAGGGATGGGTGTCATGAGGACCGTTAGCCTGGCTTGTGTTCAGAGAAAGAAGAACTTTTTGGATACTTCAAAATGAGATTTTAAGGTTAGGGGAATAGGATTAGCAAGAGGAGCATCAGGAGGCGAAGGAATGAAAGCGCTAGTTGTCAGCAATATTCATAGTAGAAACATTATGTACGGAGGTAGAACAAATGACAACCATAGGAAGAGATAAACATCATGTACGGAGGTAGAACAAATGACAACCATAGGAAGAGATAAACATTATGTACGGAGGTAGAACAAATGAAAACCATAGGAAGAGATAAAGGGTAATAGATAATGGCAGAATAAAGGAAACATGATGATAAACTGCGAGACAAGAATAGCACGAGGCGAGGAGGGACAGTATCAAAGTCCACTAGGGAAAACTTTCTTTCATATATTCAGTGTAAAGAAATGAGAGATGAACAACTCACAGTGTTTCTCAGAATCTCTCTTCTGAGGCTGTATGAAAACTGTCCTTTGATCTCTTGCCATGATTTTCTGTTTACCCTCTCGTGTTCTCTGTAGGTCTTATTACCGAGATTCGTTTTATTTTTCATTTAAGGTTCTTGAATTAGTCGTTGACATGAGGCAGGATTTTTAGTACCAGGCTCTGAAATGGTTCCTACTGTCCACTGAAGGGAAGTGCGGGCCATACACGGGCGCCAGGCACTGTCTAGGTTCACACCATATAGTCGAGTGGTACCAAGTGCCTCACACTAGAAACAACATGTCAGACAACTTCACCCAGTCATCAGCGGAGGTCAGATACAGCTTGGAGTATCCTTGTGTTCTTAGCCAGGGTGTCAGCTGTCAAACTGAACGGTTCCTCTTACACGTACGACCCACTGTTGACTCGGAGGTTTGCCCATACTGGAAATGGTGACAGCATCTGATGGGCAGGCACAGTGGGCCATGACGCCCTCGTCAGTAAATTGCTGGTAGCTTGGTGTTTGCTCTGTGATGGAAGGGTGATTTGTACTTTTCATGACTGAAATTCATTTTGATGTGTCTGGTGTCTGAATGGCACCTGCTGGACACACTGTAGCAATACGACGGACTGTATAGATATTGTGAGATGTGTATTTTCTTTCATCTAAAGTAATATTCCATTATTGTGGGAGAAACTTCTCTGATGATATCATGATAATTAGCGACGAGTGAATATATAGATGGCTATAGGAATACATGCAAAAGCTCACACAAATATACATAGATGAACAGAGAGACAGTGTGAGGAAATAAGAAAGAACGAGAGTGTGTGGTTAGAAGGAATTACAAAGAGAAAAGAAAGCTAAACAAGTAGACAGATAATATGCAAATCAATCACACGACATATTGCAAAACAGCAAGTAACAGGTGATCAAAGAGGTATCTGTATCTGTTAGAAATAACATAAAACAATTGATGGCTGGATCTAAAAGTTGTGACGTGATGATGCATTCAGACGGAACTGAAAGTTGAAGTATCGTAATGAAAGTTACATTTCTTTGTCGAAGATTGTATAGAGAGGTGTGGTAACGTGTGTCATGCTCCAGCCCACACTTCACCTCCCCAGTACCATGATGTGACTCATGATATGTGTAGGTACCTTCCTCTGACACATTTCTACTTTCAAGCCCTTCCTAATTCTTGTCCACTATACTAATATTCATTTTATCTGCTTACGTACACAAATACCATTCCTACTTGTCCTTTGTACAAGTTGCCCATCATACCTGCTTTGTCCCCTTTTCAAAGGGAATTTCTTCATTAAGATTACACTGAATCATACACTGTCCTCAACACAAACACAACCTTCATCTTACACTGTCCTCAACACAAACACAACCTTCATCTTACACTGTCCTCAACACAAACACAACCTTCATCTTACACTGTCCTCAACACAAACACAACCTTCATCATAGACTGTTCTCAACACAAGCTTCATGTTACACTGTCCTCAACACAAACACAACCTTCATCTTACACTCTCTTCAACACAAACACAACCTTCATCTTACACTGTCCTCAACACAAACACAACCTTCATCTTACACTGTCCTCAACACAAACACAACCTCCATCATAGACTGTTCTCAACACAAGCTTCATGTTACACTGTCCTCAACACAAACACAACCTTCATCTTACACTCTCTTCAACACAAACACAACCTTCATCTTACACTGTCCTCAACACAAACACAACCTTCATCATAGACTGTTCTCAACACAAGCTTCATGTTACACTGTCCTCAACACAAACACAACCTTCATCTTACACTGTCCTCAACACAAACACAACCTTCATCTTACACTGTCCTCAACACAAACGCAACCTTCATCTTACACTCTCTTCAACACAAACACAACCTTCATCTTACACTGTCCTCAACACAAACACAACCTTCATCTTACACTCTCTTCAACACAAACACAACCTTCATCTTACACTGTCCTCAACACAAACACAACTTTCATCTTACACTGTCCTCAACACAAACACAACCTTCATCTTACACTGTCCTCAACACAAACACAACCTTCATCTTACACTGTCCTCAACACAAACACAACCTTCATCTTACACTCTCTTCAACACAAACACAACCTTCATCTTACACTGTCCTCAACACAAGCACAACCTCCATCTCACACTGTCCTCAACACAGACAGTCACTCACACAGACTAAACTATTCAGAAACATCGCATCTAACTTTCTCTCTCTTAAACCAGAATGCTTATCACTGTTTTTCCTCTGTTGCACAAAGTTATGTTAATCAACCTTATTGACGTTAAGAAAGTAGTAAAGAATCTGCTCCATTCAGCGAACAGCCTCTTTATTAGCAGGCGTCAACGAATGTTGGTAGAGCGACTGGAACGATTATGAGTTGTATTAGGAGAGATCATCAAGTGCCGGACAGGTAATGTTGGTATTGTAGGGTTGACAAGATCAATATAAAGGATGAAAACCGTGAGTTTCCCCCATGCAGCTCTGGCCTGATGATGAGGAAGAGGTCGATAGCTGTTGCAGCTCTGCTGGAGATGCCCAAGACCCCGTCCACTGGCACTCTCGCTGGCCCCGAGATTATGTCCTGCTGCTGCTGCTGCTGCTGCTACTGCTGCATGGACAATATCTCCAAATGTGAACATGCTGCTTTAGGTGAAGAGCAAGGCTTTAAGGGGTTCACACTGAAATGCCTTTTTGTTCCCCTGCTGGTATTGTCTTCCAGCACCACTCCCCCCCGCCCGCCGTCCTGGCCACTGGGGTACATTGGATGTGGTCCATATAATGGTGGACACGAGACCAGTCATGATGAGGTGAGGCAGAGTTTGTGGTAAAGACGAGGCGGGAATGAAAGCGTCGACATTTACTAAGGTTCTCGGAAGTAAGAGAGTGTGTATGTTTCAACTATGTATAATCACAGTTACATGACTGAAATTAATGTATTTGATACAGTATCAACACTTTGAAGTGATGTCTGATGACGTAATTACTGTGCTTGATACAGTATCAACACTTTGAAGTGATATGTCTGATGACGGAATTACTGTACTTGATACAGTATCAACACTTTGAAGTGATGTCTGATGACGTAATTACTGTGTTTGATACAGTATCAACACTTTGAAGTGATATGTCTGATGACGTAATTACTGTACTTGATACAGTATCAACACTTTGAAGTGATGTCTGATGACGGAATTACTGTACTTGATACAGTATCAACACTTTGAAGTGATGTCTGATGACGTAATTACTGTGCTTGATACAGTATCAACACTTTGAAGTGATATGTCTGATGACATAATTACTGTGCTGATACAGTATCAACACTTTGAAGTGATGTCTGATGACGTAATTACTGTGTTTGATACAGTATCAACACTTTGAAGTGATATGTCTGATGACGTAATTACTGTACTTGATACAGTATCAACACTTTGAAGTGATGTCTGATGACGGAATTACTGTACTTGATACAGTATCAACACTTTGAAGTGATGTCTGATGACGTAATTACTGTGTTTGATACAGTATCAACACTTTGAAGTGATATGTCTGATGACGTAATTACTGTACTTGATACAGTATCAACACTTTGAAGTGATGTCTGATGACGGAATTACTGTACTTGATACAGTATCAACACTTTGAAGTGATGTCTGATGACGTAATTACTGTGCTTGATACAGTATCAACACTTTGAAGTGATATGTCTGATGACATAATTACTGTGCTGATACAGTATCAACACTTTGAAGTGATGTCTGATGACGTAATTACTGTGTTTGATACAGTATCAACACTTTGAAGTGATGTCTGATGACGTAATTACTGTGCTGATACAGTATCAACACTTTGAAGTGATGTCTGATGACGTAATTACTGTGTTTGATACAGTATCAACACTTTGAAGTGATGTCTGATGACGTAATTACTGTGCTTGATACAGTATCAACACTTTGAAGTGATATGTCTGATGACGGAATTACTGTACTTGATACAGTATCAACACTTTGAAGTGATGTCTGATGACGTAATTACTGTGCTTGATACAGTATCAACACTTTGAAGTGATGTCTGATGACGTAATTACTGTGCTTACTCCCTCACAATGACTGATGTATGTCGGTATTTGCTGGGTTATGGGAGAAACTACAGCAAGTGCATCTGGACCAGACCGGATCCTGCACGTCCAGGACCCGTCCAGTTCAGCACATCTCAACCTGATCAGATGATGACAGTTCGTCTCAGCTGCCTGGATGACACTGGAGTCAACACAAGCCAGACCAGCCACGTCCTACCAATACTGGACCTAACTGTGTCCCACCTGACCAGACCTTGTTACAACCAGTATGACCCGACTTGATATGAACCAGAGTTGCCCTCTAACTTACCTACACCTGCCACACCAGGGCTGGACTTATCTTACCATACATTAGTACGATCTCATACTATTGTTTACTCTCTTTTGTAACATGAAGCCAACCCCTAAACATCATCATAACAATATCATAATCTTCTTTATATTCATCTTACGCACTTCTTGTAGTTTATTTCGCTTTTTATCTGTCTTCTAATTCCTCGCCAGACTAATATATATATATATATATATATATATATATATATATATATATATATATATATATATATATATATATATATATATATATATATATATATATATATATATATATATATATATATATATATATATATATATATATATATATATATATATATATATATATATATATATATATATATATATATATATATATATATATATATATATATATATATATATATATATATATATATATATATATATATATATATATATATATATATATATATATATATATATATATATATATATATATATATATATATATATATATATATATATATATATATATATATATATATATATATATATATATATATATATATATATATATATATATATATATATATATATATATATATATATATATATATATATATATATATATATATATATATATATATATATATATATATATATATATATATATATATATATATATATATATATATATATATATATATATATATATATATATATATATATATATATATATATATATATATATATATATATATATATATATATATATATATATATATATATATATATATATATATATATATATATATATATATATATATATATATATATATATATATATATATATATATATATATATATATATATATATATATATATATATATATATATATATATATATATATATATATATATATATATATATATATATATATATATATATATATATATATATATATATATATATATATATATATATATATATATATATATATATATATATATATATATATATATATATATATATATATATATATATATATATATATATATATATATATATATATATATATATATATATATATATATATATATATATATATATATATATATATATATATATATATATATATATATATATATATATATATATATATATATATATATATATATATATATATATATATATAGTAGTATGTTTGAGGAAAGGAACCTGGATGTTTTGGCTCTGAGTGAAACGAAGCTCAAGGGTAAAGGGGAAGAGTGGTTTGGGAATGTCTTGGGAGTAAAGTCAGGGGTTAGTGAGAGGACAAGAGCAAGGGAAGGAGTAGCAGTACTCCTGAATCAGGAGTTGTGGGAGTATGTGATAGAGTGTAAGAAAGTAAATTCTAGATTGATATGGGTAAAACTGAAAGTTGATGGAGAAAGATGGGTGATTATTGGTGCATATGCACCTGGGCATGAGAAGAAAGATCATGAGAGGCAAGTGTTTTGGGAGCAGCTGAATGAGTGAGTTAGTGGTTTTGATGCACAAGACCGGGTTATAGTGATGGGTGATTTGAATGCAAAGGTGAGTAATGTGGCAGTTGAGGGAATAATTGGTATACATGGGGTGTTCAGTGTTGTAAATGGAAATGGTGAAGAGCTCGTAGATTTATGTGCTGAAAAAGGACTGGTGATTGGGAA
Source organism: Panulirus ornatus (assembly GCF_036320965.1). NCBI lineage: Eukaryota > Metazoa > Arthropoda > Malacostraca > Decapoda > Palinuridae > Panulirus > Panulirus ornatus. The sequence continues at coordinate 6,063,067 of NC_092277.1, read as the reverse complement.
TACCTGGTTTAAAAAGCGAGATATACATAAGTATACGTATGTAAGTAGGAGAGATGGCCAGAGAGCGTTATTGGATTACGTGCTAATTGATAGACGCACGAAAGAGAGACATTTGGATGTTAATGTGCTGAGAGGTGCAACTGGAGGGATGTCTGATCATTATCTTGTGGAGGCGAAGGTGAAGATTTGTAGAGGTTTTCAGAAAAGATGGGAGAATGTTGGGGTGAAAAGAGTGGTGAGAGTAAGTGAGCTTGGGAAGGAGGTGAGGAAGTACCAGGAGAGACTGAGTACAGAATGGAAAAAGGTGACAACAAAGGAGGTAAGGGGAGTGGGGGAGGAATGGGATGTATTTAGGGAAGCAGTGATGGCTTGCGCAAAAGATGCTTGGGGCATGAAAAGTGTGGGAGGCGGGCTGATTAGAAAAGGTGGTGAGTGGTGGGATGAAGAAGTGAGATTATTAGTGAAAGAGAAGAGAGAGGCATTTGAACGATTTTTGCAGGGAAAAAATGCAAATGAGTGGGAGAGGTATAAAAGAAAGTGGCAGGAGGTCAAGAGAAAGGTGCAAGAGGTGAAAAAGAGGGCAAATAAGAGTTGGGGTGAGAGTATCATTAAATTTCAGGGAGAATAAAAAGATGTTTTGGAAGGAGGTAAATAAAGTGCGTAAGACAAGGGAGCAAATGGGAACTTCAGTGAAGGGGGCTAATGGGGAGGTGATAACAAGTAGTGGTGATGTGAGAAGGCGATGGAATGAGTATTTTGAAGGTTTGTTGAATGTGTTTGATGATAGAGTGGCAGATATCGGGTGTTTTGGTCGAGGTGGTGTGCAAAGTGAGAGGGTTAGGGAAAATGATTTGGTAAATAGAGAAGAGGTAGTAAAAGCTTTACGGAAGATGAAAGCCGGTAAGGCAGCAGGTTTGGATGGTATTGCAGTGGAATTTATTAAAAAAGGGGGTGACTGTATTTTTGACTGGTTGGTAAGATTATTTAATGTATGTATGATTCATGGTGAGGTGCCTGAGGATTGGCGGAATGCTTGCATAGTGCCATTGTGCAAAGGCAAAGGGGATAAGAGTGAGTGCTCAACTTACAGAGTTATAAGTTTGTTGAGTATTCCTGGGAAATTATATGGGAGGGTATTGATAGAGAGGGTGAAGGTATGTACAGAGCATCAGATTGGGGAAGAGCAGTGTGGTTTCAGAAGTGGTAGAGGATGTGTGGATCAGGTGTTTGCTTTTAAGAATGTATGTGAGAACTACTTAGAAAAGCCAATGGATTTATATGTGGCATCTATGGATCTGGAGAAGGCATATGATAGAGTTGATAGAGATGCTCTGTGGAAGGTTTTAAGAATATATGGTGTGGGAGGCAAGTTGTTAGAAGCAGTGAAAAGTTTTTATCGAGGATGTAAGGCATGTGTACGTGTAGGAAGAGAGGAAAGTGATTGGTTCTCAGTGAATGTAGGTTTGCGGCAGGGGTGTGTGATGTCTCCATGGTTGTTTAATTTGTTTATGGATGGGGTTGTTAGGGAGGTGAATGCAAGAGTTTTGGAAAAAGGGGCAAGTATTAAGTCTGTTGTGGATGAGAAAGCTTGGGAAGTGAGTCAGTTGTTCGCTGATGATACAGCACTGGTGGCTGGTTTATGTAAGAAACTTCAGAAGCTGGTGACTGAGTTTGGTAAAGTGTGTGAAAGAAGAAAGTTAAGAGTAAATGTGAATAAGAGCAAGGTTATTAGGTACAGTAGGGTTGAGGGTCAAGTCAATTGGGAGGTAAGTTTAAATGGAAAAAAACTGAAGGAAGTAAAGTGTTTTAGATATCTGGGAGTGGATCTGGCAGCGGATGGAACCATGGAAGCGGAAGTGAATCATAGGGTGGGGGAGGGGGCGAAAATTCTGGGAGCCTTGAAGAATGTTTGGAAGTCGAGAACATTATCTCGGAAAGCAAAAATGGGTATGTTTGAAGGAATAGTGGTTCCAACAATGTTGTATGGTTGCGAGGCGTGGGCTATGGATAGAGTTGTGCACAGGAGGGTGGATGTGCTGGAAATGAGATGTTTGAGGACAATATGTAGTGTGAGGTGGTTTGATCGAGTAAATAATGTAAGGGTGAGAGAGATGTGTGGAAATAAAAAGAGTGTGGTTGAGAGAGCAGAAGAGGGTGTTTTGAAATGGTTTGGTCACATAGAGAGAATGAGTGAGGAAAGATTGACCAAGAGGATATATGTGTCAGAGGTGGAGGGAACGAGGAGAAGTGGGAGACCAAATTGGAGGTGGAAAGATGGAGTGAAAAAGATTTTGAGTGATCGGGGCATGAACGTACAGGAGGGTGAAAGGCGTGCAAGGAATAGAGTGAATTGGAACGATGTGGTAAACTGGGGTCGACGTGCTGTCATTGGATTGAACCAGGGCATGTGAAGCGTCTGTGGTAAACCATGGAAAGTTGTGTGGGGCCTGGATGTGGAAAGGGAGCTGTGGTTTCGGTGCATTATTACATGACAGCTAGAGACTGAGTGTGAATGAATGCGGCCTTTGGTGTCTTTTCCTAGCGCTACCTCGCACACATGAGGGGGGAGGGGGTTGTTATTCCATGTGTGGCGAGGTGGCGATGGGAACAAATAAAGGCAGACAGTATGAACTATGTACATGTGTATATATGTATATGTCTGTGTGTGTATATATATGTGTACATTGAGATGTATAGGTATGTATATTTGCGTATGTGGACGTGTATGTATATACATGTGTATGCGGGCGGGTTGGGCCATTCTTTCGTCTGTTTCCTTGCGCTACCTCGGTAACGCGGGAGACAGCGACACAGCAAAATAAATAAATAAATATAGTATATATATATATATATATATATATATATATATATATATATATATATATATATATATATATATATATATATATATATATATCATCTTATTTTATTTTACTTTGGCGCTGTCTCCCGCGTTAGCGAGGTAGCCCAAGGAAACAGACGCAAGAATGGCTCAACCTATCCACATACACATGTATATACATACACGTCCACACACGCAAATATACATACCTATACATCTCAACGCATACATATATATATACACGCACAGACATATACATATATACACATGTACATAATTCATACTGTCTGCCTTTATTCATTCCCATCGCTACCCCGCCACACACGAAATAACAACCCCCTCCCCCCTCATGTGCGCGAGGTAGCTCTAGGAAAAGATAACAAAGGTCACATTCGTTCACACTCAGTCTTTAGCTGTCATGTAATAATGCACCGAAACCACAGCTCCCTTTCCACATCCAGGCCCCACAAAAGTTTCCATGGTTTACCCCAGACGCTTCACATGCCCTGGTTCAATCCATTGACAGCATGTTGACCCCGGTATACCACATCGTTCCAATTCACTATTCCTTGCACGCCTTTCACCCTCCTGCATGTTCAGGACCCGATCACTCAAAATCTTTTTCACTCCATCCTTCCACATCCAATTTGGTCATCCACTTCTCGTTCCCTCCACCTCTGACACATATATCCTCTTGGTCAATCTTTCCTCACTCATTCTCTCCATGTGACCAAACCATTTGAAAACACCCTCTTCTGCTCTCTCAACCACGCTCTTTTTATTTCCACACATCTCTCTTACCATATTATTACTTACTCGATCAAACCACCTCACATCACATATTGTCCTCAAACATCTCATTTCCAGCACATTCACCCTCCTGCGCACAACTCTATCTATAGCCCACGCCTCGCTACCATATAACATTGTTGGAACCACTATTCCTTCAAACATACCCATTTTTGCTTTCCGAGATAATGTTCTCGACTTCAACACATTCCTCAACGCTCCCAGAAATTTCGCCCCCTCCCCCACCCTATGATTCACTTCCGCTTCCATGTTTCCATCCGTTGTCAAATCCACTCCCAGATATCTAAAACAATTAACTTCCTACAGTTTTTCTCCATTCAAACTTACCTCCCAACTGACTTATCCCTCAACCCTACTCATAACCTTACTGCATACTTGCCCCTCTTTCCAAAACTTTTGCATTCACCTCCCTAACAACTCCATCCATAAACAAATTAAACAACCATGGAGACATCACACACCCCTGCCGCAAACCAACATTCACTGAGAACCAATCATTTTCCTCTCTTCCTACACTTACACAAGCCTTACATCCTCGATAAAAACTTTTCACTGCTTCTAACAACTTGCCTCCCACACCATATATTCTTAATACCTTCCACAGAGCATCTCTATCAACTCTATCATATGCCTTCTCCAGATCCACAGATGCTACATGCAAATCCATTTGCTTTTCTAAGTATTTCTCACATACATTCTTAAAAGCAAACACCTGATCCACACATCCTCTACCACTTCTGAAACCACACTGCTCTTCCCCAATCTGATGATCTGTACATGCCTTCACTCTCTCAATCAATATCCTCCCATATAATTTTCCAGGAATACTCAACAAACTTATACCTCTGTAATTTGAGCACTCACTCTTATCCCCTTTGCCTTTGTACAATGACACTATGCAAGCATTCCGTCCAATCCTCAGGCACCTCACCATGAGTCATACATACATTAAATAACCTTACGAACCAGTCAACAATACAGTCACCCCCTTTTTTAAATAAATTCCACTGCAATACCATCCAAACCCGCTGCCTTACCGGCTTTCATCTTCCGCAAAGCTTTTACTACCTCTTCTCTGTTTACCACATTATTCTCCCTAACCCTCTCACTTTGCACACCACCTTGACCAAAACACCCTATATCTGCCACTCTATCATCAAACACATTCAACAAACCCTCAAAATACTCACTCCATCTCCTTCTCACATCACCACTACTTGTTATCACCTCCCCATTAGCCCCCTTCACTGAAGTTCCCATTTGTTACCTTTGTCTTACGCACTTTATTTACCTCCTTCCAAAACATCTTTTCATTCTCCCTAAAATTTAATGATACTCTCTCACCCCAACTCTCATTTGCCCTCTTTTTCACCTCTTGCACCTTTCTCTTGACCTCCTGCCTCTTTCTTTTATACATCTCCCAGTCATTTGCATTATTTCCCTGCAAAAATCGTCCAAATGCCTCTCTCTTCTCTTTCACTAATAATCTTACTTCTTCATCCCACCACTCACTACCCTTTCTAATCTGCCCACCTCCCATGCTTCTCATGCCACAAGCATCTTTTGCGCAAGCCATCACTGTTTCTCTAAATACGTCCCATTCTTCCCCCACTCCCCTTACGTCCCCTTGAGCGTGTGATCAAGTATATTCCCATGAGTCCAGGAAAAATGAAACACGATAAGTTCCCAAGTGCACTTTCGTGTAATATTCACACCATCAGGGGAGAATCATGAAAGAAATATAACAGTCAGTTGATATACAACGAAGAGACGTAGCTAGGACGCCATTTGGTAAACAAGTGACTACCTGAATGTAGGTCGGGTGAGTTCGAGTCTGGCAATAAGCGTATAGTAAACTTATTATGTGGACTAGAAGGGGAACACTTTACACATTTTATCAACAGTAAAGCCATCCGATTTGTATAGACCTTCATTAATACAGATTGAATAGCTTTATTGTTGATAAAATTTGTAAACAGTTTCTCTTCTTGTCTACATAACAAGTTTACGATACGCTTGTTGCCAGACTCGAACGCAGTCTGAGGTAAATATGGGTATGTGCAAATCGCGGTACCTTCGCTCTGGTGAACATCTTGCCAAGTGACCCGAAAGTGTCAGTATCATCTACCTCCATACGATAGCTTTCGAGTTTCGAAATATCTGTTTCCGTGATATATACAAAGTATTTCAGTGAAAGTATGGATGAAGGGCACATACTAAGAGAAGGTGGAGGGAAGTATACAGCGTACAGTGGGTACAATACATCGACGTACGAGGATGAAAGGTGGGTCCGGGTGAGGCCCATAGACCCTAAGGGTCCCTTTCCCGCCAGGAGGATGGGGTATATTACTGCAGGAAGAGGACTTACAAACATATTACTAATATATTCCATTATCATATAATGAAGCAGAAAGTTATTCCCACTGATAGACATTGAGACATAAGGTTTTGCTACTAATATACACTAGTATTACCACTAACTTATAGTGAAACAGGAAGATCTGGACTTGTGAAAGATAGTGAAACATAAAGGTTTCAACAGTAATATGGAATGATACATCGAGATTTACCATTATTACAGACAAACATGAAGGATTTTTGTTAATTGGGAAGATAAAAAGAAGGGTTTATCATTTATTCAAGTGAGACATACAGGTTTAATCAGTGACACTGAAGGAAATGTGAAGGGCTTACCAATGAAATACAGTGAAACATGGAAGATTCATCAGTAATGTCAAATGAAATGTGAAAGCCTTCCAGTAATCCAAGGTGAAATGATAAGTGTTTACCAGTATGGTACAGTGAAACGTGTAACTGTACATCTCCCCTACGGATTCAGGGCTATGGAAATACTGCAGTTTCTGTTATGAATACATTTAGGTCATTTTAGTTATGTGCTTCTGAGTTTGCTGCGATCCTTGATCATCTGTTTCCTCGACATCTAAAAACCCCTTAAACCTTCCCCTTCTCTTGGAAGCATGTCTTGGTGCTGCCCATACCCTGTGAGAGGAGACCTGGCTAACGTTTGTAACGTTCCTCCAGTCACTCTCATTTCTGTCCCCAGTGTGACTGAAATTTTCCTAAACTCAAATTTTCTTATAAACTTAAGAATGTCATTATCTTCTCTCAGATGACCAATAAGGCTCACGATGGTACTGGCCACATTCTATGTAAACAAGGTATGTTCAATTCTTTTTTGTTCAGGATTGTGGAAAAACAAAAATATTCTTGCTGACGAAGGTGAATGGTGGTGTCTGGAAACCTTTGCGAGGACAGCGCCTCGATCTGAAGGCCCTGAAGTCTCATCAGATGAAATATAATCCTTTCAGACTTTTCCGTCCAGTAAACTGTATGAAAGACGACCATCCCTTCTGCCTTCACGCCGTTACGTTGAATACAACGTGACGTTATCATGCACGATGGAGGAGGCCGCTCGGAAACATTCATAAATTCTTCGGGCAAGAGCAACACAGAGCGGATGCTCTGTCAGTTATCTTCGGCCATGGATGGCTCAGTATGTGGGACACCAGCGGTGTTACCGGGTGATCAGGTCGTATATTACACATGAAATATGAATGTTTTGCAGGAAAACCCGAGAGACATGTGTGACATTAAGGTGGGAGCTGGTCTGTGTACGACACTGGCGTTGAACAGTGGTTGTGAGGGGTTTACGTAGCTCTCTCTCTCTCTCTCTCTCTCTCTCTCTCTCTCTCTCTCTCTCTCTCTCTCTCTCTCTCTCTCTCTCTCTTCCCCCGTTTTCGGAAGCATGACTGAAGTGATCTAGCCGTACGTACGTACGTAGTTAGTTATGAGAGAGGTAATGAGATTTGTTGATGAAGGCGCTGGTGTAGTGACAGGACGCCCTAATCTTTACCTGTCTGGATCCTCGCAGGTAAAGTGAATAGGTCGAATGTGACCAGGATAGTGAAGGGCAAGAGCCAGTCATGGGAGGAATATAGAGAAGAGGAGGAATGGGATGACCATGTAGGAGGATGACCATGTAGGAGAGAGACAGGTGAGCAGGTTAGGTGTAGGAAATGAAACTGGAAAACAGCAACTTGGTATATAAGAATACTTGAAAAAATGCAGAGAAGGCAAAGGCTGGAGGGGAACTACCGAACCCAAAGAGCAGAAGTGAACAAAGAATATATAGGTAAACATAAAAAATTAGTGAGAACAAACAATAGAACGAGCAGTAAACAAGCAATACATCAGAAAAGAATCAGAACACAGAACAAAGACACGAGAATGTAGTAACAGAAAACGGAACAAGGAAGATGAAATACAGGGATGAGGCGGTAGCCAGAGGGAACGGGATGGGGGGAGGCAACACTGGGACCAGGTCCTGGTGACACACACTAGAGTTACCATCACTCCTCGTCGTCAGGTCTTGGTGACACTCTCTCTCTCTCTCTCTCTCTCTCTCTCTCTCTCTCTCTCTCTCTCTCTCTCTCTCTCTCTCTCTCTCTCTCTCTCTCTCTCTCTCTCTCTCTCCGTAACTGTGAAAAAATCCTTTTTTGACCAAGCGAGACAGAAGACACCGTCAGATGTGCAGACGTGACAACAACGTCAGGAGGTGTACACACCCAGCAGCGGGGCCATCTTGACCTTCTGAGACATGGAGAGAAATCTAAGTTCAGCAAATATTAGATTATACAATTTATATATATATATATATGTATATGTATATATAATATATGGAAAGGTAACTGACGGAATGTATCAAACCTCACTTTTGAGTAAGGGATTCCCTTCGTCGCCACCACAAGTACATACCTTCAACATGGGTTCACGTGAAGAAGACGGAAGATAATGATGATGATGATGACACGTCACACATCAACCTGCTGGCAACTTGGTTCTCCTAACCCGCTTAGCTGGACGACCCTTACGCTGTCGCCACGCTCGTTCCTTCACCTTCTCTATACCGGCTTTTATATCAGCCAGCGATGGTCGCCTTGCCGGGTCACGGACTTCCACAAGTTTTTGCAGTTCTTTGAGGTGTCGCTTTACCTATTCTTTTTCGACGTAACTTTGAATATCATTGAATAAAAAGCCGAGGGAGAACACGTCACTGGCAGGTGAGAGGGGTTCACGGTTCACGGATTCAGGGGACATCCAAGGTTTCCCTCCTTCACCCACCAGTTTTAGAATTTCTCCTTCCATCGTGCTCAGGCCGAAGTCAACGAAATAGAAGGACACGCCACCGACGTAGGTCACAGTGATGTCAATTTTAATATCACTGTGTATGACGCCTGCTTCGTGGATCTCTTCCAGTAGGTCTAGAATGGAGATGACAGAGTCGACAATATCTTTTTCTGACCGGGTCTGTAGATACTTCTCATAAGGACTGCCGACGAAGGACATGATAATCCTGGCAGGTACTTGGGACAGGCCGTACAAGAAAGGAGCCCCTCCGGCTCCCTTTAGGTGACATAGGATTTCGGCCTCATCCAGTAAATTGAACAAGTCGTGTTCATCATGAAGGGTTTTACTAACACTCTTCTCCCCATTGAATAATACTTGGTGTATTATCCCATTGCCTCTTTCGTGCAACTTCTTGATAAATTTAATTTCATCAATTTCCTCCTGGATCAAGAAAACTGGATCTATCACTTGATCGTCTTCCTCGTCTGATTCATCGACACACTGTATTTCTGTCAGCTTCTGAACCTGGGTATCAACTTCAGTATTATCCTAAACATTAATATCAGATTGTTCATCATCCTGCATGTTCTCAACCTCATAGTCAGACTGCACATCATGCTGTACCGTGTCCTCAACCTCAACATCATTTTCTATCGTGTCCTCACTCTGCACATCATGCTGTACCGTGTCCTCAACCTGAACATCATTTTCTATCGTGTCCTCACTCTGCACATCATGCTGTACCGTGTCCTCAACCTCAACATCATTTTCTATCGTGTCCTCACTCTGCACATCATGCTGTACCGTGAAACCGGGAAACATGACCTCAGCACAGCTGTACCAACCCTCGGCCATGCAAGACACATGCTACGAGCTGCTGAGCTAACCCTCAGCCATGCTTGATCAAGCAACGACCAGCTGAACTTACCCTTGGGTCAGTTGATGGTCCTGGTGCCTGGGTCAGTAGATGGTCCTGGTGCCTGGGTCAGTTGGTGGTCCTGGTGCCTGGGTCAGTTGGTGGTCCTGGTGCGTGGGTCAGTAGATGGTCCTGGTGCCTGGGTCAGTTGATGGTCCTGGTGCCTGGGTCAGTTGATGGTCCTGGTGCCTGGGTCAGTTGATGGTCCTGGTGCCTGGGTCAGTTGGTGGTCCTGGTGCCTGGCTCAGTTGATGGTCCTGGTGCCTGGGTCAGTTGGTGGTCCTGGTGCGTGGGTCAGTTGGTGGTCCTGGTGCCTGGGTCAGTTGGTGGTCCTGGTGCGTGGGTCAGTTGGTGGTCCTGGTGCCTGGGTCAGTTGGTGGTCTTGATATCTGGGTCAGTTGGTGGTCCTGGTGCCTGGGTCAGTTGGTGGTCCTGGTGCCTGGGTCAGTTGGTGGTCCTGGTGTCTGGGTCAGTTGGTGGTCCTGGTGCCTGGCTCAGTTGATGGTCCTGGTGCCTGGCTCAGTTGGTGGTCCTGGTGCCTGGGTCAGTTGGTGGTCCTGGTGCCTGGGTCAGTTGATGGTCCTGGTGCCTGGCTCAGTTGATGGTCCTGGTGCCTGGGGCAGTTGGTGGTCTTGATGTCTCGGTCAGTTGGTGGTCCTGGTGCCTGGGTCAGTTGATGGTCCTGGTGCCTGGGTCAGTTGGTGGTCTTGATGTCTGGGTCAGTTGATGGTCCTGGTGCCTGGGTCAGTTGGTGGTCTTGATGTCTGGGTCAGTTGGTGGTCCTGGTGCCTGGGTCAGTTGGTGGTCCTGGTGCCTAGGTCAGTTGATGGTCCTGGTGCCTGGGTCAGTTGATGGTCCTGGTGCCTGGGTCAGTTGGGGGTCTTGATGTCTGGGTCAGTTGATGGTCCTGGTGCCTGGGTCAGTTGATGGTCCTGGTGCCTGGGTCAGTTGGTGGTCCTGGTGCCTGTGTCAGTTGATGGTCTTGATGTCTGGGTCAGTTGGTGGTCCTGGTGCCTGGGTCAGTTGGTGGTCCTGGTGCCTGGGTCAGTTGATGGTCCTGGTGCCTGGGTCATTTGATGGACCTGGTGCCTGGGTCAGTTGGTGGTCCTGGTGCCTGGGTCAGTTGGTGGTCCTGGTGCCTGGGTCAGTTGGTGGTCCTGGTGCCTGGGTAAGATGATGGTCCTGGTGCCTGGGTTAGTTGGTGGTCCTTGCCCCTGGGTCAGTTGGTGGTCCTGGTGCCTGGGTCAGTTGGTGGTCCTGGTGCCTGGGTCAATTGGTGGTCCTTGCCCCTGGGTCAGTTGATGGTCCTGGTGCCTGGGTCAGTTGGTGGTCTTGATATCTGGGTCAGTTGATGGTCCTGGTGCCTGGGTCAGTAGATGGTCCTGGTGCCTGGGTCAGTTGATGGTCCTGGTGCCTGGGTCAGTTGGTGGTCCTGGTGCCTGGGTCAGTTGGTGGTCTTGATGTCTGGGTCAGATGATGGTCCTGGTGCCTGGCTCAGTTGATGGTCCTGGTGCCTGGGTCAGTTGGTGGTCCTAGTGCCTGGGTCAGTTGGTGGTCCTGGTGTCTGGGTCAGTTGGTGGTCCTGGGGCCTGGGTCAGTTGGTGGTCTTGATGTCTGGGTCAGTTGATGGTCCTGGTGCCTGGGTCAGTTGGTGGTCTTGATGTCTGGGTCAGTTGATGGTCTTGATGTCTGGGTCAGTTGGTGGTCCTGGTGCCTGGCTCAGTTGATGGTCCTGGTGCCTGGGTCAGTTGGTGGTCCTGGTGCCTGGGTCAGTTGGTGGTCTTGATGTCTGGGTCAGTTGGTGGTCCTGGTGCCTGGGTCAGTTGATGGTCCTGGTGCCTGGGTCAGTTGGTGGTCCTGGTGCCTGGGTCAGTTGGTGGTCCTGGTGCCTGGGTCAGTTGGTGGTCCTGGTGCCTGGCTCAGTTGGTGGTCCTGGTGCCTGGGTCAGTTGGTGGTCCTGGTGCCTGGGTCAGTTGATGGTCCTGGTGCCTGGCTCAGTTGATGGTCCTGGTGCCTGGGTCAGTTGGTGGTCTGGTGTCTCGGGTCAGTTGGTGGTCCTGGTGCCTGGGTCAGTTGATGGTCCTGGTGCCTGGGTCAGTTGGTGGTCTGGTGCTGGGTCAGTTGATGGTCCTGGTGCCTGGGTCAGTTGGTGGTCTGGTGTCTGGGTCAGTTGGTGGTCCTGGTGCCTGGGTCAGTTGGTGGTCCTGGTGCCTGGGTCAGTTGGTGGTCCTGGTGCCTGGGTCAGTTGGTGGTCCTGGTGCCTGGGTCAGTTGGTGGTCCTGGTGTCTGGGTCAGTTGGTGGTCCTGGTGCCTGGGTCAGTTGGTGGTCCTGGTGCCTGGGTCAGTTGGTGGTCCTGGTGCCTGGGTCAGTTGGTGGTCCTGGTGCCTGGGTCAGTTGGTGGTCCTGGTGCCTGGGTCAGTTGGTGGTCCTGGTGCCTGGGTCAGTTGGTGGTCCTGGTGCCTGGGTCAGTTGGTGGTCCTGGTGCCTGGGTCAGTTGGTGGTCCTGGTGCCTGGGTCAGTTGGTGGTCCTGGTGCCTGGGTCAGTTGGTGGTCTGGTGTCTGGGTCAGTTGGTGGTGCTGGTGCCTGGGTCAGTTGGTGGTCTGGTGCCTGGGTCAGTTGGTGGTCCTGGTGCCTGGGTCAGTTGGTGGTCCTGGTGCCTGGGTCAGTTGGTGGTGCTGGTGCCTGGGTCAGTTGGTGGTCCTGGTGCCTGGGTCAGTTGGTGGTCCTGGTGCCTGGGTCAGTTGGTGGTCCTGGTGTCTGGGTCAGTTGGTGGTGCTGGTGTCTGGGTCAGTTGGTGGTCCTGGTGCCTGGGTCAGTTGGTGGTCCTGGTGCCTGGGTCAGTTGGTGGTCCTGGTGCCTGGGTCAGTTGGTGGTCCTGGTGCCTGGGTCAGTTGGTGGTCCTGGTGCCTGGGTCAGTTGGTGGTCCTGGTGCCTGGGTCAGTTGGTGGTCCTGGTGCCTGGGTCAGTTGATGGTCCTGGTGCCTGGGTCAGTTGATGGTCCTGGTACCTGGATCAGTTGGTGGTCCTGGTGTATGGGTCAGTTGATGGTCCTGGTGCCTAGGAAAGAATACTTCCCACGCATTCCTCACGTGTCGTAGAAGGCGACTAAAGGGAGCGGGAGCGGGAGCGGTGGGCTAGAAACCCTACCCTCCTTGTATTTTGACTTTCTAAAAGGGGAAACAGAAGAAGGAGTCACGCGGGGAGTGCTCATCCTACTCGAAGGCTTAGATTGGGGTGTCTAAATGTGTGTGGATGTAACGAAGATGAGAAAAAAGGAGAGATACGTAATATGTTTGAGGAAAGGAACCTGGATGTTTTGACTCTGAGTGAAACGAAGCTCAAGGGTAAAGGGGAAGAGTGGTTTGGGAATGTCTTGGGAGTAAAGTCAGGGGTTAGTGAGAGGACAAGAGCAAGGGAAGGAGTAACACTACTCCTGAAACAGTAGTGGTGGGAGTATGTGATAGAGTGTAAGAAAGTAAACTCTAGATTGATATGGGTAAAATTGAAAGTTGATGGAGAGAGATTGGTGATTATTGGTGCATATGCACCTGGGCATGAGAAGAAAGATCATGAGAGGCAAGTATTTTGGGAGCAGCTGAATGAATGTGTTATTAGTTTTGATGCACGAGACCGGGTTATAGTGATGGGTGATTTGAATGCAAAGGTGAGTAATGTGGCAGTTGAGGGAATAATTGGTATATATGGGGTGTCCAGTGTTGTAAATGGAAATGGTGAAGAGCTTGTAGATTTATGTGCTGAAAAAGGACTGGTGATTGGGAATACCTGGTTTAAAAAAAGAGATATACATAAATATACGTATGTAAGTAGGAGAGATGGCCAGAGAGCATTATTGGATTACGTGTTAATCGATAGGCATGCGAGAGAAAGACTTTTGGATGTAAATGTGCTGAGAGGTGCAACTGGAGGTATGTCTGATCATTATCTTGTGGAGGCGAATGTGAAGATTTGTAGACGTTTTCAGAAAAGAGGGGAGAATTTTGGGGTAAAGAGAGTGGTGAGAGAAAGTGAGCTTGGGAAGGAGACTTGTGTGAGGAAGTACCAGGAGAGACTGAGTACAGAATGGAAAAAGGTGAGAACAAAGGAGATAAGGGGAGTGGGGAAGGAATGGGATGTATTTAGGTAAGCAGTGATGACTTGTGCAAAAGATACTTGTGGCATGAAAAGCGTGGGAGGTGGGTTGATTATAAAGGGTGATGAATGGTGGGATGAAGAGGTAAGATTATTAGTGAAAGAGAAGAGAGAGGCATTTGGACGGTTTTTGCAGGGAAAAAATGCAAATGAGTGGGAGATGTATAAAAGAAAGAGGCAGGAGGTCAAGAGAAAGGTGCAAGAGGTGAAAAAGAGGGCAAGTGAGGGTTGGGGTGAGAGAGTATCATTAAATTTTAGGGAGAATAAAAAGATGTTTTGAAAGGAGGTAAATAAAGTGCGTAAGAAAAGGAAACAAATGGAAACCTCAGTGAAGGGGGCTAATTGGGAGGTGATAACAAGTAGTGGTGATGTGAGAAGGAGATGGAGTGAGTATTTTGAAGGTTTGTTGAATGTGTTTGATGATAGAATGGCAGATACAGGGTATTTTGGTCGAGGTGGTGTGCAAAGTGAGAGGGTTAGGGAAAATGATTTGGTAAACAGAGAAGAGGTAGTAAAAGCTTTGTGAAATATGAAGGCCAGCAAAGCAGCAGTGTTCGATGGTATTGCTGTGGAATCTATTAAAAAAGGGGGTGACTGTATTGTTGACTGGTTGGTAAGGTTATTTAATGTATGTATGACTCATGGTGAGGTGCCTGAGGATTGGCGGAATGTCTGCATAGTGCCATTGTACAAAGGCAAAAAGGACGAAGGTGAGTGCTCAAATTACAGAGGTATAAGTTTTTTGAGTATTCCTGGGAAATGATATGAAAGGGTATTGATTGAGAGGGTGAAGGCATGTACAGAGCACCAGATTGGAGAAGAGCAGTGTGGTTTCAGAAGTGGTAGAGGATGTGTGTATAAGGCGTTTGCTTTGAAGAATGTATGTGAGAAATACTTAGAAAAGCAAATGGATTTGTATGTAGCATTTATGGTACTGGAAAAGGCATATGATAGAGTTGATAGAGATGCTCTGTGGAAGGTATTAAGAATATATGGTGTGGGAGGCAAGTTGTTAGAAGCAGTGAAAAGTTTTTATCGAGGGTGTAAGGCATGTGTACGTGCAGGAAGAGAGGAAACTGATTGGTTCTCAGTCAATGTAGGTTTGCGGCAGGGGTGTGAGAGAGTTTTGGAGAGAGGGGCAAGTATGCAGTCTGTTGTGGATGAGAGAGCTTGGGAAGTGATTCAGTTGTTCGCTGATGATACAGCACTGGTGGCTGATTCATGTGAGAAACTGCAGAAGCTGGTGACTGAGTTTGGTAAAGTGTGTGAGAGAAGAAAGTTGAGAGTAAATGTGAATAAGAGCAAGGTTATTAGGTAGAGTAGGGTTGAGGGTCAAGTCAATTGGGAGGTAGGTTTGAATGGAGAAAAACTGGAGGAAGTAAAGTGTTTTAGATATCTTGGAGTGGATCTGGCAGTGCATGGAACCATGGAAGCGGAAGTTAATCATAGGGTGGAGGAGGGGGCGAAAGTTCTGGGAGCGTTGAAGAGTGTGTGGAAGACGAAAACATTATCTCGGAAAGCAAACATGGGTATGTTTGAAGAAATAGTGGTTCCAACAGTGTTGTATGGTTGCGAGGCGTGGGCTATGGATAGAGTTGTGCGCAGGAGGGTGGATGTGCTGGAAATGAGATATTTGAGGACAATATGTGGTGTGAGGCGGTTTGATCGAGAAAGTAATGTAAGGGTAAGAGAGATGTGTGGATATAAAAAGAGTGTGGTTGAGAGAACAGAGGAGGGTGTTTGAGATGGTTCGGTCACATGGAGAAAATGAGTGAGGATAGATTGAAGAAGAGGATATATGTGTCAGAGGTGGAGGGAACGAGGAAAAGTGGGAGACCAAATTGGAGGTGAAAGATGGAGTGAAAAAGATTTTGAGTGATCGGGGCTTGAACATGCAGGAGGGTGAAAGGTGTGCAAGGAAGAGTGAATTGGATCGATGTGGTATTATTGTTTTGCTTTTTATTTTGCTTTGTCGCTGTCTCCCGCGTTAGTGAGGTAGCGCAAGGAAACATACGAAAAATGGCCCAACCCACCCACATACACATGTATATACATTTACGTCCACACACGCAAATGTACATACCTATACATCTCAATGTACACATATATATACACACACAGACATATACATATATACACATGTACATAATTCATACTTTCTCCCTTTATTTATTCCCATCGCCACCTCGCGACATATGGAATAACAACCCCCTCCCCCCTCATATGTGCGAGGTAGCGCTAGGAAAAGACAACAAAGGCCCCATTCGTTCACACTCAGTCTCTAGCTGTCATGTAATAATGCACCGAAACCACAGCTCCCTTTCCACATCTAGGCTCCACAGAACTATCCATGGTTTACCCCAGACGCTTCACATGCCCTGGTTCAATCCATTGACAGCACGTCGACCCCAGTATACCACATCGTTCCAATTCACTCTATTCCGTGCACGCCTTTCACCCTCCTGCATGTTCAGGCCCCGATCACTCAAAATCTTTTTCACTCCATCTTTCCACCTCCAACTTGGTCTCCCACTTCTCCTCGTTCCCTCCACCTCCGACACATATATCCTCTTGGTCAATCTTTCCTCACTCACTCTCTCCATGTGACCAAACCATTTCAAAAACTCTCTTCTGCTCTCTCAACTACGCTCTTTTTATTTCCACACATCTCTCTTACCCTTACATTACGCACTCGATCAAACCACCTCACACCACATATTGTCCTCAAACATCTCATTTCCAGCACATCCACCCTCCTGCGCACAACTCTATCTATAGCCCACGCCTCGCATTCATGCAACATTGTTGGAACCACAATTCCTTCAAACATACCCATTTTTGCTTTCCGAGATAATGTTCTCGACTTCCAAACATTTTTCGAGGCTCCCAGAACTTTCGCCCCCTCCCCCACCCTATAATTCACTTCCGCTTCCATGGTTCCATCCGCTGCCATATCCACTCCCAGATATCTAAAACACTTTACTTCCTCCAGTTTTTCTCCATTTAAACTTTCCTCCCAATTGACTTGACCCTCAACCCTACTGTACCTAATAACCTTGATCTTATTCACATTTACTCTTAACTTTCTTCTTTCACACACTTTACCAAACTCAGTCACCTGCTTCTGCAGTTTCTCACATGAATCAGCCACCAGTGCTGTATCATCAGCGAACAACAACTGACTCACTTCCCAAGCTCTCTCATCCACAACAGACTGCATACTTGCCCCTCTTTCCAAAACTCTTGCATTCACCTCCCTAACAACCCCATCCGTAAACAAATTAAACAACCATGAAGACACCACACACCCCTGCCGCAAACCTACATTCACTGAGAACCAATCACTTCCCTCTCTTCCTACACGTACACATGCCTTACACCCTCGATAAAAACTTTTCACTGCTTCTAACAACTTGCCTCCCACACCATATATTCTTAATACCTTCCACAGAGCATCTCTATCAACTCTATCATATGCCTTCTCCAGATCCATAAATGCTACATACAAATCCATTTGCTTTTCTAAGTAATTCTCACATAAATTCTTCAAAGCAAACACCTGATCCACACATCCTCTACCACTTCTGAAACCACACTGCTCTTCTCCAATCTGATGCTCTGTACATGCCTTCACCCTCTCAATCAATACCCTCCCATATAATTTACTAGGAATACTCAACAAACTTATACCTCTGTAATTTGAGCACTCACTCTTATCCCCTTTGCCTTTGTACATTGGCACTATGCAAGCATTCCGCCAATCCTCAGGCACCTCACCATGAATCATACATACATTAAACAACCTTACCAACCAGTCAACAATACAGTCACCACCTTTTTTAATAAATTCCACTGCAATACCATCCAAACCTGCTGACTTGGCGGCATTCACCTTCCGCAACGCTTTTATTACCTCTTCTCTGTTTACCAAATCATTTTCCCTAACCCTCTCACTTTGCACACCACCTCGACTAAAACACCCTATATCTGCCACTCTATCATCAAACACATTCAACAAAACTTCAAAATACTCACTCCATATCCTTCTCACATAACCACTACTAGTTTTCACCTCTCCATTTGCGCCGTTCACTGAAGTTCCCATTTGCTCCCTTGTCTTCCGCACTTTATTTACCTCCTTCCAAAACATCTTTTTATTCTCCCTAAAATCTAATGATACTCTCTCACCCCAACTCTCATTTGCCCTCTTTTTCACCTCTTGCATCTTTCTCTTGACCTCCTGCCTCTTTCTTTTATACATCTCCCACTCATTTGCATTTTTTCCCTGCAAAATTCGTCCAAATGCCTCTCTCTTCTCTTTCACTGATAATCTTACTTCTTCATCCCCCCACTCAATACCTTTTCTAATCAACCCACCTCCCACGCTTCTTATGCCACAAGCATCTTTTGCGCAAGTCATCACTACTTCCTTAAATACCTCCCATTCCTCCCCCACTTCCCTTACCCCCTTTGATATCACCTTTTTCCATTCTGTACTCAGTTTCTCCTGGTACTTCCTAACACAAGTCTCCTTCCCAAGCTCAGTTACTCTCACCACTCTCTTCACCCCAACATTCTCTCTTCTTTTCTGAAAACCCCTACAGATCTTCACCTTCGCCTCCACAAGATAATGATCAGACATCCCTCCAGTTGCACCTCTCACCACATTAACATCCAAAAGTCTCTCTTTCGAGCGTCTATCAATTAACACGTAATCCAATAACGCTCTGGCCATCTTTCCTACTTACATACGTATACTTATGTATATCTCGCTTTTTAGACCAGGTATTCCCAATCAACAGGTCTTTTTCAGCACACAAATCTACAAGCTCTTCACCATTTCCATTTACAACACTGAACACCCTATGTATACAAATTATTCCCTCAACTGCCACATTACTCACCTTTGCATTCAAATCACCCATCACTATAACCCGGTCTTGGGCATCAAAACCACTAACACACTCATTCAGCTGCTCCCAAACCACTTGCCTCTCATGATCTTTATTCTCATGCCCAGGTGCATATGCACCAATAATCACCCATCTCTCTCCATCATATATATATATATATATATATATATATATATATATATATATATATATATATATATCTTTTTTATTATACTTTGTCGCTGTCTTCCGCGTTAGCGAGGTAGCGCTAGAAAACAGAAGAAAAAATGGCCCAACCCACCCACATACACATGTATATGCATACACGTTCACACACGCACATATACATACTTATACATCTCAACGTATACATATATACACACACACAGACATATACATATATACACATGTACATAATTCATACTGTCTGCCCTTATTCATTCCCGCCGCAACCCCGCCCCACATGAAATGACAGCCCCCTCGCCCCGCATGTGCGCGAGGTAGCGCTAGGGAAAGTCAACAAAGGCCACATTCGTTCATACTCAGTCTCTAGCTGTCATGTATGATGCACCGATACCACAGCTCCCTTTCCACATCTAGGCCCATAGAACTTTCCATGGTTTACCACAGACACTTCACATGCCCTGGTTCAATCCATTGACAGCACGTCGACCCCTGTATACCATATCGTTTCAATTCACTCCATTCCTTGTACACCATTCACCCTCCTGCATGTTCAGCTCCCGATAACTCTTTTTCACTCCATCTTTCCACCTCCAATTTGGTCTCCCACTTCTTGTTCCCTCCACCTCTGGCACTTATATCCTGTTCGTCAACCTTTCCTCACTCATTCTCTCCATGTGACCAAACCATTTCAAAACACTCTCTTCTGCTCTCTCAACCACACTTTTTTTTATTACCACACATCTCTCTTACCCTTACATTACTTACTCGATCAAGCCACCTCACACCACATATTGTCCTCAAACATCTCATTTCCAACACATCCACCCTCCTCCGCACAACTCTTCTATAGCCCACGCCTCACAACCATATAACATTGTTGGAACCACTATTCCTTCAAACGTACATATTTTTGCTCTCCGAGATAACGTTCTCGCCTTCCACACATTTTCCAACGCTCCCAGAACTTTCGCCCCTTCCCCCACCCCATGACTCACTTCCACTTCCATGGTTCCATCCGCTGCCAGATCCACTCCAAGATATCTAAAACACTTTACTTCCTCCAGTTTTTCTCCATTCAAACGTACCCATTTGACTTGTCCCTCAACCCTACTGTACCTAATAACCTTGCTCTTATTCACATTTACTCTCAGCTTTCTTCTTTCACACACTTTACCAAACTCAGTCACCAGCTTCTGCAGTTTCTCACCCGAATCAGTCATCAGCGCTGTATCATCAGCGAACAACAACTGACTCACTTCCCAAGCTCTCTCATCCAAAACCGACTGCATGCTTGCCCCTCTCTAAAACTCTTACATTCGCCTCTATAACAATCCCATCCATAAGCTAATTAAACAACCATGGAGACATCATGCACCCCTTCCGAAAACCAACATTCACTGAGAACCAATCACTTTCCTCTCCTTCCACACGTACACATGCCTTACATCCTCGATAAAAACTTTTCACTGCATCTAACAGCATACCGCCCACACTATATATTCTAAATACCTTCCACAGAGCATCTCTATCAACTGTATCATATGCCTTCCCCAGATCCATAAATTCTACATACAAATCCACTTGCTTTTCTAAGTATTTCTCACACGCATTCTTCAAAGCAAACACCTGATCAATACATCCTCTACTACTTCTGAAACCACACTGCTCTTCCCCAATCCGATGCTCTGTATATGCCTTCACCCTCTCAGTCGATACCCTCCCATATAATTTCCCAAGAATACTCAACAGATTTATACCTCTGTAATTTGAGCACTCACCTTTATCCCTTTGCCTTTGTACATTGGCACTATGCAAGCATTTCGCTAATCCTCAGGCACCTCACCATGAATCATACATACATTCAATAACCTTACCAACCAATCAACAACAGAGTCATCCCCTTTTTAATAAATTCCACTGCAATACCATCCAAACCCACTGCCTTGCCGGATTTCATCTTTCTCAAAGTTTTTACTACCTCTATTCTGTTTAACAAATCATTTTCCCTAACCCTCTCACTTTGTACACCACCTCGACCAAAACACCCTGTATCTGCCACTCAATCATCAAAACACATTCAACAAACGTTCAAAATACTCACTCCATCTCCTTCTCACATCACAAGTACTTGTTATCACCTCCCCATTAGCCCCCTTCAATGATGTTCCCATTTGTTCCCTTTTCTTACGCACTTTACTTACCTCCTTCCAAAACATCTTTTTATTCTCCCTAAAATCAAATGATGCTCTCTCACCCCAACTCTCATTTGCCCTCTTTTTCACCTCTTGCACCTTTCTCTTGGCCTCCTGCCTCTTTCTTTTATACATTTCCCACTCATTTGCATTATGTCCCTGCAAAAATCGTTCAAATGCCTCTTTCTTCTCTTTCACAAATAATCTTACTTCTGCATTCCACCACTCACTATCCTTTCTAATCTGCCTACCTCCCACGCTTCTCATGACACAAGCATCTTTTGCACAAGCCATCACTATTTCCCTAATACATCCCATTCCTCCCCCACTCCCTTTACCTCCTTTGTTCTCACCTTTTTGCATTCTGTACTCAGTCTCTCCTGGTACTTTCTCACAAAAGTCTCTATCCCAAGCTCACTTTCTCTCACCACTCTCTTTACCCCAACATTCTTTCTTTTTTTTTGAAAATATCTACAAATCTTCACCTTCGCCTCCACAAGATAATGATCAAACATTCCTCTACCTCCACCTCTCAGCACATTACCATACATAAGTCTCTCTTTCGTGCGCTTATCAAGTAACACATAATTCAATAACACTCTCTGGCCATCTCTCCTGCTTGAATACGTATACTTATCTATATCTCTCTTTTTAAACCAGGTATTCCCAATCACCGGTCCTTTTCCAGCACATAAATCTACAAGCTCTTCACCAATTCCAGTTACAGCACTGAACACCCCATTTACACCAACTGTTCCATCACCTGCCACATTACTCACCTTTGCATTCAAATCACCCATCACTCTAACCCGGTCACGTGCATCAAAACTACTAACACACTCACTCAGCTGCTCCAAAAACAATTGCCTTTCATGATCTTTCTTCTCATGCCCAGGTGCATATGTACCAATAATCACCCATCTCTCTCCATGTACTTTCAGTTTTACCCATATTAGTCAAGAGTTTACTTTCTTACACTCTATCACATACTCCCACCACTCCTGTTTCAGGAGTGGTGCTACTCCTTCCTTGCTCTTGTCCTCTCACCAACCCCGGACTTTATTCCTAAGACATTCCCACTTGCCGGCTTTCATCTTCCGCAAAGCTTTTACTACCTCTTCTCTGTTTACCAAATCATTATTCCTAACCCTCTCACTTTGCACACCACCTCGACCAAAACACCCTATATCTGCCACTCTATCATCAAACACATTCAACAAACCTTCAAAATACTCACTCTATCTCCTTCTCACATCACCACTACTTGTTATCACCTCCCCATTTGCGCCCTTCACTGAAGTTCCCATTTGCTCCCTTGTCTTACGCACTTTATTTACCTCCTTCCAGAACATCTTTTTATTCTCCCTAAAATCTAATGATACTCTCTCACCCCAACTCTCATTTGCCCTCTTTTTCACCTCTTGCACCTTTCTCTTGACCTCCTGTCTCTTTCTTTTATACATCTCCCACTCAATTGCATTTTTTCCCTGCAAAAATCGTTAAAATGCCTCTCTCTTCTCTTTCACTAATAATCTTACTTCTTCATCCCACCACTCACTACCCTTTGTAATCAACCCACCTCCCACTCATCTCATGCTACAAGCATCTTTTGCGCAATCCATCACTGATTCCCTAAATACATCCCATTCCTCCCCCACTCCCCTTACTTCCATTGTTCTCACCTTTTTCCATTCTGTACTCAGTCTCTCCTGGTACTTCCTCACACAAGTCTCCTTCCCAAGCTCACTTACTCTCACCACCCTCTTCACCCCAACATTCACTCTTCTTTTCTGAAAACCCATACAAATCTTCACCTTAGCCTCCACAAGATAATGATCAGACATCCCTCCAGTTGCACCTCTCAGCACATTAACATCCAAAAGTCTCTCTTTCGCGCGCCTGTCAATTAACATATATATATAATATATATATATATATATATATATATATATATATATATATATATATATATATATATATATATATATATATATATATATATATATATATATATATATATATATATATATATATATATATATATATATATATATATATATATATATATATATATATATATATATATATATATATATATATCACATAACCTTCCAACACAATACCCTGGATCCTGGCTACTGAACTTTGTTTTCTAGTGCATGTTACCTTTAGAACTGTTGAGTTCTGCATAATTTCTATGACGTTAGTTCTTCTCTTCGACTCTGGTCTCATCTCTTCTCATTTTACAACCTTTTTCAAAACCGTCAAACTGAAGCATTACACGATCATTTTATCTAATTGGCGAATCGTACATCATATCAATATCTATGCTACTGCGTGAGAATATAGGATATATCACTGATGGTGTTTAAGTTCTCATACATATACTCGAATCATTTTACCAATTCGCTCACTGCCACACGTCTCTCTGTCACGATCAATCCACCGCGTGAGCCGTTTTGTTATTTGACATTTCGTTTCTATAACATTCATCCTCGTTCGTTCTATTCTATTCACGGCCCAAGACTCACATTCTTAACATCCATTTTGCTCATTCGGATACTTTTCTTCCACAAGCTCCTTATCTCACCCCGTCCCTCTCTCGCACTCTCTGACTTAATTCAGATACCAAGAGATCCATCCGTTGTCATGTCAGCTCCAGAAACCTAGAGAGAACACTCCACTTCCTAAGGTTCTTCCCTGTTCAACACTCAAACCGTCCTTCACCTCTTTGATTTGCTTCTCTCATTAGACTCAACTTTCTTCTTTTCCACAGTCTCCAGAACCTTGTCACTTGTCTCTGGAGTTTTTCTTTCAAGTTAGCTGTTGGAGACTGCATCCTTACACAGAACCTTACATAACCCTCATACCCTCGCCCTTGCATTAATCTCCCTCACCACCCCATCCTTAAACAGATGAAAGAGCCATAGATATACCTCTCATCACTGACGCAGACCCACCCGCACTGGACACCACACATTCACCTCTTTTCCTACTCTTTCACACGCTTCACTCTCCAGCCCACCATTTACACCATATTCTCATGACACCTTCCATACGATTCATCTGTCAGTCGTATCATATGCATTTTCTAGATGTATTAATATCGCATAAGATTATTTCCCCCAAGAATTTTCCACAACATCTCTTCGCCGCAAACACACCCCTTCCCTCTTCTAAAGTCACACTGTCCCTTTTCAGTCTAATGCTCTGAGTATGCCACCTCCTCTCAATTACTAGTCTCCAATTAACCTTAGTTTGTATACTCAATAGACTTATGTAACTGTAATTCGAATATTCAATTTTGTCCACCTTACCTTTATACATGCACTCTCTTGGTCTCAGACACCTCCAGTTTGTCTATACAAACACCGATAAGCCTAATTAACCAAGGAACAGCATCCTCGTCACCTTTCTCGGAATATTCAAGTGAATTACCATCCAGTCCTGCCGCTTTGCCACACTCCATGTTACAAAAGGCTTTCACTACTTCCTCTCTTTTCACTATGCCATTCATCATAACTATCAATCTGCTTGCTACCTCGTTCCAAGAACATTACATCTGCCTCCCTATATTCTATCACATTCATCGGTCTTTGAAAATACTATAAATAAAACACCTCCGCTCATCCTGTTACCACAACTTTAACCGCTCTCCTCACTCTCATACCCAGTTATTTGCTCTCACACTGTTCATCTCCCTTTAAAACATTTCTACTTCTCTCTCAGGTTCATCCATACCAATCCTCTCTCCATTTTTCGTTTGCTCTCGTTTTCAGCTCTCATACTTTTTCCCTGAACTTCTGTCTATTTTTTCAATTCAATTAAACTGTAGTCCCTCGCTGCACGTGCTATCCATACACTTCTATCTTCTTTCTCATCTTCCTCACTGCACAATTCACTTTTTTTTAACGTCTACGTTCCACACTCTGCATGCCACACCCACAACCGGAAGAATTCAAGCACTGATTATCCAGTCCACTAGCTTCATTTTATTACCCCTATGCCATTTCTCACTTAATCTCCCTTGGTATCTCTGCATGTAACCACTTTCCCTGTTTGCTCGCTTTCACCATGTCTCTCACGTCATTTCTCTTGTCCTTAAATCACCAAACACTTTGACCCTCGCCTTCACAAATCAGACGTTTCACTTGCTGCGCATCTCCATACGTTTACATCCAACACCTTTCCACTACATGTTTGTCACTCAGCACATGATCTAATAAAACCTTTGGCCTCCAACCACACTCAACCATGCATTTTTCTTCCCAAATATTCCCTATTACCATTCATCTTTCAGCACACATTCCTACAAGCTGTCTACATTTTCAATGATGCCGGGAATTCCACGCCTGCCATCTGTACACTCCACTACCATACTACTCACTCTTGTATTTAGATTCCCAGCAATAGTAACCGATTCCTTGTATGAAAAAACTTAGATTTTCTCACACCTCAACCCAAAGATTACTCCTTTCATATTCACTCCTTTCACTAGGAGGTGAACATGAACTAGAAATCATTCACCTCTCGTGGTCTAATCTTATCTTAACCCGCAACAATTTGTCACTCCTATACACTTCTTTTTCATCCGTATTGCCAATCCTTTCACCTTTGTCCTTTCACTAAACCGGACGTTATGCCCTGAAAGTTCTCAATCCATTCTACCCATTTCCACTTCACTTAGTTTCCTCAACACCAGAAGTTCCTCTGATCAAACGTAACACCTATATCTCTCTCTACACTCCGGTTGTAGCCACGCACATTTAGACATCCCAGCATGAACCTTCAAGGAAAAAGGTCTCGCATGACTCACTCTGTGCCTTTTTTTAGGAGGTGATGATACAAAGATGGGAGCGTTTCCAGCCTCCCACCCCGGCCTAGTTAGTTGACTATCATAAAACGCATGATACAACTAGGCAGATTTCTTATTCCCATACTCCAGAGAACAGAAATAGAAAATTTGTGAATAAAACGAAGAGTTGTGTAAGTTACGTGATGTCAAGAGTTAGGTGGGAATGTAGAGAACAAGTGTTATTTAACTCATACTGAGGGATATTTTTGAAATTTATAACGTTGCTAATTACGCAAATTATACCTGTCGTGGAATATTCACAGTGAACCACTGGACTGGTCTAAATCAGACCTGTGGTCTCTTTTCAAAATTGTCTTACTATGGATTAAAGTTTCTTGAATGACAAAGACCATAGTTTCAAGGTAGACTTAACATAGATTTCAATCATACCTAAAGAGTCACAGATTTTTTAGATTATGATAGTCAGGTGTTTCTGTAATCTCTGGGTCTAACGATAACTGTTGATTTTGGAGATGATGACTCTCTTGTGAAACCTTCATACAAACATCACCTTGAAACCTTGATGATGATGTCACTTGGATACGAACGTGGGGGAGGTGGATCTTGTTTGGTCTCTTTTAACAGATGTGTCCAGGAACCGTGACCACCATCCTCGATGGCTACTGTTACCAAAGATTGTCAGTTGTCAAACACCTCGGCCTTCTGTGTAACTGTTAGGGAAGATTGCTTTACCAGATTATGAGCAATCTAGATAATCGAAAAAATATTTCAAAGCAGATGAACAAAACTAGTCTGTTATCAAATGATCATCATGTAGCTACCCCTCAGATCTGAACTATATTTTCTACTATACAAATTGATCATATTTTCATAAGAATTTAAAGTCATGTGAACGATGCAGGTTTACCTGAGCCTCTTGTCTCTTCCCATTCTCCTACATCTCTTCTGCCAACTCTCTCACCATCCTCTCCCTCCATTCTCACATCATTTCTTCTCTGTCATTCTCAGTTACCTCCATCCCGACTCCTACGTTAAGCTACTCAGTTAACAACCAAATGTTACACAGTATATACACACAGTATATACACACACTGAAGACCTTTGATCTGTCTCACGTCTGCCAGTATCTCACTGTGGCCAGTACCGTGGCCACCCGCCTCTGGCTGAGTTATGTCCTCGTAATGAAGACCAACTTCTCACCTGCATAATGAGACATTAAGAACCTGTATGGAAGGTGATGCTTTAAGTATGCTGTAGATCATCTTCTCCTCACATACATTATCTAGTCATGAATGATACCTCGGCAAGGCGACTCATCAGTATTCTGTGGACCAACGTACGAGGAACTTCTCCTAACTCAGGCAAATGGTGCCGGATGTCTCCAGAAATGGTAAGAGGAGAGTTTATAGTGTTGCGTCGCAGTAGAAAGGTGGACAGGTGTGTGTGTGAGTGTTGTTGGTGGTGTGTGGTGGTAGCTGCTCTCCTCCCCTTCCTGACGTGGTAAAGAGCGATCACACCAGCATGATGGTGGTGGTAGGGGATAAAACCCTCGTAATTAGGTTACTAAAGTATATCACGACTCCTGACGGCAGGGGCTTTCATCACTCACCTCCCTACCATCTCTGCCACCAACACTGTGGTGGTCCAAGGTCACTGTGTCCCATCTATTGTGTCTGCTGCACCTGTCGCCTCGTTGTTGATGCCTCACCTGTCGCCTCGTTGTTGATGCCTCACCTGTCGCTTCTGTTGTTGATGCCTCACCTGTCACTTCTGTTGTTGATGCCTCACCTGTCGCCTCGTTGTTGATGCCTCACCTGTCGCTTCTGTTGTTGATGCCTCACCTGTCACTTCTGTTGTTGATGCCTCACCTGTCGCCTCGTTGTTGATGCCTCACCTGTCGCTTCTGTTGTTGATGCCTCACCTGTCGCTTCTATGTTGATGCCTCACCTGTTGCTTCTGTTGTTGATGCCTCACCTGTCGCCTCGTTGTTGATGCCTCACCTGTTGCTTCTGTTGTTGATGCCTCACCTGTCGCCTCGTTGTTGATGCCTCACCTGTTGCTTCTGTTGTTGATGCCTCACCTGTCGCCTCGTTGTTGATGCCTCACCTGTTGCTTCTGTTGTTGATGCCTCACCTGTCACTTCTGTTGTTGGTGCCTCACCTGTCGCCTCGTTGTTGATGCCTCACCTGTCGCTTCTGTTGTTGATGCCTCACCTGTCACTTCTGTTGTTGATGCCTCACCTGTCGCCTCGTTGTTGATGCCTCACCTGTCGCTTCTGTTGTTGATGCCTCACCTGTCACTTCTGTTGTTGATGCCTCACCTGTCGCCTCGTTGTTGATGCCTCACCTGTCGCTTCTGTTGTTGATGCCTCACCTGTCGCTTCTATGTTGATGCCTCACCTGTTGCTTCTGTTGTTGATGCCTCACCTGTCGCCTCGTTGTTGATGCCTCACCTGTTGCTTCTGTTGTTGATGCCTCACCTGTCGCCTCGTTGTTGATGCCTCACCTGTTGCTTCTGTTGTTGATGCCTCACCTGTCGCCTCGTTGTTGATGCCTCACCTGTTGCTTCTGTTGTTGATGCCTCACCTGTCGCCTCGTTGTTGATGCCTCACCTGTTGCTTCTGTTGTTGATGCCTCACCTGTCGCCTCGTTGTTGATGCCTCACCTGTTGCTTCTGCTGTTGATGCCTCACCTGTCGCCTCGTTGTTGATGCCTCACCTGTTGCTTCTGTTGTTGATGCCTCACCTGTCGCCTCGTTGTTGATGCCTCACCTGTTGCTTCTGTTGTTGATGCCTCACCTGTCGTTTTTATTGTTGCTGCCTCACTTGTCGTGTATGTTGTTGCTGCCTCACTTGTCGTGTATGTTGTTGCTGCCTCAGTTGTCGTGTATGTTGTTGCTGCCTCAACTGTCGTGTATGTTGTTGCTGCCTCAGTTGTCGTGTATGTTGTTGCTGCCTCAACTGTCGTGTATGTTGTTGCTGCCTCAACTGTCGTGTATGTTGTTGCTGCCTCAACTGTCGTGTATGTTGTTGCTGCCTCACTTGTCGTGTATGTTGTTGCTGCCTCAACTGTCGTGTATGTTGTTGCTGCCTCAACTGTCGTGTATGTTGTTGCTGCCTCAACTGTCGTGTATGTTGTTGCTGCCTCAACTGTCGTGTATGTTGTTGCTGCCTCAACTGTCGTGTATGTTGTTGCTGCCTCACTTGTGTATGTTGTTGCTGCCTCAACTGTCGTGTATGTTGTTGCTGCCTCAACTGTCGTGTATGTTGTTGCTGCCTCAGTTGTCGTGTATGTTGTTGCTGCCTCAGTTGTCGTGTATGTTGTTGCTGCCTCAACTGTCGTGTATGTTGTTGCTGCCTCACTTGTCGTGTATGTTGTTGCTGCCTCAGTTGTGGTGTATGTTGTTGCTGCCTCAGTTGTCGTGTACGTTGTTGCTGCCTCAACTGTCGTGTATGTTGTTGCTGCCTCACTTGTCGTGTATGATGTTGCTGCCTCAGTTGTCGTGTATGTTGTTGCTGCCTCAGTTGTCGTGTACGTTGTTGCTGCCTCAACTGTCGTGTACGTTGTTGCTGCCTCACTTGTCGTGTATGTTGTTGCTGCCTCACTTGTCGCGTATGTTGTTGCTGCCTCACTTGTCGTGTATGTTGTTGCTGCCTCACTTGTCGTGTATGTTGTTGCTGCCTCAGTTGTCGTGTACGTTGTTGCTGCCTCAACTGTCGTGTACGTTGTTGCTGCCTCAACTGTCGTGTATGTTGTTGCTGCCTCACTTGTCGTGTATGTTGTTGCTGCCTCACTTGTCGTGTATGTTGTTGCTGCCTCAGTTGTCGTGTATGTTGTTGCTGCCTCAGTTGTCGTGTGAGTTGTTGCTGCCTCAACTGTCGTGTACGTTGTTGCTGCCTCACTTGTCGTGTATGTTGTTGCTGCCTCAACCACCTGCTTTGATATGGATGTTCATTTATAGCCCAGCCCCGCTCCCGCACAGCCGAGAGATAATTATGTATTGAAATGTTAGATGTATACAGGATTTAGCTACTGTGTTTTAAGGCTGTCAATCAAACAAATGGAAATAAACAAGTTAGAGAAAAATCAGAAGGATTTCACGAGATAAATCGAGGGAATGGAATGTGAAGTACCATGAAAAGCGGAAAGAATTCAAACTTTACATCTCAGGAAGAAGAATATGAAATGTGATAATCATCTCGTGGCAACATAATGACTCGAGAAAACAAAAAAGTTAACGAGCGTATAAGTCTATCAACAAGGAAAAAGAAGAAAAAAAGAATGATAGAGTCTGCATGGATACCATAGAGTTTACCAAAAAATATCAAACAAAAATATACAAGTGCCTTCCAAGGGTGATGGAAAGTGATATAAGAAACATGCACGGAACTACAGAAACATTCGAAAGAAAATATAGTCCGTCCCAGATGAACCCAGAACAGATGACTATGGAATGAGCGATACTCGCTAGTTCTGCCTTACGGTAACCCCTCGTCGTAGGGAATCGTAGGCAGGTAGTCTCTCCCATATCACTGGTGCTTCCCCACCCCCTCACGCTCCCACCACATTTATATCAATTAGCCCAGGTTGATAGGATAATCTTCCCGTACACAGTCGCTTGTAAGAGTCCTCCGCTATAGCGAGTGCTCTCTTTAATCTATCGGTCAGGCATACCACCATGGAAAACTTGGAGAAAGGGAAAGACCTGTTAATTGCAGGTGAGAGGGTAGGTAGAAGGCAGGTGAAATGCAATTTGAGCGTTACAGACGAGGGTTAAAGAGCACAAAGAAGCAGTAAATAAGAAGAACAAGTGAATGTTGACGGAAACAAAAAATGCAGCAGTTAAGGAGAGCAGGTGAAGGAAGGGTTGATGAAGACGAGGGTGTGAGAGAAGCAGGTGACGGGATGGCCATCAGTCGTGATTGAAAGAGGACGTGTGACGAACGTAGACTACAGTAACAGGTGAAGTAGAACAGGAGGCAGCTGAGGGATAGGTGGAAGACTTGTTAAGGACGAACAAATAAAAGGAGATGAAGGAATAAGAGAGAAGAGATGGGTGAGTTAGCCAAGAGATTGAAATAAATGGTAAGAAAGACATAATGTCTTCTTCATAAACCTCAAGATATTACTCTGTCACACAGCATCTCATGCCAATATGTTTCTCTCTCTGCTTCTCTTGGTTCTTGCCTCCCACACTCACCGCGTCCTCAAAAAAAAAAAAAAAAGAAAACGCTGATTCGTCCTTGCACACCACGAACACGAACATATTTTCCTTCTTCCTCGTACACCACGAACTCGTCCACACAGTGCCTCCTCCTCACACACACACATTGTCAACATGTAGTACACATACAGCTTCCTCCTCACGCACTACAAACACATACAGAACTCAGTGTCAGCCTCCATATAACCGACAGATAACCAAACGTGTAACGTCAGTATTAGTGTCTGGTTATCTTGGCCAGGCGTGTCTTGTGGCCACAATTATGGTCATATGGGGACGGACGACCGGAAAATGCCTCTTTCTTCTGACGTTTTCTCTTTGATATAAAACCAATATCGACTTAATTCTTTCATTATTGATGATATAAGATGAATAAGCATTTTACTTTCTATATGAGACACATTTTCACGATGACGTTATCAAGATATAAATAATATTATCACAGTTGGTAGAATGTCCTGTTAAGCCACAGAGACGGTGCTGGGCCTGAGTGTTGCACACTGGTGTGGCTCCGGTGGTTATCTTGTGTTGACTTTGGCGAGCTATGGTCAATGTGGGTCGATGACAGCTGCCTCAACCACCGTCGACCACAAAACACCGAGTTACACGTTATCTAACTGATGGCCCGTATCTTATTGTTCTCTTAATTACCTAACTTTGTGACCTTAACCAAATATCCAGATAAGGTAAGAGTAATGGCAGACAAAGCCGCCATTAGCGGCTAATAACCTGCTACTGGTTAATGCCACCATTACCCAGCTAGTCCCCGCTCCTCTCACCCAGGGTTCTCACTCTGTACACACCTGTATAGTGCTCGTATCTTTGTTATTATGTAGCTCAGTTTTGTGACTATATCTGATACCTGGATTCCTACACTTTGTCTCTCTGAACAATTGTTCTTAACATGATTATTAATCTACCACTCAACTGATGATTATTAATCTACCACTCAACTGATGATTATTAATCTACCACTCAACTGATGATTATTAATCTACCACTCAACTGATGATTATTAATCTACCACTCAACTGATGATTATTAATCTACCACTCAACTGATGATTATTAATCTACCACTCAACTGATGATTATTAATCTACCACTCAACTGATGATTATTAATCTACCACTCAACTGTTGATTATTAATCTACCACTCAACTGTTGATTATTAATCTACCACTCAACTGATGATTATTAATCTACCACTCAACTGTTTATTTTCTTTTTCATCTCTTGATAATATTCTTAATGGCAGGTGTTCATACTGAAGTTTTTATTTTTCTTCCTTCACACTTTCTCATGTAACCATGGAGCAGATGGATACTCCCGCTTGGATATCATGAAGTTTAGTGATATCGATATAATGAGCCATCACTACGGTATCTGTCAAGTTCCCTTCCTGGCCCAGGAAACTGCCCATTCTTCTTGCCTCACAAACACGCGGGTTGCTGGCAGTCACTCCACGAACACACACTTACCATCTCACATATAAGATCAGACTAATGGCAACATCTAGTCGCAAGTAACCGTATGTATGTATGTATGTATGTATGTATGTATGTATGTATGTATGTATGTATGTAGGTAGGTAGGTAGGTATATATGTAAGTAGGTAGGTAGGTAGGTATGCATGTATGTAGGGAAGTAGGTAGGTGTGTATGTATGTATGTAGGTTGGTAGGTATGTATATAGGTATGTTGGGAGGTATGTAGGTAGGTATGTATGTAGGTAGGTAGGTAGGTATGTATTTAGATATGTTGGAAGGTATGAAGGTAGGTATGTATGTAGGTAGGTATGTATGTATGTAGGTAGGTAGGTAGGTAAACTAGGTAAGTATATGTGTGTATGTAGGTAGGTAGGTAGATAGGTAAGTATGTATATATGTAGGTAAGTGTGAAGGTAGGTAGGTAGGTAGGTAGTTATGGAGGTATGTAGGTATGTGTATAGGTAGGTATGAAGGTAGGTAGGTAGGTGTGTAGGTAGGAAGGTAAGTAGGTAGGTGGGTAAGTAGGTAGGTAGGTATGTAGGTAGGTATGAAGGTAGGTAGGTAGGTATGTATGTAGGTATGTAGGTAGGTATGAAGGTAGGTAGGTAGGTATGTATGTAGGTATGTAGGAAAGTGAGTGGGTGGGTATGTATGCAGGTATGTAGGTAGGTATGAAGGTAGGTCGGTAGGTAGGTAGGTATGTAGGTAGATAGGTAGGTAGGTAGGTAGGTAGGTAGGTAGGTACTCTGTCTCCACCATGTTATCTGAGTTACCTTCATCATGTCTGAGTTTCGTCAGTGTAGAGTGTAATGGTCATGGCAGACCTCAGTGTATACACAGTATGTAATGGTCATGGCAGACCTCAGTATATACACAGTATGTAATGATCATGGCAGACATCAGTATATACACAGTATGTAATGGTCATGGCAGACCTCAGTGTATACACAGTATGTAATGGTCATGGCAGACGTCAGTATATACACAGTATGTAATGGTCATGGCAGACATCAGTATATACACAGTATGTAATGGTCATGGCAGACCTCAGTGTATACACAGTATGTAATGGTCATGGCAGACCTCAGTATATACACAGTATGTAATGATCATGGCAGACCTCAGTATATACACAGTATGTAATGATCATGGCAGACATCAGTATATACACAGTATGTAATGGTCATGGCAGACCTCAGTGTATACACAGTATGTAATGGTCATGGCAGACCTCAGTATATACACAGTATGTAATGGTCATGGCAGACCTCAGTATATACACAGTATGTAATGATCATGGCAGACATCAGTATATACACAGTATGTAATGATCATGGCAGACATCAGTATATACACAGTATGTAATGGTCATGGCAGACGTCAGTATATACACAGTATGTAATGGTCATGGCAGACCTCAGTGTATACACAGTATGTAATGGTCATGGCAGACGTCAGTATATACACAGTATGTAATGATCATGGCAGACATCAGTATATACACAGTATGTAATGGTCATGGCAGACCTCAGTGTATACACAGTATGTAATGGTCATGGCAGACCTCAGTATATACACAGTATGTAATGATCATGGCAGACCTCAGTATATACACAGTATGTAATGATCATGGCAGACATCAGTATATACACAGTATGTAATGGTCATGGCAGACCTCAGTGTATACACAGTATGTAATGGTCATGGCAGACCTCAGTATATACACAGTATGTAATGGTCATGGCAGACCTCAGTATATACACAGTATGTAATGATCATGGCAGACATCAGTATATACACAGTATGTAATGGTCATGGCAGACCTCAGTATATACACAGTATGTAATGGTCATGGCAGACATCAGTATATACACAGTATGTAATGGTCATGGCAGACCTCAGTATATACACAGTATGTAATGGTCATGGCAGACCTCAGTTATACACAGTATGTAATGGTCATGGCAGACCTCAGTATATACACAGTATGTAATGATCATGGCAGACATCAGTATATACACAGTATGTAATGGTCATGGCAGACGTCAGTATATACACAGTATGTAATGGTCATGGCAGACGTCAGTATATACACAGTATGTAATGGTCATGGCAGACCTCAGTATATACACAGTATGTAATGGTCATGGCAGACCTCAGTATATACACAGTATGTAATGATCATGGCAGACATCAGTATATACACAGTATGTAATGATCATGGCAGACATCAGTATATACACAGTATGTAATGGTCATGGCAGACCTCAGTATATACACAGTATGTAATGGTCATGGCAGACATCAGTATATACACAGTATGTAATGGTCATGGCAGACATCAGTATATACACAGTATGTAATGGTCATGGCAGACCTCAGTATATACACAGTATGTAATGATCATGGCAGACCTCAGTATATACACAGTATGTAATGATCATGGCAGACATCAGTATATACACAGTATGTAATGGTCGTGGCAGACCTCAGTATATACACAGTATGTAATGGTCATGGCAGACATCAGTATATACACAGTATGTAATGGTCATGGCAGACCTCAGTATATACACAGTATGTAATGATCATGGCAGACATCAGTATATACACAGTATGTAATGGTCATGGCAGACCTCAGTATATACACAGTATGTAATGGTCATGGCAGACATCAGTATATACACAGTATGTAATGGTCATGGCAGACCTCAGTATATACACAGTATGTAATGGTCATGGCAGACCTCAGTATATACACAGTATGTAATGGTCATGGCAGACCTCAGTATATACACAGTATGTAATGATCATGGCAGACATCAGTATATACACAGTATGTAATGGTCATGGCAGACCTCAGTATATACACAGTATGTAATGGTCATGGCAGACCTCAGTATATACACAGTATGTAATGGTCATGGCAGACCTCAGTATATACACAGTATGTAATGATCATGGCAGACATCAGTATATACACAGTATGTAATGGTCATGGCAGACCTCAGTATATACACAGTATGTAATGGTCATGGCAGACATCAGTATATACACAGTATGTAATGGTCATGGCAGACCTCAGTATATACACAGTATGTAATGGTCATGGCAGACCTCAGTATATACACAGTATGTTGCTGACCCAGGGCGCTCCACCTGGTGGTCGGTCATCCAGGCTGTTCTTCTCTGTACTTAACCTTGACCGCCAGATATTGACGGTAATTATGGCTAATTATATTTTACTTCATAACTTTCTCCTGAAGATAATAGTGAGCTTTACCTCGAGCTCGAAATTTGATTAATCTGTGGTGAGAATTTGACATCATTGTTGGATGATGAAGATACGAAGCTTAAATTTTGGGAGAACTGCACGGTCGGGTACACGTTCATTGGTGGATCATTGACGTAGTGAACTATGTATCTAGAACGACAGAGAATTTCAGACATGTTACTTGTTATGTTGGTCACTCATCATCATCATCATCATTATTATTATTAATGTGAAGGTCTGTAACAACATTCATATCAACAGAAACATGGAAGATACAACACTGGTTGAGGATGAGTTATCACTGCCATGATAATGGCAACGCTGGCTGGTATGTTCACGTGAACACTATGATGATAATGGCAACGCTGGCTAGTATGTTCAAGTGAACACTAGGAATGATGATGACAACGCTAGATGGTATGTTCACGTGAACACTGTGATGATGATGATGGCAACGCTAGCTGGTATGTTCACGTGAACACTGTGATGATGATGATGGCAACGCTAGCTAGTATGTTCACGAGAACACAGGTATGATGATGGCAACGCTAGCTAGTATGTTCACGTGAACACTGTGATGATGATGGCACGCTAGCTGGTATGTTCACGTGAACACTGGCATGATGATGACAACGCAAGTTAGTATGTTAACGTGAACACTGTGATGATGATGGCAACGCTAGCTAGTATATTCACGTGAACACTGTGATGATGATGGCAACGCTAGCTAGTATGTTCACGTGAACACTGTGATGATGATGGTAACGCTAGCTGGTATGTTCACGTGAATACTGTGATGATGGCAACGCTAGTTGGTATGTTCACGTGAACACTGTGATGATGATAGCAACATTGGTTGGTATGTTCACGTGAACACTATGATGATAATGGCAACGCTAACCAGTATGTTCACGTGAACACTAGGAATGATGATGACAACGCTAGATGGTATGTTCACGAGAACACTGTGATGATGATGGCAACGCTAGCTAGTAGTTCACGAGAACACTCTGATGATGATGGTAACGCTAGCTGGTATGTTCACGTGAATACTGTGATGATGGCAACGCTAGTTGGTATGTTCACGTGAACACTGTGATGATGATGGCAACATTGGTTGGTATGTTCACGTGAACACTATGATGATAATGGCAACGCTGGCTAGTATGTTCAAGTGAACACTAGGAATGATGATGACAACGCTAGATGGTATGTTCACGAGAACACTGTGATGATGATGGTAACGCTAGCTGGTATGTTCACGTGAACACTGTGATGATGATGGCAACGCTAGCTGGTATGTTCACGTGAACACAGTGATGATGATGGCAACGCTGGCCGGTATGTTCAGGTGAACACTGTCATGATGATGACAACGGTAGCTAGTATGTTCACGTGAACACTGTCATGATGATGGCAACGGGAGATGGTATGTTCACGTGAACACTGGCATGATGATGGCAACGCTAGCTAGTATGTTCACGTGAACACTGTGATGATGATGGCAATGCTAGCTGGTATGTTCACGTGAACACTGGCATGATGATGACAACGCTAGTTAGTATGTTCACGTGAACACTGTGGTGACGATGATGGCAACGCTACCTGGTATGTTCACGTGAACACTATGATGATGATGGCAACGCTAGATGGTATGTTAACGTAAACTCTAACATGATGAGGGGAACGCTAGCTAGTATGTTCACGAGAACACTATGATGGTGATGGCAGCGCTCTGGCAACGCTGGCCGGTAAGTTCACGTGAACACTATCATGATGATGGCAACGCTGGCTGGTATGTTCACGTGAACACTGTGATGATGATGGCAACGCTAGCCGGTATGTTCACGTGAACACTGTGATGATTATGACAACGCCAGCTAGTATGTTCACGTGAACACTGTTATGATGATGGCAACGCGGGCCGGTATGTTAACGTGAACACTGTGATGATGATGGCAACGCTAGCTGGTATGTTCACGTGAACACAGTGATGATGATGGCAACGCTGGCCGGTATGTTCAGGTGAACACTGTCATGATGATGACAACGGTAGCTAGTATGTTCACGTGAACACTGTCATGATGATGGCAACGGGAGATGGTATGTTCACGTGAACACTGGCATGATGATGGCAACGCTAGCTAGTATGTTCACGTGAACACTATGATGATGATGGCAATGCTGGCTGGCATGTTCACGTGAACACTGTCATGATGATGACAACGCTAGCTAGTATGTTCACGTGAACACTGTGGTGACGATGATGGCAACGCTACCTGGTATGTTCACGTGAACACTATGATGATGATGGCAACGCTAGATGGTATGTTAACGTAAACTCTAACATGATGAGGGGAACGCTAGCTAGTATGTTCACGAGAACACTATGATGGTGATGGCAGCGCTGGCTGGTATGTTCACGTGAACACTGTGATGATGATGGCAACGCTAGCTGGTATGTTCACGTGAACACTGTCATGATGATGGCAACGCTGGTTGTTATGTTCATGTGAACAATCTGATGATGATGGCAACGCTAGCTGGTATGTTCACGTGATCACTGGCATGATGATGGCAACGCTAGCTAGTATGTTCACGTGAGCATTGTGATGATGATGGCAACGGTAGCCGGTATGTTCACGTGTACACTGGCATGATGATGGCAACGCTAGCTAGTATGTTCACGTGAACACTATGATGATGATGGCAACGCTGGCTGGTAAGTTCACGTGAACACTTCGATGATGATGGCAACGTTAGGCAGTATGTTCACGTGAACATTGTGATGATGATGTGAACGCTAGCTGGTATGCTCACGTGAACACTGGGATGATGATGGCAACGCTAGATGGTATGTTCACGTGAACAATGTCAAGATGACGGCAACGCTAGCTAGTATGTTCACGTGAACACTATGATGATGATGGCAACGCTGGCTGGTAAGTTCACGTGAACACTTCGATGATGATGGCAACGTTAGGCAGTATGTTCACGTGAACATTGTGATGATGATGGGAACGCTAGCTGGCATGCTCACGTGGTCACTGGGATGATGATGGCAACGCTAGATGGTATGTTCACGTGAACAATGTCAAGATGACGGCAACGCTAGCTAGTATGTTCACGGGAACACTATGATGATGATGGCAACGCTGGCTGTTATGTTCAAGTGAACACTGTGATGATGATTGCAACGGGAGCTGGTATGTTCACGTGAACACTGGCATGATGATGGCAACGCCAGCTAGTGTGTTCACGTGAACACTGTGATGATGATGGCAACGCTAGCTGGTATGCTCACGTGAACACTGGCATAGTGATGGCAACGCTA
Organism: Panulirus ornatus; assembly: GCF_036320965.1. NCBI lineage: Eukaryota > Metazoa > Arthropoda > Malacostraca > Decapoda > Palinuridae > Panulirus > Panulirus ornatus. The sequence continues at coordinate 6,023,794 of NC_092277.1, read as the reverse complement.
ATTGGTATGTTCACGTGAACACTGTGATGATGATGCCAACGCTAGCTAGTATGTTCACGTGAACACTGTGATGATGATGGCAACTCTGGCTGGTATGTTCACATGAACACTATCATGGCGATGGCAACGCTGGCTGGTATATTTATGTGAACACTGTGATGATGATGGCAACGCTGGTCGGTATGTTCACGTGAACACTATGATGATGGCAACGCCAGCTAGTATGTTCACGTGAACACTGTTATGATGATGGCAACGCTGGCCGGTATGTTTACGTGAACATTCTCATGATGATGGCAACGCTAGCGGATATGTTCACGTGAACACTGTGATGTCGATGGCAACGCTGGCCGGTATGTTAAAGTGAACACTTGCATGTTGATGACAACGGTAGCTAGTATGTTCACGTGAACACTGTCATGATGATGGCAACGGGATATGGTATGTTCACGTGAACACTGGCATGATGATGGCAACGCTAGCTAGTATGTTCACGTGAACACTATGGTGATGATGGCAATGCTGGCTGGCATGTTCACGTGAACACTGTCATGATGATGACAACGCTAGCTAGTATGTTCACGTGAACACTGTGAAGATGATTGGGACGCTAGCTGGTATGTTCACGTGAACACTATGATAATGATGGCAACGCTAGTTGGTATGTTCACGTGAACACTGGTATGGTGATGGAAATGCCAGCTAGTATGTTCGCGAGAACTCTATGGTGGTGATGGCAACGCTGGCTGGTATGTTCACGTGAACACTGTGATGATGATGGCAACGGTAGCCGGTATGTTCACGTGAACACTTTGATGATGATGGCAACGCTAGCTGGTATGTTCACGTGAACACTGTGATGATGGCAACTCTAGCTGGTATGTTCACGTGAACACTGATGATGATGGCAACGTTGGTTAAAATGTTCACGTGAACACTGCGATGATGATGACAACGCTAGCCAGTATGTTCACGTGAACACTGTGATGATGATGCCAACGCTAGCCAGTATATTTACGTAAACACTGTGATGATGATGGCAATGCTAGCTGGTATGTTCACGTGAACAATGGCATGATGATGACAACGCTAGCTAGTATTTTCACGTGAACATTGTGATGATGATAGCAAAGCTAGCTAGTATGTTTACGTGAACACTGCGATGATGATGGCAACACTAGCTGGTATGTTCACGTGAACACTGGCATGATGATGGCAGCGCTGGCTAGTATGTTCATGTGAACCTCTGTGATGATGATGATAGCGCTAGCGAGTATGTTCACGTGAACACTGGCATAATGATGGCTACGCTAACCAGTATGTTCACGAGAACCCTGTGATGATGATGGCAACGCTAGCAGGTATGTTCACGTGAAAACTGTGATGATGATGGCAATGCTAGCTGATATAGTCACGTGAACACTGGCATAAATGATGGCAACGTTAGCTAGTATGTTCACGTGAACACTGTGATGATGATGGCAACGCTAGCTGGTATGTTAACGTGAACACTGCCATGGTGATGGCAATGCTAGCTAGTATGTTCCCGTGAACACTGTGATAATGATGGTAACGCTGGCTGGTATGTTCACGTGAACACTGTGATAATGATGGCAACGGTAGCTAGTATGTTCACGTGAACACATTGATGATGATGGCAACGCTAGGTAGTATCTTTATGTGAACAATGTGATGATGATGGCAACGCTAGCTGGTATGTTCACGTGAACACTGGCATGAAGATGTCAACGCTAGTTAGTGTACTCACGTGAACACTCTGATGATTATGGCAACGCTAGCTGCTATGTTCACGTGATCACTGGCATGATGAAGGTAACGCTAGCTAGTATGTTTACGTGAACACAGTCATGATGATGGCAACGCTGGCTGGTGTGTTAACGTGAACACTGGCATGATGATGGCAATGCTAGCTAGTATGTTCCCATGAACACTGTGATGATGGATTGCAACGCTGGCTGGTATGTTCACGTGAACACTGGCTTGATGATGGCAGCGCTAGCTAGTATGTTCACCTGAACACAATGATGATGATGGCAACGCTAGGTAGTATGTTTACGTGAACACTGTGATGATGATGGCAACGCTAGCTGGTATGTTCACTTGAACACTGGCATGATGATGTCAACGCTAGCTAGTATACTCACGTGAACACTGTGATGATGATGGCAACGCTAGCTGGTATGTTCACGTGAACACTGTCATGATGATGGCAACGCTAGCTAGTATTTCACGTGAACAATGTGATGATGATGGCAACGCTAGCTAGAATGTTCACGTGAGCATTGTGATGATGATGGCAACGCTAGCCGGTATGTTCACGTGAACACTATGATGATGATGGCAACGCTGGCTGGTATGTTCAGGTGAACACAGTGATGATGATGGCAACGCTGGCCGGTATGTTTACTTGAACACTATGATGATGATGGCAACGCTAGCTAGTATGTGCACGTGAACAATGTTATGATGATGGCAACGCTGGCCGGTATGTTTACTTGAACACTATGATGATGATGGCAACGCTAGCTAGTATGTGCACGTGAACAATGTTATGATGATGGCAACGCTGCACGGTATGTTCACGTGAACACTGTCATGATGATGGCAACGCTAGCTGGTATGTTCACGTGAACACTGTGTTGATGATGGCAACGCTGGCCGGTACGTTCATGTGAAAAATGTCATGATGATGGCAACACTAGGTAGTATGTTCACGTGAACACTGTCATGATGATTGCAACGCTTGGTGGTATGTTCACGCGAACACTGTGATGATGAGAGCAACGCTAGCTAGTATGTTCACGTGAACACTGTGATGATGATGGCAACGCTAGCTGGTATGTTCACGTGAACACTACGATGATGATGGCAACGCTGGCTTGTATGCTCACGTGAACACTGTGGTGAGGGCAACGCTAGCTGGTATGTTCACGTGAACACTGTGATGATGAAGGCAACGCTAGCTAGTATGTTCACGTATACACTGTGATGATGATGGCAACGCTAGCTGGTATGTTCACGTGAACACTGTGATGATGATGGCAATACGAGCTGTTGTGTTCACGTGAACACTGTGATGATGATGGGAACGCTAGCTATGTTCACGTGAACATTGTGATCATGATGGCAACGCTAGCTAATATGTTCACGTGAACACTCTGATGATGATGGCAACGCTAACTGGTATGTTCACGCGACCACTCTGATGATGATAGCAACGCTAGCTCGTATGTTCACGTGAACCCTATGATTATGATGCCAACACTAACTGGTATGTTCACGTGAACACTGTGATGATGATGGGAACGCTGGCTGTTTTGTTCATGTGAACACTCTGATGATGATGGCAACGCTAGCTGGTATGTTCACGTGAACACTGGCATAATGATGGCAACGCTAGCTAGTATGTTCACGTGAGCATTGTGATGATGGCAACGCTAGCTGGTATTTTCACGTGAACACTATGATGATGATGGCAACGCTGGCTGGTATGTTCACGTGAACACTTTGATGATGATGGCAACGTTAGCCAGTATGTTCACGTGAACACTGTGATGATGATGGGAACGCTAGCTGGTATGTTCACGTGAACACTGGCTTGATGATGGCAGCGCTAGCTGGTATGTTCTCGTGAACACTGTCAAGATGATGGCAACGTTAGCTAGTATGTTCACGTGAGCACTGTGATGATGATGCCAACGCTAGATGGTATGTTCACGTAAACACTGGCATGATGATGGCAACGCTATCTGGTATGTTCACGTGAACACTATGACGATGAGGGCAACGCTGGCTGGTATGCTCACGTTAACACTGTGATGATGATGGCAACGCTAGCTGGTATGTTCAAGTGAACACTATGATGATGATGTCAACGCCAGCTGATATTATCACGTGAACACTATGATGATGATGGCAACGCTGGCTGGTATATTCACGTGAAAACTATGATGATGATGGCAACGCTAGCTGGTATGTTCACGTGAACACTGGCATGGTGATGGCAACGCTAGCCAGTATGTTCACGTGAACACTGTGATGATGATGGCAACGCTGGCTGCTGTGTTCACGAGAACGCTGTCATTATGATGGCAACGCAAGCTAGTATGTTCACGTGAACACTGTCATGATGATGGCAACGCCCGCTGGTATGTTCACGTGAACACTCTGATGATGATGCCAACGCTAGCTTGTATGTTCACGTGAACACTATGATGATGACGACTCTGGCTGGTATGTTCACGTGAACACTGTGATGATGATGGCAACGCTAGCTGGTATGTTCACGTGAACAATGTGATGATGATGGTAACTCTAGTTGGTTTGTTCACGTGAACACTGTCATGATGATGGCAACGGTAGCCCTTATGTTCACGTGAACACCGTGATGATGATGGTAACGCTAGCCAGTATGTTCGCGTGAACACTTTGATGATAATGGCAACATTAGCTGGTATGTTCACCTGAATACTCTGAGGATGATGGCAACGCTAGCTGGTATATTCACGTGAACACTTTGATGATGATGGCAACGCTAGCTAGTATGTTCACGGGAACACTATGATGATGATGGCAACGCTGGCTGGTATGTTCAAGTGAACACTGTGATGATGATGGCAACGGGAGCTGGTATGTTCACGTGAACACTGGCATGATGATGGCAACGCCAGCTAGTGTGTTCACGTGAACACTGTGATGATGGCAACGCTGGCTGGTATGTTCATGTGAACACTGTGATGATGACAATGTTAGCTGGTAAGTTCACGTGAACACTGGCATGATGATGGTAACGCTGGCTGGTATGCTCACGTGAACAATATGATGATGATGGCAGCACTAGCTGGTATGTTCACGTGAACACTTTGATGATGATTGGAACGCTACTCAGTATGTTCACGTGAAGACTGTGGTGATGATGGCAACGCTAGCTAGTATGTTCACGTGAACACTGTCATGATGATGGCAACGTTGGCTGGTATGTTCATGTGAACACTGTGATGATGATGACAACCCTAGCTAGTATGTTCACGTGAACACTGTGATGATGATGTCAACGCTAGCTGGTAAGTTCACGTGAACACTGGCATGATGATGGGGACACTAGCTGGTATGTTCAGTGAACACTGTGATGATGAGGGCAACGCTAGCTGGTATATTCACGTGAACACTTTGATGATGATGGCAACGCTAGCTAGTATGTTCAGGTGAACATTGTGATGATGATGGCAACGCTAGCCAGTATGCTCACGTGAACACTGTGATGATGATGGCAACGCTGGCCGCTATGTTTACGTGAACACTGAGATGGTGATGGCAACTCTAGCTAGTATGTTCACGTGAACACTGTCATGATGATGGCAACGTTGGCTGGTATGTTCACGTGAACACTGTGATGATGATGACAACCCTAACTAGTATGTTCACGTGAACATTGCGATGATGATGTCAACGCTAGCTGGTAAGTTCACGTGAACACTGGCATGATGATGGGGACACTAGCTGGTATGTTCAGTGAACACTGTGATGATGAGGGCAACGCTGGCTGGTATGTTCACGTGAACACTTTGATGGTGATGGCAACGCTAGCCAGTATGTTCACGTGAAGAGTGTGATGATGATTGCAACGCTAGCCAGTATGTTCACTTGAACACTGTGATGATGATGGCAAGGTTGCTGGTATGTTCACGTGAACAATATGATGATGATGGCAACTCTACCTGGTAAGTTCACGTGAACACTGGAATGATGATGGGGACGCTAGCTGGTATGTTCACGTGAGCACTTTGATGATGATGGCAGCACTAGCTGGTATGTTCACGTGAACACTGTGATGATGGCAACGCTGGCCCATATGTTCACGTGAACAGTGAGATGATGATGGCAACTCTAGCTAGAATGTTCAAGTGAACAGTCATGATGATGGCAACGTTGGCTGGTATGTTCACGTGAACACTGTTATGATGATGACAACGCTAGCTGGTATGTTCACCTGAAAACTGTGATGATAATGGCAAAGCTAGCTAGTATATTCACATGAACACTGTGATGATGATGTCAACGCTAGCCAGTATGTTCACGTGAACACTGTGATGATGATGGGAACGCTAGCTGGTATGTTCACGTGAACATTGTGATGATGATTGAAACGCTGGCTGGTATGTTCACGTGAACACTGTCATGATGATGGCAACGCTAGCTAGTATGTTCACGTGAACACTGTGATGATGATGGCAACGCTAGCTGGTATGTTCACGTGAACACTGGCATGATGTTGGCAACGCTATCTGGTATGTTCACGTGAACACTATGACGATGATGGCAACGCTGGCTGGTATGTTCACGTGAACATTGATGACGATGGCAACGCTAGCTGGTATGTTCACGTGAACACTATGATGATGATGTCAACGCTAGCTGGTATTATCACGTGAACACTATGATGATGATGGCAACGCTAGCTGGTATATTCACGTGAACACTATGATGATGATGGCAACGCTGGCTGGTATGTTCGCGTGAACACTGGCATGGTGATAGCAACGCTAGCCAGTATGTTCACGTGAACACTCTCATGATGATGGCATCGCAAGCTAGTATGTTCACGTGAACACTATGATGATGATGGCAACACTGGATGGTATGTTCACGTTAACACTGTGATGATGATGGCAACGCTAGTTAGTATTTTCACTTGAACACTGGCATGATCATGTCAACGCTAGCTGGTATGTTCACGTGAACACTATGATGATGATGGCAACCCTGCCTGGTATGTTCATTTGAACACTGTTATGATGAAGGTAACGCTAGCTGGTTTGTTCACGTGAACACTGTCATGATGATGGCAACGCTAGCCCTTATGTTCACGTGAACACTGTGACGATGATGGTAACGCTAGCTAGTATGTTCGCGTGAACACTTTGATGATAATGGCAACACTAGCTGGTATGTTCACCTGAACACTGTGAGGATGATGGCAACGCTAGCTGGTATATTCACGTGAACACTTTGATGATGATGGCAACGCTAGCTAGTATGTTCACGTGAACACCGTCATGATGATGGCAACGCTAGCCAGTATGTTCACATGAACACTGCGATGATGATGGCAACGCTGGCTGGTATGTTCACGTGAACACTGAGTTGAAGATGGCAACGCTAGCTAGTATGTTCACGTGAACACTGTCATGATGATGTCAACGCTGGCTGGTATGTTCATGTGAACACTGTGATGATGTCAACGATATCTGGTAAGTTCACGTGAACACTGTGATGATGATGGGGACGCTAGCTGGTATGTTCACGTGAACACAGTGATGATGATGGCAGCACTAGCTGGTATGTTCAAGTGAACCCTTTGATGATGATTGCAACGCTACTCAGTATGTTCACGTGAAGACTGTGATGATGATGGCAACGCTAGCTAGTATGTTCACGTGAACACCATCATGATGATGGCAACACTATCCAGTATGTTCACGTGAACACTGTGATGATGATGGCAACGCTGGCCGGTATTTTCACGTGAACACTGAGATGATGATGGCAACTCTAGCTAGTATGTTCACGTGAACCGTCATGATGATGGTAACGTTGGCTGGTATGTTCATGTAAAAACTGTGATGATGATGACAGCGCTAGCTGGTATGTTCACGTGAACACTGGTATGATGATGGCAACGCTAGCTAGTATGTTCACGTGAACATTGTGATGATGATGTCAACTCTAGCTGGTAAGTTCACGTGAACATTGGCATGATGATGGGAACGCTAGCTGGTATGTTTACGTGAACACTGTGATGATGATGGCAACGCTGGCTGGTATGTTCACGTGAACACTTTGATGATTATGGCAACGCTAGCCAGTGTGTTCACGTGAAGACTGTGATGATGATGGCAACGCTAGCGGGTATGTTCACGTGAACACTGTGATGATGATGGCAACGTTGGCTGGTATGTTCACTTGAACACTATGATGATGATGGGAACGCTGGCTGGTATGTTCACGTGAACACTTTCATGATGATGGCAACGCTAGCTGGTATGTTCACGTGAACAGTGTGATGATGATGGCAACGCTGGTTTTTATGTTCACGTGAACACTGTGATGATGATGACAACCCTAACTAGTATGTTCACGTGAACATTGCGATGATGATGTCAACGCTAGCTGGTAAGTTCACGTGAACACTGGCATGATGATGGGGACACTAGCTGGTATGTTCAGTGAACACTGTGATGATGAGGGCAACGCTGGCTGGTATGTTCACGTGAACACTTTGATGGTGATGGCAACGCTAGCCAGTATGTTCACGTGAAGAGTGTGATGATGATTGCAACGCTAGCCAGTATGTTCACTTGAACACTGTGATGATGATGGCAAGGTTGCTGGTATGTTCACGTGAACAATATGATGATGATGGCAACTCTACCTGGTAAGTTCACGTGAACACTGGAATGATGATGGGGACGCTAGCTGGTATGTTCACGTGAGCACTTTGATGATGATGGCAGCACTAGCTGGTATGTTCACGTGAACACTGTGATGATGGCAACGCTGGCCCATATGTTCACGTGAACAGTGAGATGATGATGGCAACTCTAGCTAGAATGTTCAAGTGAACAGTCATGATGATGGCAACGTTGGCTGGTATGTTCACGTGAACACTGTTATGATGATGACAACGCTAGCTGGTATGTTCACCTGAAAACTGTGATGATAATGGCAAAGCTAGCTAGTATATTCACATGAACACTGTGATGATGATGTCAACGCTAGCCAGTATGTTCACTAGTATGTTCACGTGAACACTGTGATGATGATGGCAACGCTAGCTGGTATGTTCACGTGAACACTGGCATGATGTTGGCAACGCTATCTGGTATGTTCACGTGAACACTATGACGATGATGGCAACGCTGGCTGGTATGTTCACGTGAACATTGATGACGATGGCAACGCTAGCTGGTATGTTCACGTGAACACTATGATGATGATGTCAACGCTAGCTGGTATTATCACGTGAACACTATGATGATGATGGCAACGCTAGCTGGTATATTCACGTGAACACTATGATGATGATGGCAACGCTGGCTGGTATGTTCGCGTGAACACTGGCATGGTGATAGCAACGCTAGCCAGTATGTTCACGTGAACACTCTCATGATGATGGCATCGCAAGCTAGTATGTTCACGTGAACACTATGATGATGATGGCAACACTGGATGGTATGTTCACGTTAACACTGTGATGATGATGGCAACGCTAGTTAGTATTTTCACTTGAACACTGGCATGATCATGTCAACGCTAGCTGGTATGTTCACGTGAACACTATGATGATGATGGCAACCCTGCCTGGTATGTTCATTTGAACACTGTTATGATGAAGGTAACGCTAGCTGGTTTGTTCACGTGAACACTGTCATGATGATGGCAACGCTAGCCCTTATGTTCACGTGAACACTGTGACGATGATGGTAACGCTAGCTAGGTATGTTCGCGTGAACACTTTGATGATAATGGCAACACTAGCTGGTATGTTCACCTGAACACTGTGAGGATGATGGCAACGCTAGCTGGTATATTCACGTGAACACTTTGATGATGATGGCAACGCTAGCTAGTATGTTCACGTGAACACCGTCATGATGATGGCAACGCTAGCCAGTATGTTCACATGAACACTGCGATGATGATGGCAACGCTGGCTGGTATGTTCACGTGAACACTGAGTTGAAGATGGCAACGCTAGCTAGTATGTTCACGTGAACACTGTCATGATGATGTCAACGCTGGCTGGTATGTTCATGTGAACACTGTGATGATGTCAACGATATCTGGTAAGTTCACGTGAACACTGTGATGATGATGGGGACGCTAGCTGGTATGTTCACGTGAACACAGTGATGATGATGGCAGCACTAGCTGGTATGTTCAAGTGAACCCTTTGATGATGATTGCAACGCTACTCAGTATGTTCACGTGAAGACTGTGATGATGATGGCAACGCTAGCTAGTATGTTCACGTGAACACCATCATGATGATGGCAACACTATCCAGTATGTTCACGTGAACACTGTGATGATGATGGCAACGCTGGCCGGTATTTTCACGTGAACACTGAGATGATGATGGCAACTCTAGCTAGTATGTTCACGTGAACCGTCATGATGATGGTAACGTTGGCTGGTATGTTCATGTAAAAACTGTGATGATGATGACAGCGCTAGCTGGTATGTTCACGTGAACACTGGTATGATGATGGCAACGCTAGCTAGTATGTTCACGTGAACATTGTGATGATGATGTCAACTCTAGCTGGTAAGTTCACGTGAACATTGGCATGATGATGGGAACGCTAGCTGGTATGTTTACGTGAACACTGTGATGATGATGGCAACGCTGGCTGGTATGTTCACGTGAACACTTTGATGATTATGGCAACGCTAGCCAGTGTGTTCACGTGAAGACTGTGATGATGATGGCAACGCTAGCGGGTATGTTCACGTGAACACTGTGATGATGATGGCAACGTTGGCTGGTATGTTCACTTGAACACTATGATGATGATGGGAACGCTGGCTGGTATGTTCACGTGAACACTTTCATGATGATGGCAACGCTAGCTGGTATGTTCACGTGAACAGTGTGATGATGATGGCAACGCTGGTTTTTATGTTCACGTGAACACTGTGATGATGATGACAACCCTAACTAGTATGTTCACGTGAACATTGCGATGATGATGTCAACGCTAGCTGGTAAGTTCACGTGAACACTGGCATGATGATGGGGACACTAGCTGGTATGTTCAGTGAACACTGTGATGATGAGGGCAACGCTGGCTGGTATGTTCACGTGAACACTTTGATGGTGATGGCAACGCTAGCCAGTATGTTCACGTGAAGAGTGTGATGATGATTGCAACGCTAGCCAGTATGTTCACTTGAACACTGTGATGATGATGGCAAGGTTGCTGGTATGTTCACGTGAACAATATGATGATGATGGCAACTCTACCTGGTAAGTTCACGTGAACACTGGAATGATGATGGGGACGCTAGCTGGTATGTTCACGTGAGCACTTTGATGATGATGGCAGCACTAGCTGGTATGTTCACGTGAACACTGTGATGATGGCAACGCTGGCCCATATGTTCACGTGAACAGTGAGATGATGATGGCAACTCTAGCTAGAATGTTCAAGTGAACAGTCATGATGATGGCAACGTTGGCTGGTATGTTCACGTGAACACTGTTATGATGATGACAACGCTAGCTGGTATGTTCACCTGAAAACTGTGATGATAATGGCAAAGCTAGCTAGTATATTCACATGAACACTGTGATGATGATGTCAACGCTAGCCAGTATGTTCACGTGAACACTGTGATGATGATGGGAACGCTAGCTGGTATGTTCACGTGAACATTGTGATGATGATTGAAACGCTGGCTGGTATGTTCACGTGAACACTGTCATGATGATGGCAACGCTAGCTAGTATGTTCACGTGAACACTGTGATGATGATGGCAACGCTAGCTGGTATGTTCACGTGAACACTGGCATGATGTTGGCAACGCTATCTGGTATGTTCACGTGAACACTATGACGATGATGGCAACGCTGGCTGGTATGTTCACGTGAACATTGATGACGATGGCAACGCTAGCTGGTATGTTCACGTGAACACTATGATGATGATGTCAACGCTAGCTGGTATTATCACGTGAACACTATGATGATGATGGCAACGCTAGCTGGTATATTCACGTGAACACTATGATGATGATGGCAACGCTGGCTGGTATGTTCGCGTGAACACTGGCATGGTGATAGCAACGCTAGCCAGTATGTTCACGTGAACACTCTCATGATGATGGCATCGCAAGCTAGTATGTTCACGTGAACACTATGATGATGATGGCAACACTGGATGGTATGTTCACGTTAACACTGTGATGATGATGGCAACGCTAGTTAGTATTTTCACTTGAACACTGGCATGATCATGTCAACGCTAGCTGGTATGTTCACGTGAACACTATGATGATGATGGCAACCCTGCCTGGTATGTTCATTTGAACACTGTTATGATGAAGGTAACGCTAGCTGGTTTGTTCACGTGAACACTGTCATGATGATGGCAACGCTAGCCCTTATGTTCACGTGAACACTGTGACGATGATGGTAACGCTAGCTAGTATGTTCGCGTGAACACTTTGATGATAATGGCAACACTAGCTGGTATGTTCACCTGAACACTGTGAGGATGATGGCAACGCTAGCTGGTATATTCACGTGAACACTTTGATGATGATGGCAACGCTAGCTAGTATGTTCACGTGAACACCGTCATGATGATGGCAACGCTAGCCAGTATGTTCACATGAACACTGCGATGATGATGGCAACGCTGGCTGGTATGTTCACGTGAACACTGAGTTGAAGATGGCAACGCTAGCTAGTATGTTCACGTGAACACTGTCATGATGATGTCAACGCTGGCTGGTATGTTCATGTGAACACTGTGATGATGTCAACGATATCTGGTAAGTTCACGTGAACACTGTGATGATGATGGGGACGCTAGCTGGTATGTTCACGTGAACACAGTGATGATGATGGCAGCACTAGCTGGTATGTTCAAGTGAACCCTTTGATGATGATTGCAACGCTACTCAGTATGTTCACGTGAAGACTGTGATGATGATGGCAACGCTAGCTAGTATGTTCACGTGAACACCATCATGATGATGGCAACACTATCCAGTATGTTCACGTGAACACTGTGATGATGATGGCAACGCTGGCCGGTATTTTCACGTGAACACTGAGATGATGATGGCAACTCTAGCTAGTATGTTCACGTGAACCGTCATGATGATGGTAACGTTGGCTGGTATGTTCATGTAAAAACTGTGATGATGATGACAGCGCTAGCTGGTATGTTCACGTGAACACTGGTATGATGATGGCAACGCTAGCTAGTATGTTCACGTGAACATTGTGATGATGATGTCAACTCTAGCTGGTAAGTTCACGTGAACATTGGCATGATGATGGGAACGCTAGCTGGTATGTTTACGTGAACACTGTGATGATGATGGCAACGCTGGCTGGTATGTTCACGTGAACACTTTGATGATTATGGCAACGCTAGCCAGTGTGTTCACGTGAAGACTGTGATGATGATGGCAACGCTAGCGGGTATGTTCACGTGAACACTGTGATGATGATGGCAACGTTGGCTGGTATGTTCACTTGAACACTATGATGATGATGGGAACGCTGGCTGGTATGTTCACGTGAACACTTTCATGATGATGGCAACGCTAGCTGGTATGTTCACGTGAACAGTGTGATGATGATGGCAACGCTGGTTTTTATGTTCACGTGAACACTGTGATGATCATGGCAACGCTAGCCAGTATTTTCACGTGAACATTGCGATGATGATGTCAACGCTAGCTGGTAAGTTCACGTGAACACTGGCATGATGATGGGGACACTAGCTGGTATGTTCAGTGAACACTGTGATGATGAGGGCAACGCTGGCTGGTATGTTCACGTGAACACTGTGATGATGATGGCAACGCTAGCCAGTATGTTCACGTGAACACTGTGATGATGATGGCAACGCTAGCCAGTATGTTCACGTGAACACTGTGATGATGATGGCAACGCTGGCTGGTATGTTCACATGAACACTGTGATGATGATGGCAACGCTAGCGGTATGTTCGCGTAAACACTGTGATGTTGATGGCAACGCTAGCTGGTATGTTCACGTGAACAGTGTGATGATGATGACAACGCTAGCCATTGAACAGGTGAACACTGTGATGATGGCAACGCTAGCTGGTATGTTCACATGAACACTGTGATGATGGTGGAAACGCTAACTAGTATGTACACGTGAACACTGTCATGATGATGGCAACGCTAGCTGGTATGTTCACGTGAACACTGTGATGATGATGGCAACGCTAACTAGTATGTTCACGTGAACACTGTGATGATGAAGGCAACGCTAACTAGTATGTTCACGTGAACACTGTGATGATGTTGGCAACGCTTACTAGTATGTTCACGTGAAGACTGTGATAATGATGACAACGCTAGCTAGTATGTTCACGTGAACACTGTGATGATGATGACAACGCTAACTAGTATGTTCACGTGAACACTGTGATGACGAATGTAAAGCATGTGTGTGTGTGTGTGTGTGTGTGTGTGTGTGTGTGTGTGTGTGTGTGTGTGTGTGCGTAAGTGCGTGTGTGTGTGTGTGTGTGTGTGTGTGTGTGTGTGTGTGTGTGTGTGCGTAAGTGCGTGTGTGTTTGTGTGTCTGTGTGTGTATATGTGTGTGTGTGTGTGTGTGTGTGTGTGTGTGTGTGTGTGTGTGTGTGTGTTTGTCTGTGTGTGTGTGTGTGTGTGTGTGTGTGTGTGTGTGTGTGTTTGTGTGTGTGTGTGTGTCTGTGTCTGTGTGTGCGTGTGTGTGTGTGTGTGTGTGTGTGTGTGTGTGTGTATGTGTGTGTGCGTGTGTGTGTGTGTGTGTGTGTGTGTGTGTGTGTGTGTGTGTGTGTGTGTGTCCCTATAAAACAACTAATTATTCTAACTACTTGACACAAGAAACTAACACATCATACCCAGTGCTTGGATATCAACCCTTGGAATGTCCACGCCTCGCAACCATATAACATTGTCGGAACAATCATTCCTTCAAATATACCTATTTTTGCTTTCCGAGATAATGCTCCCGCCTTCCACACATTTTTCAACGCTCCCAGAACTTTCGCCCCCTTCCCCGCCCTATGACTCAATTCAGCTTCCATGGTTCTATCCACTGCCAAATCCACTCCCAGATATCTAAGACACTTCACTTCCTCCAGTTTTTCTCCATTCAAACTTACCTCCCAGTTGACTTGTCCCTCAACCCTTCTGTACCTAATAACCTTTCTCTTATTCACATTTACTCTCAGCTTTCTTCTTTCGCACACTTTACCAAACTCAGTCACCAGCTTCTGCAGTTTCTCACGCGAATCAGCCATTCTCACGCGAATCAGCCAACAGCACTCTATCATCAGCGAACAACAATTGACTCACTTCCCAAACTCTCTCAACCACAACAGACTACATACTTGCCCCTCTCTAAAAAAAATCTTGCATTCACCTCCCTAACAGCCCAATCCACTTATCGAACTGATAAAATTGTGTATAAAAGACTGTGTCTTTCATTTCAATGGAGAGTATTATGCTAAAGAATTTGGTATGGCAATGGGTAACCCTCTTTCACCTGTACTAAGTAATCTTTATATGGAATTTTTTGAAACAAAACTACTAAATGACATCTTACCTACTAATGCACTTTGGTTTAGGTATGTAGATGATGTTCTTTGTGTTTGGCCAGCAAATGAAAATTTACAAATATTTCTCTACTTACTTAACAATTTAGTACCTTCCACCAAATTTACTGTAGAAAATGATAATAATGGTATGTTACCACTTTTAGATTGCATGATCCATAGGCAAGGAAACAAGTTAAAGTTTAGCATATACAGAAAACCTACCAATGTATGCTCATATATCCATTATTACTCATCTTAACATGACAGAGTTTGATTATCATCATTTCAATCTATGTTCCTTAGGGCATTACGTATTTGCAGTCCAGAGTTTATTGATGATGAGTTTGAGAAGACGCATTCTATTGAATCTATACACTAGATCTTTCATTGATAGCAAAGAAATCATTTCATAGAGTTGAGCCCAAACCTCCCATTGACATCAATAATCTTTTAGTTCTCCCTTCTAATGATAATTTTACTTTACTTCTCATGTTGCTTAAATTCTTTAATGTAAATGTTGCTTTCAGCAACAATAATACTATAAGGAATATATTAATCAGGAATTCACCAGAAAACTCCCCTGGATGCATCTATAAAGTGCCATAGGGAAATTGTGATAAATTCTATGTTGGGCAGACTGGTAAGGATCTTTCTGCCAGACTTAAGCAACATAAATATAGTATAAGAACGGGACAAGAATCAAATGTTTTGTTTAATCACGATAAAACTATGATCATTGTATTGCCTGGAGTAATGCCATCTTAGCTATTAACTCTAACTCTATTACCACGAGAAATATCATTGAATATTCTGTTATTAGATACAAAAAGAATTATAATCTTAATATTAGTGATGGTCTATACAAATTAAATAACTTTATTGTTGATAAAATTTGTAAAATGATAAGTTTATGAACGGTGGTTGTATGTCTTGGACAATCGCATGTTTACAAAATGACGTCCTAGCTTCGTCTCTTCGATGTATATCAATTGACTTTTATATTTCTTTCTTGTGTCTCCCCTGATGATGTGATTATTACACGAAAGTGCACTTGGGAACTTATCGTGTTTCACATTTCCCGTGGACTCATAGGAATATCTTGATCACGCGCATAATTGTGATCCTTTCCAACACACACACACACACACACACATATATATATATATTTATATATATAGGGTGGGGGAGGGGGCGAAAATCCTGAGAGCCTTGAAGAATGTGTGGAAGTCGAGAACATTATCTCGGAAAGCAAAAATGGGTATGTTTGAAGGAATAGTG